>NC_142012.1:22137666-22462666 GCF_049901735.1 Notechis scutatus
GCCTTTGGCGAAGCTGAAATGACTCGGTAAAGTCTTTAGAAGTCTAAAAAAAAAAAAAAAAAATTCAGTAGGCAACAACATTCTTCTACTTCGCAAAATATCAAATGTAATGGAGTAACAAGGGATTGTTGCCTCAGACCATTCTGCTTCATCACCAAATTATGTTCCCAGCTTCAAGAAAAGTTCTCTTTTTTTACACATAATAATGTGCAAATAGCATTTATTTTATTGGATTTATATTAATATAGATCTAGTTAGGAATAAAGATAATAAGCAAAGAGAACCTGTTGCCTTTCTTCCTTTACAGGCAGATTAAGACACTGCTGGCATGAAACAGAGGCATCGGGGAAGAGTTTTCAACAAACTGTATTTTCCCTTAATGTGCAATTCTACACACCACTGAAGCATGTTTGCCCACTGCTTGGGAAAAATTGGTTCATCAATATATCTAACCCTCTTGGCAAATTCCGCTTGGTTTTTTTTTCCCCATCAGCCCGTAATACTTACAAAGTTTCTTTCAGATCCTGGGATCCATTCTTCCTCAGGCATTATAATACTGGCTGTCATGCATTGATCATCATATTCTGAGAATTCCGAGGAGACAGCTAAGAATTAAAAACACCCCCAACCCAAAGTATATAAAATTAAATGGAAATGGAAATTCTATGGAGTCAAATGAAAATGAAATTAAAAAAAACAAAAAACAGGGGGCGTGCATAAGCACACCAACGTGCCTACAGTCCCTGTCCTATTGTTTCTTTTATATATATTTTAATTTTTCTTATATGTATCCATGTATTCATAACTATGTTTTTACTTATACCTATTATCTTGTAAGCAATTGACAAATAATAACATTAAATAAATAAATTTTCTTAGGAAAAGAACTTACATTCTTCCATCTCTGTGACACAAGATGGAGAAGTTTTAAAGCGTTTAGGTCTACTAGGAAAATCTTCTAAGAAAGGCATTCCCCCATCTTGGCTTACAGCCCCAGGGGCCCAGGTCACACGCCTCTTCTTTTTAGCCTTAAATTAAGAATAAAATAAAAATAAACATACACGTAAACAATATGTTGGCCAAGCTTTCCCACATTTCAAACATGGTGGGAATTTCTTGGCCAGCAGGCAGGTTGAGGAATTTTGAGATGTGAAATCTTAATACACCTGTACCTATCTGAGAAAGGACTTGATATAATAGGTACATTATACCTGTTATAAATACAATGAGTTCAAATTTGTTCTCTGTAGAGTCAGGAACTCTAGCAGAAACCGTTATAGTGGGAAAAATATTGGCAATGTTGATTTCGAAAAGTCTTTGGCAGGGAAGGTGTAGAGCATGTAAATGTAAACAGCACCTGACATTATGACCCACTGGTCTTAATTTAGAGCAGCCTGACAAGCAATGCTTAAGTTTTGTGATATATGCTATTAGTATAAGCTTGAGAAACATAGATAAGAGTTCTGACAAATAAGCATTGTCAACGGAAGACTGTTTATATGAAGATAGGAGCTTGATTTAAGAGTTTTTACTATTTTCTCAAACAGTTGCAGAACCATCAAAAATACAATTTCATACAACTGCAACTACTCAGGCTATCACTAAGACGAGAAAGAAGGTTTCCTATTTTTTTTCTATTTCGGTGTCTAAATCAGGGGTGCCAAACTCAAGGTCCGCGGGGTGCTTAGATCTGGTTGCCCTGGAAACAGTGAAGAACCAGCCCATGGTGCCTCTGCCAGCGAAAATGGAGCTGGCGGGGGGGGGGCTATGCTCCATTTTCATTGGCAGAAGACTGTAGGAGGCAGCGCACAGCTCCCCCGAGCTCCATTTGGCTGGCAAAGGGCTAGCAAAACAAACTAAAAGCAAAAACGCTCCCCACCCCCAAGGTCAAAAACAACCCTGATCTGGCCCTCAATGAAATCGAGTTTGACACGCCTGGTGTAAATCAACAGTGCCTTAAAATATATCTCATGTTTTATGTATCAATTTTTTATTTACCCTGAACTTACATTGGTGGGATTTTTAAAATTTAAAAAATCTAGAACTTAAGACATGCTATTTGTTTTGAGATTTATCATATTTCTTATATCATCACAAGAATAAAAGCCATTACTACTAAAATCTAAACAAAACCTGGCTTCTTTATCAACCCTTGCGATGCCTAACAACTTACTCCAGACATACTCACTACATTCTAGTAGTGTCTGAATAAAAAACTAAATCTTAATGGACTTCTGAAAGGCTAAGAAAATGTGTGTGTGTGTGTGTGTGTGTGTGTGTGTGTGTCTTTATGTTTACATAAACTTTCCCCATCCTCCCACGCCTAACAATTCCAAAACAAACAATATTTTCTAATTTTATGTCATATTTAATCTTCATACTTACCTTTAGCTCCCGCTCTTGCAAAAAAGAGGATGCGGTCACCAACATTTCTGTCAGCGCTCTTATCCTGTCTTGCTGCTCCTTCTGAACAGAATTCTTCTCTTCCAAGAGTTGTGCTAACTGATCTTTGGTAGGAGAATGTGACGAAACCTAAAGCAGAAGATACCAAGGCTGCTTATCAAATGGAAATTTTGGTTCTGCAAGGAAATAAATAGGAAGAATTTGAACATTTACATTTGCATTACAGGGTGTAACTTAAGGCTGCAATCATATGGTCTGTGAAAAGGTAGCCCAGGAAACATTATCTATGGTAGGATGTCCAAGGAAGAAGAGAATATTTTTGACTTCTTCAGCTGGAGATCATAGAAATCACTTTCTAAGTCAAGCAAAGGTTCAGTGGATCAACACTTTCCTGCTTCCCAGTATCCCCAACAAAGAGGAAAATTTACTAGTGACTTTAAAAAATAAAATTATTAAAGTCACCAGAGGAGAAATAAAAAGAGCTAGCTACAGATTACTAACATATAATAAGAAGCTTCTCCCTTTCCCTTGTGATTGTCAGGAGTCCATAAGTTGTGGAGTTCTATTAAGTAATTGTCCAGCTTCTTCACTGGTTCTTAAAATTTCTGTTCAGACTCTACTCCTGCTCCTATCGCTAGATGCATTTTTCCCCTCAGTTTTTCTATTTGTCCTAATACTTTTGCCATATTCAACTGAAACGTAGGTAGCATCTAAACATACATAACGAGTCATTTATTCTCTTGGAAGAAAATGAAGTTCAGAGTCTGAAAGTTTGTGACATGCATCATTCAAGAAACTGGACAATTAATGAGTTTTTAGAACAGGGACGCTTTCAAGGGGCATGCTAACTGATGGATTTGGCCTGTTGGCCTGGAAAACGACCGATCCAATCCATTTAGATTAGGCAACTTACTTCTTCCAGTTGGCGTTCCAAATCTTCTATTTCATTACAGTATCGCTTTAGAAGAGCATCATCATTAAGAACTTCATTGACTTTCGGGGTATTCTTCATTTTTTTTGGCCGTACTGGCAAACTAGAAGAGACAAAATATGTAGAGAAGGCCAGTAATATAATAAAAATCAGTATAATTTTTAAAAATCTTGATTACATTCATAAACTGAAAACATGCTATTCTTACTGGATATTTCTGCTCTAATGTATATTTCTTTCTTTATGAAGTGTTTCCCCCCCCCCATTAGCATTTTGTGTAAACAAAATTGAGAAGTATGTAAAACCATGGGGGGCTACTTCTGCCCCTTGATGAGCTACTATGCAAGATTCCAAGACAGAATCAGTCAGCCAATTAGTCTAATAGTACATTAGGCCAATTCATAGACTGGCACCTGGAAGGCCACAAATTCCTACCACTCTTAATTTTAGGTCTATGTATGAACAAATCCTGTACACAGAACAATGATACTCTTTAGCTATCTATCTATAAGTAGCAATACAATTCTAGAAGCTTTCGAAAATGACGTGTAGTGAGGCCAATGTTGGAAGATAAACAAAACTACAACAAAACAACAAAATAAAAGTAGAATATACTCACTTTTTCCACATAGCACAATAGTTGGAGAGAATATATATATATATATAATATCATATGAAGAGTAACTATGGTATATAGTTTTGAAGTGATAACTGCCATTTGCACCTTTCTGCTTGTGCTTATCCATACCCAAAAATTTTTTTTGACAAGAACGTTTAAAAATTACCTGGAGCGTGTCAAGATTTTCTCCCAAAGATGCTGGTGTAATTGTACAAATGATCAGAGTCTTGGCATTTCCACCCAAGGAGTTGTGCAGAATTCTTGTGAGTTTACTATCCCGGTAGTTGTTAAAGCCTCTGGTGCAAAGGGATAAGAGAAAGAAGAATAAAATATTATGGATGTGGCTGAGGGAAAATGGCTTCAATAGCCAACTCATTATCTTTAGATGAACTGAGAACACTAATCAGTTGAAAAATGAAACTATCTAGATGAAAAAATGTGAAAAGACGCATGTCAAAATATGAAGTTGGGAAAAGGGAGATTCAGACCTCATCAACCTTTTGCTGCTCTAATTGAAACAGGAATATTTTTTTTCTTACCCAGACTGATCATCACAAAGTTTCTTGATGACTTGGCCCAAGATGAATTGGCTCCTGTTAATATTACCACCTTCTTTCAGATGAATCCCTAAGCACATACATAAAAAGCACCATTTCAGTTGTTGCTGGATGGATTTAAGGCATCATAAATCAGTGCTCATTTTAAGGCCATAGGAAAAGTTATACTGAATCAAATATACAGCCCAGCATTAAAAAAAAGACAAGTAACCAGATGGATCCTTTTTAAAGCCTAGGTATGGGTGAATGTGATTCTCCATTCAGATTCTTCAACAACTGGAATTGGGAAATATGGATCTCAACAATAAAGATGAGACAGCCACCACAACTGGAAATCCTTGACAGACCCTACACCCCATGAATTTGTCTAGTTTCCTTTTAAACTTGTCTATTCTGATAGGAGGACATTAATAGTTTTAGGATATCTAACCGTTAATAATTACAGAAGTGAGAACACACTCTAACACAGATTAAAGATAGCTGTGCTGTGATTTTATTCTTACATTTCTAGGAAACAATGGCTATTTAACTTGATGCAGATATAACATCAAAGTTCCTAGTGATCAGTATGAGCACTTTATTAAGAGCCGTTCATTTAGGAATGGACAATTATGTGTTATCCCTCTATTCCCACATGACTACATTTACAAGTAATCCGTGACTTACGACAATTTCTGATACTAAGTGAGGAATTTGCTTAAGTGAATGTTTCCATTTTACAACCTTGCTTGTCACAGTTGTTATGTGAATCGCTGCAGTTAAGTTAGTAACATGGTTCTCAAGTGAATCTGTCTTCCCCATTGACTTTGCTTGTCAGAAGGTCACAAAAGGGGATCACGTGACCCCAGGACACAGCAACCGTCATAAATATGAGACAGTTGCCAAGTGTCTGAATTTTGATTAGGTCAACATGGGGATGCTGCAATGGTCGTAAGTAAAAAATGGTCACAAGTCACTTTTTTCAGTGCTGTTGTAACTTTGAATGGCACTAAATGAATTGTTTTAAGTCGGGGACTACTTGTAATTCAAAGCAGGAGTTTCCCTGGAAGAATCTTTTTACTTTAGAGAGTGTGGAGAAGATAAAGGGAGAAACCCTAATTTATGAGGTGGGCCTTTGAAGACGGGAGGATGTGAATGTAGTCGACTTAAGGCAATAAGTTAGGAACAAGTTACTATAGAATTTACCGAAAATCTCATTGAGGAGTAAAGACATACCTTCAGCCCCTGTTTGGCTGGCTCTTTCACTTCCTGCCAGATCTACAAAATTCTGAAAAATTGAGACAGAATGTGTTACACACGTGCTCCCAAGTTCAGCTTATGGTCACTTACTCACAGCCCTGGAAAATATCACCTTTTAGCGAACACTGAGGAACAAACGGTTCTTTGGAATAGACAAAGACCCACTGAATTTGAAATATTAGCGGACTTTACCGGCTACAACATATATATTTGCTGTTCACCCTTCATCCACACTTAACCACATCCTCAACTAGGCTGGCAGTCATCAGCCAGAGGGACGGAAGTCACCAAGTCTGGATCCAAAGACAAAAAAGAGTGGGTGGACTTCAAGGACCCTTTATCCCCAAAGTCCTTGCTTTCTTCTGGTAGCTGTTGGTGGGACTTGGGGAGGGGTTTCCCATGTGAGGCCCAATTTCTTTTGTCTGATTCAAGTAAAAAAAAAATTCCTTTGTTTCCTTAACAACTTGGTTCCCTGAGGGAGCTTTTTCCAGCTTTTTTCCACACCCTGTTTCTAAGCCATCATCTTTGTGGCAGCTTTGTGCAGCAGCTTCAGCCTTGTCTTACATGAAATTCCTGTCACTTTTTTAAAAAAAATATAAACAATTTGATAGGATGAATTTTAGAAATTTATTAGCCTACCCTGTCTGAGTATAAATCAAAACATAACTGTTACTTAATGTTTATAAAGTTACATCAGCGTACTATCATATCCCACTTATTATAACCCCTGTTCCATCATACAAATAACTCACCAAATGAGAAACCATTACAGCTCCTTCGTAGCTTGAGCCAGAAGTATGCTTTTCTTTACTTTCAATGATCTTTTTAAAAAAAAGTAATATCATGAACCAGATTTAACAACACCTTTATACATTAGAGAACAGAGCTAGACAAAAATCAAAATGAAACCACACATCACATTAATTTTACTGCAATGTGTGTACAGGGTTAATTTCCCCTACCTTGAGGGATAGTATCCAACTTTGCCTAGCCTGAAACAAAAACTGTGTTGTCCCAGAGTTCAGTCCTCCCCAACACAACTGGATGAAGCTATTTGTATAGGTAAAGGTTTCCCTTGCACAAACATGCTAGTATATGCTTCCCCATCAGGGATTATTTTATTTATCAGTTTATTTATTATCTATTGTTAGAATATAAAGCCCAATTCAAAGTGTGAAGAAGGTGGCTAAGGGGATATATGATAGAAATACTATCAGCAGGAATGTGGATTGATTCTTCAGAGTGGTAGGACAAGAACCAATGGATGAAAGCTTTACACAGAGAGAACCAAACTCAAAATAACTTCCTGATCTTGAGAGCTATCAGTCAAGTCTGCTTCCTAGAATTAAGGGTGTTCTGTCAATATAGTTTTCAAGCAAAATTGAGCAGCCATTTGTCTGGAAACAGGATTTATGGTTTGGCCAAATAAAAATAAAGAACATGCTCCTCAAAATCACCAAGGGAGTATTATATTTATCATTATAAATTCCAAAGCTTTGAGGTCAGGATTTTCTTCATCAGACCTATGGCCTTATTCGTCCTACAGGAGTCACTAAGAACTAAAGTGCCTCAGTCTACGTATATGGTTTTCAGCCCAGGTTTATTTACTTGGAAGATATGTGCCATTCAATATTTTGTATAATGTGCTTAACTGCATAGCAGATGCTGCTGAATGCTGTGGCATGAACTAAATGAAGGCAGGAACACAAAAATTAGCAATCACTTACCATTCAAAAAATCGTATGAGAAGGGCTGCTTCTTTCATTCTTTTTTGTCTCACCGTAATGCCTGTTTTCTGTTTAAAAGAAACATTAGATACAGATTGTTCTTAAAACTGGATTTTCTCTTCTGACTTATTCTCGTTTCCCATAAAATAGACCTCAGCAGATGGTGCCTACAAATGCACCTGACTCCCTTTCCCCACATCCCATATTCACTGAACTCCTACACAACCTCCAACTTCCCTTCCAACTCTTGTTATTTTGTTAGAAATAAAAGAACCAACTACACCAACTTTGCACTTCTTTTCTGGAAACTCTTACAGCAGCCCTTTATTTCCCCCCCAAACAACAGAAGATCATCACACTCCCACTACAACGGTAGCAACATAGCAAGTTCTTCATCTTTTATTTTCAAGGAAAGGGCTAAAATGTACTATACCACCAATGGCTAATTCAGCATAGTGGTTTCATTCCATGCACATGTTTGCATGTGTGCCTGAGGAACGGAGAAAGTAAGTTATATAAGAGCCCTAATGGTGCAGTTGTTAGAATGCAGTATTGCAGGCAAACTCTGACCACACTCTGGAATTCGATCCTGACAGGCTCAAGGTTCACTCAGCCTTCCATCTTTCCGAGGTTGGTAAAATGAGGACCCAGATTGTGGGAGGCAATATGCTGACGTTGTAAACCACTCAGAGAGGGCTCTAAAGCACTATGGGGTGATATATAAATCTAAGTGCTATAAGTGTATACGTGAGCATACATGAGCATGTTGCCCAGGTGGACAAGAAACACAGGTTATGTATGGGAGAGTATCTATCTGCAGGGAGGAGACACTAAAGAAAAGTGTATTGAAGACAGTATGTATTCATTTACAGGTACAGAGGCCTGACTTTTAACAGATCTAGAAATCTGAGATTTGCATATAATGCTCATTTAAACTTTAGGCAGTAAATCTTACTTTCTCCTTTCTTCAGCCAGCTCATAACCTGTTCTGGAGAAACCACTACTTCTTCATTCAGATCTTCAACATAGATTGTTCTCCAGAAGAGAATGAAACAGTTGATTATTATACCAATCAATATTCTTTATCAGTTGTGAATATTGTGCCTTGTACTTGCATACATAACTGGGCTCAATGGTTGACTCTGACTTAACCATGAATAAAACCTTCAGAAAAACCTAGCCAGTCTGGGAACAACCCAGAGTAATTGAGACTAGCGAGGCAGTGCCTGCAATAGTCTTGCTGGAGAGCAGCACTAGGGGTGTCCAGCCTCATGTACTTACATTGATGTCTTCACGAACTACCAAGGACTTCTTTTTCCTAATGTTACTCCATAGCAAGTCTTGTATAGTTTCATTATGAATTTCCATGTATGATACACGGAGCAGGAATTCCCTGTCTGGAATCTAAAAATTATGAGATATTACATTCGCCAATACTTCTGAAGACAACTTGTTCCACAGATTAATGCCATTAATCACTAAGCTTTCCTATTTGCATTCCTAGCCATGCTTTATTCTTTGTTAGGCTACACCTCTAATTACATCAAGTCATCTAGATGTCAGTGATGATGACAGTTTAACACTAGAGGACTCATGGCTAAAGAAAGGCAAATGTATACATTTATAACACAACCTTCTTCATAAGAATTTTGTGGTCAAAAAGGTTTTTAACTCAACTTGTGACAGTCCCAAGCATGTGCTCCCCCAGATAGTGAATTTAAAACATTATTCTTTCTATGCGGCTAAAAAACTTCGTGAAAGAGGCTTTTAGCTGTTATTTTGAATTTAAAAGCATACAGGTAGTCACTGACTTATGACTTTTCAAAATTACAGCAACTAAAAAAAAAGACTTATGGCCATCCTCCCACTTACAACTATTGCAGCATCTCCATGGTCAGTGTTTGGCAATTGGCAGTTTATAATGGAGGTCACATGATCACTGAGACTTTCCCAGCCAACTTCCGACAAGCAAAATCAATGTGGGAAGCTATATTTGTTTACCAACTGCAGAAAAAAAAATCACAAAATCATAGGAGGCTCACTTAACTGCCTTGCTTAGAAGTTTCAGTCCCAATTATGGTTGTGTAAGTGAAAGACAACCTGTATTGTGGGCACTCATGCAAAATTATTTTCCAGGTATGGCTAGTTACAACTGAAAGCAAACTCCAAATTTTTTTATCTAGCCTTCCAATATGTTAATTATATATGAGCTTTGATGGCGCAGTGGTTAGAGTGCAGAACTGCAGGCTACTTCTACTGACTGCCAGCTGCCAGCAGTTCAAATCTCAAAAGGCTCAAGGTTGACTCGGCCTTTCATCCTTCCGAGGTGGGCAAAATGAGGACCCAGATTGTTGGGGGCAACATGCTGACTCTGTAAACAGCTTAGAGAGGGCTGTAAAGCATCGTGAAGTGATATATAAGTCTGTTATTGCTACTATGACCCCAACTTTTTGTGAGCAGAAGAGCACACTTCCCAATAAGTGTTCTGATTTGCTTTTGGCTCTGGCAGCCTCCTTGATATAACCCCAGCCTCTTTTCTCTTCCACAGTAATCCTCTGTGCACACTGTAGATTGGGTCAGTTGACCAGAACTTTACACAGAAGCCTCCCTGATTACGCCTTTAAAAGATACATAAGTTGTGTTAAATTAAAAGAACATTTACTGCTTCTACAACGGGCTCTGGAAAGTTGCTTTCAACCCAGCATATTTTTACATGGAGCTGGAAAACCAGAGGGAGTGAGACTCTCTGATAACCTTCCATTCATTTTCTTGTAGCCTCTGGGATGGCAATCATGACATACAGCCTGAAAAATGCTGACACGAGAGGCTAGGAACTCAGCTGCACTTTCAATATCAGTCATATCCATTTCGGCAAAAGCATTGGTTAGCTGAAATAGAAACATTCAGTAGAATCACTTACTCCACAGAATGTACTAAAAACATCGTCAATTGCCATTGGTAGGATACCTGGCCCATCTTTGGTACCCAATGTTGTGTACGTTTTGCCAGAAGCTATCTGACCGTAAGCAAAAATAGTGCCTAAAAAGAAGTAGAATGACTACTTTAAATTAATAGCCACATGCACAAACATACACAAAAGGTTATTATTCAAAGTACCATTATATCCTTGAACTGCCGACTTGATAATAGAAGCAGTCACACCTTGGTAGACTTCCTTTGTACTGTTGTTAGAGTGGAACACACGATCTTCAAAAGAAAGCAAAAAGTTTAATTTGTAGACACCGTGCCCAGTCCCTGAAAAATCACCAGGAAGGTATAGGTATTCCTCAATTTACAACCATTCATTTAGTGACTATTTGAAGTTACAATGACACTGAAAAACTCAACTTATGACCATTTTTCACACTTACCTTTGCAGCATCTCCACAGGATCAAAAATTTGGACACCTGACAACTGACTCATATTTATGACAGTTGCAGTGTCCTGGGATCATGTGATCACTTTTTGTGATCTTCTAACGAGCAAAGTCAATGGGGAAGCCACATTCACTTAACCATGTTACTAACTTAACAACTGTAGTGATTTACTGTGGCAAGGAACATCGTAAAATGGAGCAAAACTCACTTGTCTTCCTTAAAAACAAACCTTGGGCTCAATTGTGGTAAATCAATGACTGCCAGTATTTTGTAAGCTGAAGCAACTTTGCACAGTCAAACCAATTGCTTGAGGATGTATCATGCCAATAATGAACAACAATTGGGAATGAGCTGTACGATAAGTATTAGCATTTGTATAGTTATTTGGCTTATGCTGAATCACAAGTATTATCCTTCATATAGTATCCTATTTAATGGTTATACATAAAGTTTTTTATTCTGAGTATAACCTGGAAATGCACAATATTCATTTTTCTGTGGAAAAATGAAGATGTAAGAAAATTCACCAAAGACAGAAGAACAAAAATTAAGATACGAAAATTTCCAGAAAAGGAACTGCTGAAAAATAAGAGAGCAGAAAATCCGAAAAAGAGATAAAAACTTAAACAGGAAAATCTCATTTGTAATTTTAAAAATTTACTGAAAACAGAACTATGGAACAACAATCATAGCAAGTTATGATGTTAATTGGCAAAACTCAAGAGACAACTAGGTTGCCCAGCAAAGAGAAAAATGACAAATATATCACCAAAATGATGGCCTCTGTAAAAATCTACCATATTCCAAGACAGGCTCTTCGGTGCTTAAGCATCAATAGAGAAAATTACTCATCTTTTTGATAAATTAGCTTTTTGTCTCGCCTTTCTTTTGTCTTCAGTAGGCAAACCTACTGATCCTATCTATCTACTAATCTTTTCTCAACAACACTGTGAGATGGATTGGGCTATGAAAAAGTGACAAGGCCAATGACACCCAAACAATTTTTGTGCCCTAGTCAAATCTAGAATTCATAGTCTCCTGGTTTTTAGAGCTAATAAATTCAAAAAACAGTTACTTCTTGGAGGTAAAAATGAAAGGTAATATTGAATGTAACATGAACAATTAGTTACAGAAGATGTAGCAATGCATGCACTGCAATTGAACAAGTCAAAGAATTATTATTCATTCATACATTTACAAGAGTCACTGTTCTGGGCATAGAAAGAACAGTGATATCTTCCCATCATATATGCTATCTTTAGCCACCAGAAAAACAGACTGGATTACAGATTACCAAAACAAAGAATGATATTCAATGCTTCTCCTAAAAAAACACCAGTATGCATCTGCTATACACATATAAAATGAACAAAGATCAAGAAGGTTAGTTACTACATTTAGTATGGCATTTTAATTAATCAAGACATTCCATTCGTAAATTCTCCTATTACTTTACATATACTCATGCTGAAAACCACACAAATACACATATCAGGAGTTATCAAGAGCTTACCAAAGACAAACGAGTTGGTTCCATCTATTTGTGATACAGTGCAGTCTTCACTTTTCCATGAAACCTGTCCTTTTTCATCAACAAGATCTTCATTTTCTCTGAAAGAATGAATCGGGTTTTCAGGTCATTAGATTATTTCAGGAATAAAGAGAAACCTTTTCCTTAAAAATTAATATGCCCCTTGATGAGTGTTAACAGTTTGTGGATCTCATCCACACACAAGGTTTGTAGTTTCTGAAATCAAAAATGCATACCACACTCTCAGCTGGTATGTAAACTAACATGAGAAAGAGTAGAGTTTTACCCAATTATAAATGGGAATAAGATTATTGTTATTTATTATTCTTAGAGATTAGAATGGCCCCCACTCTAATACTCTTCCGGAAAGCACTGAAGACCTGGTTCTGCCAGCGGGCCTGGGGAACCCAGAGTGGGATGGAGACCACCAAATGGCTCATGTGATCTGTTGTCGTCGGGGCAGGGGGGTGGGAGTTGGGGGGTGATTTTTTCCCCCAGGTTTTGTTCTATTGTACTTTATTAATTTATTTGATTCTTTTTGTTAGTTTTTATTGTTTTTTATTTTAAATATGGTTTTACATTCTGTAAACCGCCTCGAGTCGCCATGGGCGAATAGGCAGCAATATAAATTCGATAAATAAAATAAATAATGGAAATTAGGACTCTTCTGGTGCACTTCAGATTGATTAGGCACCATCAAGTCCATGCTGATTCTTAGTAACCAGATAGATTTTTCTCCATAATGAGTGCATTTCAGACAGAGAAGCCTTTTCAGGAAAACGAGATAGAACAGACAGGTCAGACCCAAATCCTAATCATTCAGATCATAGCAGTGAAACGTTTTCAAAAGAAAAAACCAGAAAGTTCAGTTGCCTCCTGTTAGGAATATGAGTCACCTAACAGGTATTTGGGTTAGAAATATATAAACCAGGATAAACATTTTAGTACTATATCTTTAAGGGAATGCAAGACCATGCAATTGGGTGTGGTTTCTCAAACAGCCATAAGATGGAGCCAGAAACCTGGGTTGTTTAGTCTTAGTCTCAGAAGAGAGTGTGTCTGAGTTGAGTATCTCTGTTTCCTTCTGTTGGAAAGTATTGCCCTTGCTCCATTTCTTCTAATTGATATTATTGGATTTAATGTAAGTCTGATACTGAACTGTTTTTGACACTGGAATTTGTTACTGGATTGAAAACTGACTGATTCAACTTGTGAATGACTTTGGACTGCTTATTTTGGACTTTGCTTAAACCTTTCTGGAAGTAAAAACCCACATTTACTCTACAGTGTATCTGTGTACTGTGTATTATTCCAACACTTCTCTCAAATACGTCTCCCTGTATGCGCTCATTCTCCTAATGGGGAATTACCTCAACACCTCCTGAAAAAGCACCTTTGGGACAACCAAGACCTGAAGGACTGAGAATCCCTACAGACATTCAGATCACAGTTTAATATTAAACATTTCACTATACTGACCCCTGGAAGGAGGATGGGGGTGTAGGATTTATTCCCTCCTTATATACATTAGATTAGATAAAGTCAGTTCCTTCCTTCTGTCTCTCCATTTAACTTATTTTCATAAGCTCCTACTATGAAAGGGAAAATTGGAAAGGAGAATCCTATTATTCCCTCTCTATATTTATTATTATTATTATTATTATTATTATTATTATTATTATTATTATTATTATTATTATTATTATTATTATTATTATTTATTATTATTATTATTATTATTATTATTATTATTATTATTATTATTATTATTATTATTATTATTATTATTATTATTATTAATTATTCCTCTCTCTACATTAGATAAAGTCAGTTCCTTATTTCTCCGTCTTTAACTTACTTTCATAAGCTCCTACTATGAAAGGGAAAATTGGAAAGGAGAATCCTATTATTCCTCTCTTCTATATTATTATTATTATTATTATTATTATTAATTATTATTATTATTATTATTATTATTAATTATTTTCTCTCTACATTAGATAAAGTCAGTTCCTTCCTTCTCCGTCTCTCCCTTTAACTTACTTTCATAAGCTCTGTACTACAAATGCTACATTGAACTGGAGGAAAAGCGGAGCTACAAAACTGGCGACCCCGAAAGAGCAAATCAGAAAAAAAAAGGCAACCCCTATCTAACCATAATAATACTAATAATAAAACTAAAACCACCTCGCAATGAGCGGCCGCACTCTCACGCAAACGGTAACGCCCCCTTCTTCCCTCCCGCCGCCTGGCTTCTAAAGGTCTTTTCTTTTTCCAACGGAGCCTCCGTATTTAAATTTTCTCCCAGGGCGCTTCCGATTGGTCGGTTGGCGAGGCAAGACCAAGTTCCTCCCAAGGCGGACTGAACCATTATTCCAGAGAGGGGTGGGTGGGTCGCCAAGGGCGAAAGGATCCAACCTCCTGTAAAAGGAAGAAACGGGATGGAATTAATCATTATTAGAGGAGAAGTCCATGCGGTATGGATTCCGGTCGCTTTTCTTCCAGGAAGGAGAAACGTGAAAAATGAGTGGCGATATATGTATATCTATCTATATTTCGTATTATTTGCCTTTAAAAAACAAAAAACCGGCGGTTGGGGATAGAGTTAAAAAGGCGGGCCTTAGAAGGCCGAAGAACCGCGAAAGCGGACGCCGATTGGCTGAAGGAGGCCTTCGGTTTAAACCCTGCAAAACGAGCCCGGGGTCCCGGTCGTGTCTCCGCTTCTTTGGTCAGCTGCCAAATTGGAAACAATGGCTGCGTTCATGGACCAGGCTCTAGCCATGGTCAGGGGAAGCATCGTGGTTCGCTAAATCAAACCACGGTGCTCCCACTGACCACGGCCAAGCGTGAATCTGGGGTTGCGGGATGAAAGAGACCCCGAAGGCCCCAATCGGTTGCATCAGCATAAACGGGTCAGATGGAAATGCGGTTGTAATGAGATGGGGGAGGGGGGGGGATACAAAGTGTGGTAGTCCAGGTGATGGATGTGTTGGAAGAAATATCCTTCGGGATTCAGTTCCAAGTGGGGGAAAAGACACTGGAAAGGTGGAGGCTGCTTGGAAAGATGCTTCCAGGATGGACAGGACCCCCCCATGGCTTGGAGCGTCACAGTGAAAAGGACCATCAGGTGCTTCAGGATGTTGGGTGAAGGAAAAGAAGGGCCAAGGGGCCGAGAGACCCTTCGTTATATACCCTCTGTTGGGCCCCCACCTCCACGTTTCCGGGGTCTTTCCCCCGCTTGGAACTGATATTTCTTCCAACAGATGGAAATGGAGCAAGGAGAGAGTCAATCTGGAAATAAGGAGAAGTTTTCTGCCAGTGAGAGCAATCAACCCATGGAACAGAAGCTGCTTTCGGATGTTGTGGGAGCTTCATCACTGGAAGCTTTCAAGAAAAGATTGGACTGCCATCTATCAGAAATAGTGTAGGGTCTCCTGCTGGAGCGGGGGTTGGACTAGATGACCTACAACAGGGGTGTTAAACTTGATTTCATTGAGGGCTGCATCAGGGTTGGGTTTGATCTTGGAGGCCCGGAGTGGGTAGTGCCAGCTTGACATGGCTTGTGTTGGGGGCGCCTGTGGTGGCCCGAGCACTCTGCCAGCAAAACCAGGCTCCTGAACTCCATTTTGGGCTGCAATGGCCTCCTGCAACCTTCGGCCAGTGAAAATGGAGCTCGGGAGGTCCGTTTTCGCTGGCAGAGGCACTGCGGGCCAGTTCTTCACTCTTTCCAGGGCAGTCCCCTGGGCGAGATCTAAGCACCCCATGGGCTGGATTTGCCCCTGGGCCTTGAGTTTGACACCCCTGACTTACAAGGTCCCTTCCAACTCTATTAATCTGAAGTAACCTTGTAAAGAAATCAAAAATTAAATATGGCTATGATTGATTATGTATTGCCTTTGGAAGAAAAGAAAAAGAAAGGAAGGAAGGGCAAAGATGTATATGTTCAAGATGACGAGGTTGGAAAATAAGGATGGCAAGTATTTGTGTAAAATATGTTTTCTTTGGAATAACATGGATGGTATTGACATATCATATTTGTGAAAAACTGGCTTATGAACACACAGTATCGCCATTTTGTCTTACTGCATCTGGCTTTAAGCAAGGTTTGTGAGTTATCTAAGATTGCCACCAGTACCATATTTAATAAATTGTTTCCTTGTTGAAATAAAATAGTTAATAAGCTATTAAACATTACTCTTTTTCATCTTGGTGATACATCACAACTGCTGGAAACAAATTTCATTCAAAATTGAGATTTATTGCTATTTCAAACTGCTTTCTTTTAAAAAAAAAAAACTATTTCAGAGTTTTATTTTTCATTTACTCATCAAAGTTACTACAAACCATCAATGTATTTTACAGAATACAGTATTAGAATACATTTGTAAAAAAGTTTATCCTTAACAAAACTATAACAGAATTTTTGAGCTTAATCCTCGTCCTCGTCTTCCTCTTCCTCCATTTCTTCCATTTCTTCTGCTTCCAGTGCCTCCTCTTGGGCAACCTTGAGTGTCATCTCTTCTTCCACAGTTGGATCAAGGCCTTCAGTGACTTCAGGTCCAATAATATATTCTAGCTGCACTGGAGGTGGCAATGTAGGGTTGAAATTTTCTGGACTGTATTTGTGACCCCAGCCAATGTAAATGTTATCAAATTTCCTAAAACAAAAAGCAGAAGACTCTAACGTTATTAAAAATGCACATCTAATTAGTGATGCCTCTTTCCTCCAGCCCCCCCCCCCCCCATCTCACCCTGGGCAATGTGTATCACTCTTTCCCAATCAAGTTGGGACTTCCAAGCCTCAGAATTTCTAGCTAACATGACCATGAAATGCTCCAGAATGGGAAAAATTGATCCCCTCTATATATATCTCTTACCAAGTTTATTTTTATTTTTTATTTTATTTGCCAATTGTTTACAAGATAGTAAGTATAAGTGTATACATAGTTGTGAATACATGAAATGGGTAATACATGAAATAAGAAAAATAAAAGAAGAATAAGAGAAACAAAAGGACAGGGACGGTAGGCACGTTGGTGCGCTTATGCACGCCCCCTACAGACCTCTTAGGAAAGGGGTGAGGTCAATAGTAGACAGTCTAAGGTTAAAGTTTTTGGGGTTTGGGGAAGAAACTACAGAGTCGGGTAGAGTATTCCAGACATTGACCACTCTATTGCTGAAGTCGTATTTCCTGCAATCAAGTTTGGTGCGGTTAACTTTGAGTTTGTATCTATTGTGTGCTCTTGTGTTGTTATGGTTGAAGCTGAAGTATTCATTGACAGGTAGGACATTGCAATGTATGATTTTATATACCATGCTTAAATCAGACCGAAGACGGCGTAATTCAAGGTTTTCTAGTTGTTTCCTTTGTCTATTCTGTGTACACTGCAGAACATCTGTTCAAATTTTCTTCAGTTGAGAGGAGTCCAGAAAATAGATGCATGATTATAGCTTTAAAAATACATAGAGCGGTATTCCCCTGCCTACACAATTGGCAGCAAAAAACATGTTTATTAGCATACATCTAGTTTGGCCTTAGCGTGGACAAGTTGAGGAAAGTATGAAGAAAATGGCTTTGGGAACTCTGCAATCTCTTAATAATTTTTCCAGGCTAAATCATATGCCTGGGAAGGAGTTGAAATCCACAAGTCTTAAAGTTGCCAGTGTTGGAGACCCCTGCACCTTAACCCATGGGGACTTTTTTTTCTGGACTTCTGTAGTCACTGGCTAGATGCAACCTATTTTGAAGGTTGGCTTCTCATTCCCACAGCAAATTCCATCCCGTTCTGTCCTGTTTTCAGATAGTTATCTTGCTGATGGGCAGAGAGTGAATCCCACACTTCTTAATTTGTTTCTAACAGATCAGTTGTATAATTTATAGCTTGAAAAAAAAAGGACTAAAGGATGCATTGTATTATAGTCACATATACCAAACTGCCTGGCTTGATCCCAAATTTTGTTGTGGAAAAGATTAACGTTTACATTTCTCAGTAGATGCCACTGGCTTGATTTGAGTGAAAACTGTATAAAAACAGTGCCTTTTAGTCCTCTATAAATAAGTAAACCAACCATTGATTGAGATGGAAAATTACAAAACAGAGATTTTATAATTGGAAGTAATCACAACATTACATTGATCCTGATTGCCTACCTTCCAACAGCAAAGGCGTATGCTCCAGGCCACAAGTTAGCTTGAAGGACAGCAAGGGCATATTGAGGAACTAAATGTGTTGAAGCATCAGAGGAGCATGGAGTGATGTTTTGAATATCTGTTAAGAACAAATTGATTTTGGGGTATCAGAAATATTTTGTACCAAATTATGGTGTTGGGATAAACTAACAGAAAAAGATCAGAAGCCATAGTCCTGTGTATAGAAAAATACGCCTTTATATTAAAAAGTTTAATTGTGTACCATGGGATAAGTTGATTTAATAAAATCACTCCATGGTTGACCATGACCTGCTTTCTCACTGGCCAAAACATCCATGTTCCCAAAACTTAAGAAGAAAAGAGAACCAGCCAGGTGAGGTTTTTGCTGTAGTACCTGCATCTTCAGAGAGGGGTGTGAGAAGAAGAGGTCCTGTTTCTTGTAACTCTTCTGGCTCTTCCTGTTTCTCTTCTTCATCCTCCTCTTCCTCCTCTTCCTCTGATTTTTGATAGGGATTAATCCAGGTACAGCGCCCCTGCACCCAAAGGAACCAGAGTCAGCGAGGTCAATGACTTGTTTCATTTGCCTACAAGGCCACATATATATGCCACACTTCTCTCCACTCAATGTCTCCAGTGCCTTATCTTAGCTCTCCTCAGTCAGGCTTATTCACCTTCAGTAAGCTGCCTGGCATTTTAAAATCGTGCCATACCTGAGTGTATGGATCATTTTTGGGGCATATACCCACCAGACTCAATTATTTGGAAGCCTGCACTCACAAACAAAAAAATCTCCACACCACAAGCCAAGCAAACACCTGGGCACAAACAGACACACCCCCCCGATACCTCCAGCTCAAACACACCCCAACTAGGCACCCAGATGAAACCTAGCTTCCTAATAAATGATAGCCGTCCGTTTACTCGAAGCCAAGCTGCACTAAAAGCCTCCAATACAGGACACACAATGTTGCCAGCCAATCAAGACAAAAAACACTACAAAACAGAAGATATTAGAAACACCAATCAAGCAGAACACAGCAAACTCCAAGACCAATAAACACAGACCAAGACTCCCAACCAATCAGGATGAAGAAAAAACCATTCTAACAGCAGTAGGCTAGCACCAAATTTAAAACAGAAACGGCTGTGAAAGCCTGACATCACAGACGAACACAATACAGAAGCCTGATGATGACAGATGATGGTTCTTTTTTTTTTTTTTGACACCACTTAGCAACAAGTGCAGATTTTGTTAAGCATACCTGTTTTAAAATATTCTGTACATGATGCACC
This sequence comes from Notechis scutatus, assembly GCF_049901735.1. Classification (NCBI taxonomy): domain Eukaryota; kingdom Metazoa; phylum Chordata; class Lepidosauria; order Squamata; family Elapidae; genus Notechis; species Notechis scutatus. Next base: position 22,157,496 of record NC_142012.1, read on the forward strand.
CAGTTGGAAAGGGTATCCAACATCTCTGGCACAGGAATGGGTTCAAAGTCAGGATTTTCTTCATAATTGTCTCTTCCAGCTCCGCCTTCTTCTTCTTCGTCTCCTTCTTCTTCTCCAAACTGATAAAACCCGAGTGGACTGACCTGTGTTGCCGCTGAAATGCGGGCAATCTGAGCCCTCAGATAATTAGCTTCATTGCCTGGGAAAGGTGGATAGCACACAACGGCAGCATCTAACTTTCCCACTAAGAACTTCTTAATTTTCCTGGCGTTCACGATCTGAGCTGGAGTCACCTGGGGTAATTTCATCCAAGGTTTGCCTGGTTCATTGCAAACATAATAAGTGTATTTATTAGCACCGGTCCGATAATCTTCTTTTGGGATTACAGGTGGTGGCTTGTAGTTGGGTTTTGGTGGCTCATCTTTTTCTTCTTCATCTTCTTCATCTTCATCCCTGGCCTCAATTCCCTCTTTTAGTCCTTCCTCGGCAGTTTCTTCTTCCTCTGCTTCTTCCTCTTCTTCTCCTTCACGGAATTCAACTTCAGCTACAATATAGTTGGCTTCAATACCTAAGAGTTTGCCCCAGAAGCGACATGTTTGGATTGGATGAGTGGCAACCAGTTGTTTGAGGGCAAGGAATATGTGATAGTATTCTTCTGAGCTCAAACCAATTCCAGCCTGTTCAAAATAGTAAGCTGTCTCCATTACATTGGGTAGAGGAGTTTCTGGCTAAAGAGGAAAACCTTCAATTAGGAAGCATAATAATGGAATAGTGTTTCACTATATATCTAAGCATTTATTCCTACTGGAGCAATCCTAAACATACTTATAAATTAGCACTGAATTTAATAGGATTCACTCACAAGTAATACATAGCCTTGACATTTTCCTCCCATGTAATGTTCGTTGCAGTGAATAGTCTGAAAAATTACTGCGCGCAAGAGTACAATGCTACCTGAATATAGTCTACTACCTGAATATAGGGTTAATTGGAGTAGCAGATAACCTGCTTTTGATCAAGCTAACCAGCATGGTACAAACATACCAAATAGTTTATGAAACTTATGATCAACCCATGGTACAAATTCTATCAAATGGTTGATGAAAATTATGCAGAAAATCCCACATTTATCTCCATCCCTAATCATTTGTGTAATATATCTGTGAATGAATATGCATCTGCTTGAGATATACTGATACTTGACTTACAATTGTTCATGTAGTGACCGTTTGAAGTTATAACAGCACTGGAAAAAAGTGACTTATGACCATTCTTCACAACTATGACCATTGTAGCGTCCTGTTAAGTGAGTTTTCCCCCATTTTACTGTTGTTAAGTGAATCACTGGAGTTGTTAAATTAGTAACACAGTTGTTAAGACAATCATGATCAAAATTTGGATGCTTGGCAATTGGTTCATATTTATGATGGTTGATTTATGATGCCTGCAGTGTCTTGGGGTCATGTGACCACCTTCTGCAATCCCCTGACAAAGTCAACAGGGAAGCCCCATTGTCTTAACAACTGTGTTACTAATTTAACAACTCCAGTGATTCACTTAACAACAGTAAAATGGGGGAAAACTCACTTAACAAATGTCTCACTTAACAATGGAAATTTTATAATGTAATAGACTAAATAATTTTGTAATAGAAATTTAATAGATTGATATAAAATATAATATAGACATATATAACCATTAGATGAAAGTGTAACATAAATTTTAAAATAAAATTTGGAATATCTCGTATAAAATGATGGAATAAATAGTTTAGTCATGGATGATTAATAACTGATAAATATATAAGCATATGTTAGTTTGACAATATGAAAATTGATATAAACTGTGAGTAATGACTACAAAAGGATAGCACAAAAGATTTGTAACCAACTGACACATTGTATGTATATAAAATGGAAGATGGTTTTATGTTTTTATGTTTTGTTTGTATATGTTTGTCTTAAGAAATAAAAACTTTAAAAAAAAAACAATGGAAATTTTGGACTCAATTGTGTCTGTACATCAAGGAATACCTGTATAAGGTTTGTCTGTTTATCTCCTTTCTACAACCATGCAGCATGTACATGCCCCATAAAATAGGGCAAAATGGAGCAAAATTCACTTAGCAAATGTTTTACGTAGCTATATAAATTTTGGGCTCAATTGTGCTTATAAGTGAAGGACTATTTTATTGGACTGACTCACCAATTCCTCTTCTGGTTTTTGATCTGCGCCATCTCCACCACCTGCCTTTTGGAACAGAGTTTTGTACATTTCAGCCAATTCACATGTTGGATGTTTTTCAAATTCATCTCGGAGGGTGTCCAATTTCTTTTGGAATCGAGCACACTTTATATCCTTACTGATGTTCTCGATTATATCTGCTGGATTTTCAGGCCGCTCTTCCAGAATCTTTGCCAACATGTCAGAAAGATGGTCATACCTGTGTGTTGTGGCTCCGAGTCCTGAGTCTGCATTCTTAGAGGAAGAGGATTCAGAAGATGAGGAGGAGGTGGAATTGGGAATGCCTTCCTCCCCAGGACCTTCCGAAGAGGCAATGCCTTCCTCCCTGATTATGCCTCAGGTTTCGGCAGATAACCGAGAGGGACAGCATGAGGCTAATCAGGAGGAGGAGGAGGGCATATCGGAGCAGCCTGTGACAGAGAATCAAGCAGACGAATGCTGGCTTGATGCTAGGCAACGTCGCAGGAGGAAGTGTGAGATGCAGCGCAGGAGGCGTGGACGAATCAGAGACTGAGCTGAGTTAGTGACACACCCCACAGGGAATAAAAGTGGGTGTGTTTGCTCTAGGAACTTCGCACGGGACAAAGTGTGAATTTTTCTGTGGAGATTCGTTGTATCCTGTTTCTGGAAAGCTCTAGTGATTTATGTTCCTGTTATCTCGTCGGACTTGGCAGATACTGCCAAGAACATAGCCAGCTCAAGGAATTTAACTCAGTAAATACTGAATCTTCTTGTCTGCTTGTATTTGGTCGGAGTTGGGACTTCTCATCTATCTTGTGAAGGTGAGACATAACACCTATGTAATTATGAAAAAGAATTGCTATTGACCAACTAGGACCACCAATCACTGGCTCATTCCTCTCCCATGCTACTTCATTAGCTTTAAAACCAACCATTGTCAGAGAAGACCTATGACACCTGAAGATGTTACAAACTTTATTATCAACAAGATGCTGGGCTCAGAGGATGGAGGACTAACTTTTAGTTCATCCTCCATCACAGAAGCATGGGGTGACGTTTGGACAGAAATTTTGTCCCAGTCCAACTGATCTCAAAAGGAGAACAAAAAGTGGGAGCATTATGTACAGTGTTGAGTCCTGTACAAAACAGAATATCCATGTAATTGTAAATAAATAGTGGTACAAGCCTTTGTGGTCTGTAATCCATTTCTTAAGGTTGATGCATCCAATGAAGTGAGCTAAATTTGTTACAGCATAATCCTCAAGTATGCCATAATAAATTTAGAGTGTCAAAAATCTAGGTATCAGTAAAAGGATACTGAAAGTTCTTTGCTGTCATTTAGCAGTGATGCAAATATTTGCTACCCAGGTATAGTAGACTTATGAAATGTATCAATTTTAAAAACAGGCCACACAACTCAGGTTTTACTCAAGCAAACTAATCCAATGACAATTCTGGAAACTATTATTCAGCTTGGATTAATTTAAAAGCTCAGTGCTCCTTTATAATCTTTAAAGCTGGGACGGAGTAATATTTTTAAATAAAGAGTTTGGAGATAAATGATATCAACTTCTGTAACTTTTGGAGTTACAGGTTCTGCAAATTTATCAGATCCGAGTTGCAAATATCAGGGTTTTGACTTAAAAGGCTGGAGTTTCCTCTGTCTCTTTGCTGCCATCTAGTGTCTCATCGGGCTTCTGCAGCAGCAATCGCATAAGTATAAATTTCTTATTTTTTGTGTGAGGTCTCGCTTCCCAATCCAGCTCTAAAATGTACCCATTGGTTCAAACGTTAAACTCTGGTTGGACTGCCGTTGCTCAAAAACTCACAATGGCCGGCTTCCCACAACCACAAAAGTTAAACGGAGTGTGGTAGGCAAACCCAACACTGCTTGCAATTAATCTTGTTTCTTTTTTTTCTTTCCCCACGAACAGGGCCGTCTTAACAGCATTAAGGGGCCCGGGCAAAGCAGTGTACTGAGGCCCCTATGACAACTACTCACAGGAATAAAAACGGTCAATACAATGAAACATATATTTGCAGGTTAGTATTAATTTTTTAAAAACTCAGTAAAATGTAAGCAATAGCTTGCTCTGTTTATATGACGCAAGGTGGATTGAAGGATTAACGTACACCAGAGGTCTCCAAACTTGGCAACTTTAAGACATGTGGACTTCAACTCCCAGTTCAATTCTGGGAAGTTGAAGTCCACATGTCTTAAAGTTGCCAAGTTTGGGGACCCCCGATGTACACAGATTAGTATGGGGCCCAGGGGCAAGTGCCCATCAGGCCCAGGCATTAACACAGCCCTGCCCGAGAATCACTGGCACCTGCGGGTGCAGGTTTCCTGGCCGAGGCAGTTTTTGGTTCCATTCCTCTGCTACTCACAAGCTGACACCAGTTTTGACGCTGGTTCGCAACAGGTAGGCTTTGGCATTCTTTATCGCCAGAGCCCGAGGACCCGGATCCGGAATTTGGTCTTTGTATAAATTCATCATCCCCAGCTGGGACAGGTAGCCAGGTTCCTGGGGCTGATAAGGGCCGTGACTGTCCGACTGCAGGATCTGGCTGCTCCTGGATGCCGAGGTTGGGAAAGTGGTCCCTGGCCTCTGATCCAGGAAGCTGGGTGGCTGCTGCGGCAGCTGCTGCCAAGACACGCCGGCCCTCGAATCCGCCATGGTGCCCCTCGATTGAAAGAGGGCGCCTCTGGCTTGCTGGGGCTGGTAGACGTTGCCTCGGCCTTCCTGCTGCTGGTCGTAAACGCTCAGCCGAGGCTGCTCAGGCTGGTAGACGGCGCTTCGCTGGGGCTGCACCGGAGCCGGACCCAGCGGCTGGCTCTCTTCACGGGGGACCCCGTCCGCATCAGGCACGTTGGGGTCCCCGGCTGGTCTTCGGGGGGTTCTTCCATTTGGCAAAAGCGGGCGAGCGCAAGATATCGCGCTTCGCCTGGCCGAAACGCTTCGCCTTTTGCAGTTTGCGCCAAGCGTTGCTAAGGTCAACCGGGCACCGTTGCTAGGGAAAGCGGATTGGCTGCGACGCTCCTAACGAGGAAGAAGAGCGCCTCCAGTGGTCGCCTTGGGAAACCGTGTTGGGCGGGTCTGCCAGGAGTTGTTCAGCCACTGTGTGGAAATTCAGTTGCTGGGCTTAGCCAAGGCGTGAAGCCAGATCCCCCAGGACAGGGGTGTCCAACCTTGGCAACTTTAAGTCTTGTGGACTTCAACTCCCAGAATTCCTCAGCCAGGAATTCTAGGAGTTGAAGTCCATAAGTCTTAAAGTCGCTGGCTGAGGAATTCTGGGAGTTGAAGTCCATAAGTCTTAAAGTTGCTAAGGTTGGAGACCCCTGCCCAGGATTGTCGAGTTTGTTTTGTGAGCATGGTCCAGATTGCTTCGTTGACCGGACATCACTGTCTTTTTTTTTTTAAATGTTTTAAAGAAAACATAAAAACAACACTAATATAATAAAGGGAGAAAGAAGGAAAACTTTAAAAAGTGCAGAGAGAAACAATAAAAAGATAGAAAGAAGCTTCTGATTTCTTCTGTAGCAGATATAATAAAATTATCTCTTACTCTGGTTACAAAAAGCTCTCACTGTTTTCTATTGACCATTTTTAATCATTAAAACCATCTGTTACAAGTGCATTTTCCCCATTTCATGCAAAAACTCTGCAAGGAGTTTCCAGTCAACTATTAATCGAATGATGATACTGAATTAGGTGCTACAGATATGCTAATGTTATTGCTAAAATGTATGATTTGTAATGTATCTAAACATGTATGATGTATGATATGAAACATACATAAAATGTATGTTTTGTTGACATATGAGAGAGAAAAAGGAGTAGAATAATGTATGATAAAGGGGCCAAAACTTTGCTTACAATATGCAAATGGAACAATGATAAAAAAAACTTGGCTAAATGGACTAAAATTTACATTATGCTCTAAACTTAAAGAGAATTTTTATAAAATGACATATTGAGTTACCTGCCAGACTTACCAGTAAGTATATTAGAAAAGACTAAACTATTTTCCACTGTAATGCAATACTTTTAATTTATAAAGGAAATGGCATTTCCTCTTTTGCTTGACAGTCCGGAGTGGGGAGGAAATATTCTACAACAGAGGTGCCCAACCTTGACAACTTGTGGACCTTGACAACTTGTGGACTTGAACTCCCAGAATTTCTCAGCCAGCCACACTGGCTAGAGAATTCTGGGAATAGAAGTCCACAAATCTTAAAAGTTGCCAAGGTTGGACACCCCGGACACTACAACTAAGACCAATGGTGACAGTCTAACCATTTGGCAGGAGATTAATGGACCCCAAGTTCAAAGAGGGCAATGTACATGAAAATAGATTGGCATAATATATGGTTGATATGGCTATCAGGTTGACTTGAAAACATTCTCAGAAGCTGATAGAAAAATATAGCAAGTCATGTATCCAGCAGATGGCAGCTGTATTCCAATGATGTTTTCTGGTGTAAAATTCAAACAAGAAACAAAATAATGTAACTGCATCCGTGGACAAAATGTTGAATGTGGTAGGATAGTTTTAAAGTGAAAATAATGTGTTCTGTTATAGAAATACAAGTGAAGTATTAACATGGGATGAAATGTACATGAAAGTACTGTTATAGTCTATTGTGAAAATCCACCCCCAATAGGGTTATTCTTACATAAAATCTCTTAATCAATTTGGGAAAGAAAATATATTTCCTTCTCTTTATTTCTAGGCTTCTTTTTAAAATGAGAAGAAATGTATCTTTCTGAAATTATTTGAAAAAGTATAAAATCACCTTTGGAAAATGATTCAGGGATAGTGTCTGCCCTGAATAAATGAAGTTATACTCAAAGTTGGTCAAATCATTTTAGTTACTTAGCCAGAAAATTGTGTTGAAGGTTGGTTGTTGGAAGCAGCCACTTCAAAGAATTTATGGTATGGTATAAAATGTTGTTTACGGATTAATTCCTACTCTTTGTTGTCTGCTGTAAACTAAACCGGGGTGTCAAACTCATGTTGTCATGGCATTGTCACATGACATATCGGGACTTTCCCCCCCTTTGCTAAACTAGGTGGGGCGTGGCCAGCACGTGATGCATCCGGCCCGCAGGCCACGAGTTTGACAGCCCTGATCTAAACAGGTTAATCAAATAAAGAATCTTATTATGAAGGGTGTAGGAAGCAATTCTGTAAGATGATAATTTCCCCCCATATTTCTTAGATTTCTTATGGAGAAAATTGTCATATCTTTAATTTATTCAGATGCTTCTGAATAAATTAAACTTTAACATTTGTAGGAAGGTAAGATTGAGGCTACCTATCTTATCCCACATTCCTGCCTTAAACATGTATGTCTATAGGATAAAATTTCCTCTATGTTCCTGCCTTTCTGTCTGCGCTAAGGCAAACCTGTGTGAGAAGAGCAACTGTAAGTGAATGGTTAAAGCAGGAGAGAAGACAGACCAACATGTGAAATGCCATTCTTTAATTATTTGAGGAAATTGCTATCATTACATGAGATTCTTTCATATAGTTAAAAATGTCCTTACTCTTTATTCAGTGTTAATTAATAGGGATGAGAGGGTTAAACACCATAATTTTATTGGATGATATAAAAAAGTGGGATTCGCATCTTTGGAAATGATTGTTCGGTTTTTCATTGTGTAGAAACCACCTTATATAGTGTCTGTTAATATCAGTGGAATAAATAATTATAATAATTTAGTTCTTAATTTCCAACCGATGCTCCATTGGATCTAACTTATTTTCCTTGTTACTATAATAGAACTGAAGATAAGGTTTTAAAAGGCTCTAAATTATCTTTGAGGCATGGTTTGTAAAGGACTAAGTATATGAGCCGTAGCTCAGTCAATCTCTTGACAAATGAGCTTTAAAATAATTAACACCGTTGATTCAATGTGCTTTTACCAATGTTAGAAGCTTAAAAGATCTCCAATCTGCCTCCCCTCGTTTCTTGGTACCTCACTGGCTCCATGGGAAGACAGGAATTCCCTCAGAGTGGGGTGGGGAGACGCCAGAGATGGAGTCTACCTATCTGAGGGCAAAGTTCCTACCTCTTCCACATTTCACACAGGATCAGAGCTCAAAACGGGCATCCTGAATTGCATAGGAAGGACACATTGAGACCAACATGTACATAAACCCCAAGTTCACACCAGTCCTGTTATAAAACCAAATTCCTGCAGCCCGTTTTCTCCATAGTCTACCCTTGAGAAAAGACCTTTTGTTCTTCAGAATAAAATCTCCTTATTGCATAGTATGATTGGATTTCAATTTTCTTAGATTTGTTATTGCTTCACCCCAACTTATGAAAACCACAAATTTTTCTCTCAAGAAACTGAATTAAGGTATTTAGAACAGACATCAATCCATTCGATTTGGGTTCTTCCTGGTTAAATATTTATAATTGCTGAAGAACATGGTATAGGTTGAAAGGTTTGGGCATTTTTAAAAAGCAATTAAAGCAAAGTTTCTTTTTCTTATTTTGTAAGATAGTACTAGTTAAGTGCTGAAATGCTTATCTGTGGGAGTTTTGCGATAAAAATAATAATAACTTGGGCCAGAGACAGATGCAAGTATTATTCCAGAGTAGAAGGGACAATTTTTTGGAGGTCAAAGCTTCAGTTTTCCATTTTGGGCCTGCTGGGAGAAGCACAAAGTGAGTAGGACATACAAGGCAGTTTTGTTTTTTGTTTTAATAATAGGACTTGTTTTCATATATTCTCCACTTTCCATGAAGGGAAACAATTATGTCAATTATGTTCCCAAGATCATAGAAAAGAAACTTAAAGCTTCTCTTGCTGTAGAAACATTGTCTATCTGCTAAAGACAGATACACTTAAAATGCAATTAGAATCTTAAATTAACAAAAATGAATTGCTAAGATCAATTACTTACCTATTTTAAGAACAGTCCTCTTGTGTGATGCAGGCTCAGTCTTACACATACACACCTTGCAATGGCTGATGAAATTAAATGGCAACTGTGGTGCAGCTGAACATAGAAAAAAACTAATGCAGCCACTCAACGTCCCTTCCCCCTGTGGAAATGCTATTAGGACTAAGGCAGGAAGCCATTCTTCTCGAGGGGGGGCTGATAGTCAGTACAGCTGCCTGCTAGAACAAAAGAGCCAATTTAGAATAGAATCTGGATTGATTTTGAATGGAGAAGATAGAAGCTTCACCATCAACTTGGGATACTAAAAGAGATTATGCACCAGCTAACTGTCTACTTTTTAATTCATTTTAGGTGCATGGATTTGCATCTCATCCACATTATATATTTTAAAAAGCTGTAAGTTGCCTATTCCTTTAACAACTTTTGGCGATTTACAAGATGCAATAAAACACCACTGATCTCCATGAAATGTAGAATAAGAGGAATAATGAGAATGGATATTAAACACAAATTCTAAAATGGTGGCATTAAAAGGCCTGAGAAAAATAAATATATTTTGAGCCCTTCTAAATTATCCAAAGGAGGAAGGTTGCTTCTAGCCCAATAACATTAATATTTCAGTACAGAAAATTCTTTAAAAATACTACCAATACTGTCTAAACAAATTAAAACATGATTTCCTAATGAGTTTAACTGGAGAATTAAGCACAAATTGAATTCTGACCCACTTGATGAAAACAAGAAGAGTCTTTTGAGTTGGGGTTCAGATTGTAGATCAATACGATAGAAGTGGATCTTAATAAAGCTACCCTTTCAACATCTATGTCATTAATTGAAAAAGAATTATACCTGAAGACCTAAAAGATGCCACAACTAATCATAGCTGACATCATCTGTCTTCATCCATTTGGGTTTTATTCAGCATCTCTAAAAGTGTATTAAGTATATTAAGCCCAAATCCTTATTAGGGAGGGGGTCATATCACTAGGACCTTGGTTATCCATTTCATCAGACAGCTGGAATCTAGTAATGTGTAAAACTATTAGAAAAATATTTCCCCTTTCTGGTAAGCTCCCTTTTTCACACATTGTCTTTTAAAAAGTTTTAAAAAAAGAGAGAATAAGATTCAGAGAACAGGAAGAAGGTTATTTAAGGTAAAAAAAAAAAACTATTTTAAAGAAAAAAAAAAAAAATGAAAAAGAAAAAAAAAGGAAAAATGAAAAAGAAAAAAAAAAAGAAAAGGAAGGTATGATGGTCCATGAAAGAAAACAAAAAAAAAAATAAAAAAAAAACTTCTTTTTTCTTTTAAAAAAAAAAAAAAAAAAAAAAAAAAGGAAGAAAAAAAAAAAAAAAAAAAAAAAAAAAAAAAAAAAAAAAAAAAAAAAAACCCAAAAAAAAAATAAAAAAAAATAAAAAGTCCCAGTTAAAAAAGAAATGGATGGGTGTGATTATTATTTTTAAACCTAACCAAAAAATTTCCCCCAAAACCCCCCCCCAAAGGCCCCTTTTTATATTCCCCCCCCCCCCCCCCCCCCCACCTCCCCACCCACACCCACCACCAACCTACCCAAACCCCCCCCCCCCCCCCCCCCCCCCACCCCCCAACCCCAAACCCCCAAAAAAAAAAGGGAAGTAAAAAAAACAAAACCCCACCCCCACCCAAAAAACAACCAACAAAACCCCCCCCCCCCCCCCCCCCCCCCCCCACCCCCCCCATAAAACCCCCATAAAACTTTTAAACAATCCGATAATGATGTCAGCAGATGGGAGGTTGAACAACTAGCCTTGTGGGTGCAAACAGAACAATCTTGAACTAAATACACTCAAAACCATAGAAATGGTAGATTTTAGGAGAAACCCTCCTATACAACCACCTCTTACAATACTAGACAACACAGTATCAACAGTAGATACCTTCAAGTTTCTAGGTTCTATCATATCTCAAGACTTAAAATGGACACCTAACATGAAAAACATCATCAAAAAAGCACAACAAAGAATGTTCTTTGTGCGCCAACTCAGGAAGGTCAAACTTCCCAAAGAACTGCTGATTCAGTTCTACAGAGGAATTATTGAATCTGTCATCTGCACCTCTATAACTGTTTGGTTTGGCTCTGCAACAAAATAAAACAGACACAGATTTCAACAGATAATTAGAACTGCAGAAAAAACAATTGCTACCAACCTGCCTTCCATTAAGGACCTGTAAAGAGCACGAATCAAAAAGGGGCTGTGAAAATATCTACAGACCCTTCACATCCTGGACATAAATTGTTTCAACTTCTACCCTCAAAACAATTCTATAGGGCACTGCACACTAGAACAACTAAACACAAGGACAGTTTTTTCTTTAATGCCATCACTCTGCTAAACAACTAATTCCTGCAACACTGTCAAACTACTTAGTAAGACTATATTACTATTATTCTTCTCATTCTATTACCTATCTCTTCCCACTTATGACTATAACCGTGTTGCTTGTATCTTTACAAATTGTATTGTTTTATTTGTTTCCTAGTATGATTCAATTACCTATGACTATCACTAAGTGTTGTATCTTATGATTCTTGATGAATATATTTTATTTTTTCTTTATGTATACTGAGAGCTTATGCACCAAAGACAAATTCCTTGTATGTCCAATCACACTTGGCCAATAAAGAATTATATTCTATTCCATCTGATAGACTGCTGATTTCCATTTGTTTCTGATATGATCAGGCAGAATAGTGCATCTGGTTCTGTCAATGTTATCTTGGTGGAACGGGAAGCATGCCCTTTTTATTGATTGCCATGTCTGCCTTCTGAAATGATGTCCCCCAGAGATTTGTGTAGCTCCCACTCCTGTGACATTTAGAATCATTAAGGAATCAGGGGCTTCTAAAATTGGATAAATAAATAAAGGGCATACTATTTATATTCAAAATGATTTGCACAGTAAAGAAATTATGTCTGTTGAAAGTAAGATTTCCTTGATAGACTATGCAAGCATTGGCAAAAGGGGCTAAAATATTCTAGAAACATGGAAAACAATAATGCAATGGACTGTGAGAATAACTTTGAGGAACAGGAGGAAGACAAAAAACAGGATATCATCAGTTCTCTTGCAGATTAAGGCAGAGAAGAGGGAGTCACTTGTAGACTTGCATATTCTACTACTATAAGTTTGTAATAAAAAGTAGTATTAGTGTTCATAACTTTGGTTTCCTAGTTTGGTCTATCTCAAAGGGTTATTTGGAAGTAGCTCAGGCAGATGACTTACTTTTTCACTAGAATATGAAAAGGGCAGAGGTATGGCACAATCAGACTTGCAAGAGTCTTATTTATTTTATTTTATTTATTTATTTAATTTATATTGCCACCTATTCACCCATGGCAACTTGAGGCGGCTTACACAATGTAAAACCATATTTAAAACAAAAAATAAAAATAAGAAACAACAAAAACTAACAAAAAAATCAAATAAATTAATAAACTACAATAGAACAAAATCTGGAAAAACAATTGCCCCCCAACTCTCACCCCCACTGTGATGACAGCAGATCACACTGGATTCTTATAGCTAATCTCAATAAAATCTTAGTTTCTGGCCTGTCTGCCTGGTAGGACTGATATCAACCTTGCTATGGCCATAGCCTCATTTTTATGAAATGAAGTGAAGGAATAGTGTTCCAGAGATATAGACACAAATTTTATTTGAACTCAACTGAATTCCAATATAAAATAATTTCATATTGATTTTTGTTATATAGAATTACTCAGAAGTTATTTCAAACAATCAGTCAATCATGGCTAGATATGACTGGGTAAAATTATTTTTTTTAAAGTCATTCATTATTACATTTAATTGCGGTCTTTTTCTGAGATCCCAAGGCAGAATACATGGATTTTTTTTTTCTTATTTTGTCCCTAGCTGATTGGCCTGAAAAAAAAAATCACTGGCATAGATCATCCAATAACTCTCTGGTTAAATGTACTTGTACCTAGTTCTTCCTGATTTGGTCCAATACCTAGCCCACAATGCTGCATTGGCACTAATGGAAGCTTTCTTCTATAAGTAATAACTTTGTTGTGTTAGTCTTTAACAATCCTTAGGCTTAACTCATCCTTTTCATGCTACAGCTCCAATTTTGCAATTGCTAATAATAATTTAGTTCTAATGTATTTAGTATTTCATCTAGTTTGGCTCTGGTATTTACTCTGCAAATATGGTCGCACTCCAGCTCAAAATTTCCACAGCTGAGTTTTAGTATTAGGAAACAAAACTTCTATAACTGAATCTTGGCGTCTTCTGCTTCTTACCAAACCTATCAATTTCAGTGGAATTAAGGCTCAGAATAATAATTAAAATGGGCTGGCCTAGAGCTATCTATATTAATTACAAATATCTACACTGTTTCAAGTTATATAGGTTAAAAAAATGTTTTGCAGAGTGATCTTATGGCACTTGTCCGTAAGAATGCTGATAGCAATAGGATGAACCTGGTGCTGAGCTTCTTGAGACCGAAACCATCCTGCACAATTAGAAACAGTATAGAAGCAATGTAGTTGATATTAACAATATGTGTTTAGTTGCCCATGAACCATAGTTGAGATTTGACTGCCTAGATAGCCAGCATTCAACTACCGTATGTGGATTCTAGCTGTGCTCACCTCATCTGCCATGTGAACTATATCTAGCACTCTGATTGTTTATGATGAAAGATATGTGAAGGATGTAAATATGATGAGAAATTTTGAATGAAGAACAGACTGTTTTGGGGGTAATGTCAACAGTGGATCTTGAAAAAAATTGGCAGGATAAGAAAGGAAAGGGCTAAATAGAAAATTAAATGACTTTATGAAGAGAGTGTATAAGTCTTGTATGAACAAGTATTGTAAGGTAGATTAATCTGCAACCAAATGGGAATTGGGAAAAGGAATGAGGATGTGAAAACTACTTCATAAAAATAAGGATAAATCCATAAAATATAGTTAAAAACATACCCTTCCCTCCCAAGTGCCAAACCAAACATCTTTACAGTTCAAATACAAAAAATACAAATAAATACAAAATTTATGACAATGTTTAATCCATGCATGTAATTTCTTTGACTTACTACTTATTGTATTTTTGCTGTTTGCATAACTTCCTCATCCAAATTGAACAAACTGAGGTATATTTTTATGTATATGTCTTAAGTATACAATATCTAAGTTTAATATCTATTCATATTTTTTCTGACTAGCAAATATTATTATGCTTCTTTCCATCTATAAAGATTATTATCTCAAGCAAGTTATTGGTTGCTTAGGGCACTTTCTGTAACACATGCTTATGTGTTGTGATTATAAACTCCATAAACTCCCAAAGTTTGGATAGTTGTCATCCTGCTGGCCTTTTGTAAGCTATTGAACACCTAGTTGTTCCTCTGGGCAGTGGGCTAGGCTGTTGACTGATCCTGTCTTGGTAGCGTGATAGTATATATTTTTTTAGTCACTCCAAGTACCATGTATTGTTATTAAATTGTTTTTGTTGGTTGTTTTTAATTGGCTGTTAGTCACCTAGAATCATGCATTAAGGGGTGACTATATAAATTTAATAGATGGGTATATGAATATATAGACATAGATGGCTAATTTGGGCAACCTAGATTAGGCTGTATTTATCTCATAAAACCTATTTGTTATAGAAAATGCAGTGAAAAAATTGAAAATTTCCTACAACTCTATAGAATGAAGTTGAGATTCTGCAGCCATTACATTCTTTATTAAATTATGAATTGGCTGTAGAAGCAGTAGGAGCTGCTTCCAACAGATGTTAGCAACATAAGGCTGTTCCCAAGGCAACCTTTATGGCTCAGAAACATAGAACAGTGCTTTCTTGAGAGTGAATGGAGAAACTGTTTTCTTTGTTGAACAAAATCTGCCAGACAAATCAGCAACCCAAATGCTGCCTATTAATTATTTTATGAAGATGCCTAATCATTAATATTAAGAAGAATAATTTGTTCAAAAGAAGAACCAGTTCTTATCATCCACCATCTCATAATCCTAGTAATGCCTCCTGAATATAAGTTCTAGTTCTGGGAATTAGGGGAAATCTTTGCGTCCTTTGCTATTCTGTCTTCTACTGTAAAATAAGAAGAAGAGAAAGAAAAAGAAAAAGTCATTGGAAATAATACAGTTGAATGTGGTGATGCTTCTCCTAATTAAACCTGCAAAAGCAAATGATACCTTAGATGGGTGCTATGGATCACTTCCCAAAATGATTGGGGAGAATCATTTTAGACAGTTTGCAAGCACAGCATATCTTTGTTATTCAATAAACAATCCAACTTCTTTTTGAGCTTGAAAGAATGCAGTGTAGCCTCTGAAACATATAAATAGGGATTGCCTAGAACAGGGGTGTCAAACTCAAGGCCTGGGAGACAGATCTGGCCTGTGGGGTACTTAGATCTGGCCCGTGCAGCCACTCTGGAAACAGTGAAGGACTGGCCCGGGGTGCTTCTGCCAGTGAAAACAGGCTCTTGAGCTCCGTTTTCAGCTGCCACGGCCTCCTGCAACCCTCTGCCAGTGAAAACAAAGCTCAAGAGGCCCTCTTGAGCTCCTTTCACCGGCACAGGGTTGCAGGAGGACATGGCAGCCAAAATGGAGCTTGGGAGCCCATTTTCACTGGCAGAGTGCTCCAGCCACCACAGGCACCCCTGACAGGGTGATATCAAGCTGGCCATGCGCCCTGGCCACGTCCCCCTGAGGTCAAGCACAACACTCAATGAAATAGAGTTTGATATCCCCAGCCAGGGGTGGGATTCAAATTTTTTAACAACCGGTTCTATAGGCGTGGCTTAGGTGGTGGGTGTGGCTTGGTGGTCATGTTATTGGCTGGGTGTGGCCAACTCAATATCACTCACATCAAGGCACGCATCTCCTCGCCTGGCCTCTCATGACTGTGGGGATGCTGCAACAGTCATAAGTGTGAAAAATGGTCATAAGTCACTTTTTTCAGTGCCATTGTAACTTTGAATGGTCACTCCACACAAGCAAAGCACCAGCAAAGGAGGGAAAAAAATTCCAGAGAAGTTCCAGAGACAGGAAGTCTAGTCCTGCCAAGAATGTAATAAGGGTTAATGGAGAGGCAGTTTCTGTAAACAACACCAGAATGTTTCCTTCCTGCCTTCCTTACAGGATTAGACCAGTAATTTCTTCTAACAACCAGTTCTCCGAACTGCTTAGAATGTTAACAACCGGTTCTAGTGAATAGGTGCGAACTGATAGAATCCCATCCCTGCCCACAGCCTAGAACTTCAGAGGGCCAATATGCTCTCATTTACTTGAGATCTAGAATACTGCCTCCAATCATGCTTAGAATTGTAGAGGTGAAAGAGACCCGGAATTGAGCTTCTAGTTCAACCTTCTGCCCAAGACAGGACTCCTTGAATCATCCTGGACCAATGGTTGTCCAATATTTTCTGGAAAATCTCCAGCGATGGAGCACCCACAAGTACAGCTGAACCATGCACAACTCTACAACTGTCCCAGGAAACATTCTTCTGTGCTTTAATGACTGGAAGACAGCTGAGAAAATGTTACTTCCTGCTTTTTCTTTTTTCTTTTATTTTAGGGAATAAAAATTAAAAATAATAAAGCCCAAGCAGGGTACGCACTACTGTGGGCAATGCTGCTGAAATTATCTTCCCCTTTCTTCCTTTTTTCCAGATTCACTATGTTTTTGTAAAACTACTCTAGCACTTGGCAGCAGGAAGAGAAAGTTAATGTTCTTGTTCACCCTTTAATCCTTATTTGGATGACAGAAGTGGCCAGGAGGCATAATTTCGGCCCTACATAATTGCAGAATGTTCTGAGCTAAAATGATTCTCTTTTCACTCTATCACACAGTACTTTTGGGTTAGCTCAGTTAAGTCTGTAACATGAACACAGCCTGTGAACATGTGGAAAGGAAAGACATTTATTTTTTATTAACCATTTAACTTTACTGCAAACCTAATGGAACACAAAGGACGTTCTGCAAGGAGGTAGATCTGAATGCCATCTTTTTGCATCAGTTCTCTAGGCAACATTGACATTCACAGTGTCCTTGATTTATTCCTGATCGCTCTGAGTTGGGTTGACTGGATGGAAGAATATGAGGTAGTTAAAAATAGAATAATACAAAGATCCTAAAAATAGGTACTCTAGAAAACAATAAATCAACATTATCAGAACTAACATTCCACAAAAACTCTACCAACTACTCTAGCCCAAGGCCTAGAGCAGGGGTCCCAAACTTGGCAACTTTAAGACTGGCTGGAGAATTCTGGTAGTTGAAGTCCCCAAGTCTTAAAGTTGCCAAGTTTGGAGACCTCTGGCCTAGGGAAATAGTTGGGTTATGAGGGCTTCTTTAAAGGGAGTCAGGATGTGGCAGCTATATAGAATGTCTAGGGCCAAACTATATGAATTCCAGGAAATTATCTGGCAGAGAAGATGAATTTTCTGACTCCCATCAGATGGTACTCTTTAATCCAGGGCTATCTGACTCACGGCCCACAGACTAGATGCGTCACATGCTGGCCACGTTCACGCCCAGTTTACCAAAGAGGAAGAAGTCTTCATGCATGCACTGAATCCTCTTTTACTTTTCCACATCTAAATTACTCCAAAAACTTGTCCCATCCAGATGGAATAAATGCCTTTATCAATGCCTGATGCAGGAATCTTAATTTGGGAAAATATTAAAAATTCCCTTTCGAAGGGCTCTAAACAAAATTAGGGTATCTGGTCTTTATTTATTAAAATTTTATGCAATTTTAAAGCAAGGCTGACTGGAGAATTCTGAGAGTTGAAGTCTGTACTTCTTAAAGTAGCCAAGGGTAAAAACACCGGTTTATACTACTTTTTAAAAAAAATTCTTTGCCAAGAAAAAGTGCAGCCAGTTTTCTGCAACTGAGGTTAGGGAGACTCCAGAGAGAATGACAGGTGAATCTGTGGGATGCATACACTGCTGAGATCTAGGTTAACCACCTGCTTTAGGGTGAAAACCAATCAGCAACATTCACTGGATTTCAGCATTTTAGCATTTTCAGAGAGTCAGCTGTCTGAATTCCTATATAAAATATGTATAGAATTGCAGTGCTATTAGCTCCATTTATTAGAATGAAGGTATATTTTCTGATATAAAATACTATGACACATTATCACCTCTTATTTTTCTCTTATCAGCTGTGGAGACAAAGCATATGAAATGAAAAGAAAACCTTTTATTCCTGCTACCTTATTTTTCAAAGTTAATTTTAATGCTTTACATCTGTTGTGAGATTTGGTTGCAGAACTGCAGATCAGTTTTTCATAATCTGGATGCATTTAGAATAAATATAAGGATATTCCTGGAAATATTATTTTTTATCATGCAGTTATTCTACTCTCATTTATGGAATAATAGAAGAGATCCAGATGATGTGCTCCTTCACTGAAACTTCCTTATGTTTTTCTGTTATTTCTATCAGAATAAGAAACCATTTTATAACGAGAATGTGAGAGCTTAACAATGCCTTTTGATTGCAGAGCAAGGAGTCATCCATTGGAAATGTTTTTCTCCAATGCTGTAAATTCACAGCCTCTCAACTCATCACATAGAACAATCATCCTCAACTTAGATGCTTTCAGATAAGTGGGATTGCTAAGGCATACGGGATTTACTTGGGAGAATTCTGAGAGCTGGGTCTCAACACATTTAGAGGACTCCAAGACTCCAGAAAATGCTGAAAGTGTAAGAGGAACTCTATTAACTTCCTGTATGAATGGTGCTTTACTCTGGAACTGAGTAGCCAGTAAATGAGAGGCATGCAGTCCTTGATGCTCTCTGAATTTGGTTATTTTCTTGCAGATGTTTCATTGCCCAATTAGATAATATTTTATTTATTTATTTATTTGATTTGTCAATCACTTGCAAGGTAATAGGTATAAGTATGAACATGAGTAAGAATACAGGAAATAGGTACGAATAAATGGGGACAATAGGACAGGGACGGTAGGCATGATTGTGCACTTATGCACGCCCCTTACAGACTTCTTAGGAATGGGGTGAGATCAATAATGGATAGTTTAAGGTTAAAGGAGTGGTGGTTAGAGGATGTAACAACAGAGTTAGGTAGTACATTCCAGGCATTGACCACTCTGTTGCTAAAGTCGTACTTTCTGCAATCAAGTTTGGAGCAGTTAACATTGAGTTTGTATCTGTTGTGTGCTCTTGTATTGTTACGGTTGAAGCTGAAGTAGTCATTGACTGGTAGGACATTGTAGCAGATAATTTTGTGTGCTACGCTTAAGTCTAACCGTAGGCAGCATAGTTCAAGGTTGTCCAAGCCCAAAATCTCAAGCCTGGTGAAATAGGGTATTCTGTTGCGAGCAGAGGAGTGTAGTACTCTTCTTGTGAAATACTTCTGGACTTGCTCAATTGTATTAATGTCTGATATGCAGTGCGGATTCCAGACTGATGAGCTGTATTTGAGTATTGGTCTTGGGTTGCAAGAGGCTGTTGCAGCCAAAAATGGAGCTCAGGAGCCTGTTTTTGCTGGAAGAGCGCTCAGGCTGACCCAGGCACCCAGACACAAGTGATGTCGAGCTGGCTGCACTCACCCTGGCCATGCCCACTCCAGCCCCCCAAGGTCAAACACAACGCAGATGTAGCCCTCAATGAAATTGAGTTTAACACCTCTATACTAGAGGAAGAGGTCAACTTTCTTCCCTATAAAACATATAGCTTTGATTCTTTTTGTTCTTTTTAGTTACATTGTCAAGTCAAATTGTATACAGTGTAAATCATCAGGTAATTAGGTAGCATGCAATAGGGGGACAAGGAACCTTAATCCTTTTATATGTGGGATAGGCCATCATGGTTTTCTATATGGGAGAAAGTGGCATTACTAAAAGATAATCAGGATCCCAACATAAGGCAAAAGGTTTCTATCATATTCCAGAATTCCATACTGACTGTCTGTCAGAAAGGGAAAATGTTTTTCATTTCTCAGTAGGACCCTGGTTAATATGATACGTAGTTGAGCTCCAAGCTCATTTTTATTCTCTGTATTTTTTGTAAAAATGTTGTTGAGGCACAAATATCTGCTTATGGCATAAAAGTGACAAAATGGCTTATAATAAATCACATACATAAATAAATTAGACACACATATTTTAGAGAGAGAGAGAGTTATTTTTTTCCTTTGCATCTCTTTCACAGTGTTTTGAAATATTGCCATGGTGTACCACATTAGAGTATCAGCAAGTTTAGCATTCTTAACTATCATTTTTTATTTTGTCTTTTATTAGATAGATTCAGCAGCATGCAAATCTAATAAACTATCTAGGATGAAAAGAAGAATAAAATCACAATATAAATTAAAATGCCCATGGTGCAAAATAAGAAATAATGGAGAGCAACAATTACAAATAAATAAAAGCAGATCAATGCCCCATTGATCTCCAGATGTCTTGTGGAAAATTTTGAACCATTAGCAACATAGCTGAGTCTGACTGAAAGCAATTATTCTTTAATTTGCTAATGCATTCAGTCATTCAACATTGTTGAATATTTGACTTATTTATTTATTTGTTTGTTTACTCCTGCAGCCAAGAAATGGAGGTGAGCATCATGCCCTAGAGTCAGACACAACTCACAGGAAAACATTTCCTTTTTTATTTATTTAGTGGTGGCACAGTGGTTAGAATGCAGTATTGCAGGCTGACTCTGCCTACTGCCAGGAGTTCGATTCTGACTCAGTCTTCCATTCTCCTGAGGTCAGTAAAATGAAGACCCAGATTGTTGGGGGCAATATGCTGACATTGTCAAGTGCCCACAGGGTGCTGTAAAGCAATTTGGAACACTATATAAGTCTAAATGCTATTGCTAAGTACTAATATCTACTCTTAAGCAGTATATACACTTATTTTATATGCTACTTTCATGGTTTCCTTAAACTTGCAAATGATGAATTATTAATAGAAATATTGAATTATTTTTTAAAGAAAAAGGAAATACAAGTTCCAGGAAGGAATGGAATATAAATTGGGATTCTAGCATAATGTACCATCCTGCCATAAAAGTAGTATTCATTCTTAGATTCCCTAATCTAAGAATACAATTCCAAACATTAGCAGTGGATATGGCTAATCACAAGCTAATTAGATTTACGTGTTAACAGAGCCTCTTCCTTAAATCAGGGGTCCCCAAACTTGGCAACTTTAAGATTTGTGGATTTCAACTCCCAGAATTCTGGGAGTTGAATTCCACAAGTCTTAAAGTTGCCAAGTTTGGGGACCTCTGCCTGAAGTGATCATACCGTGAAAAATAAGATTTACCCAAATGTCATTCCTTGTTCAAACCTGAACCATTATATTGCATCACTGAAAAGCAGAGTAGGATTTACATAGGTGCACTTTACAGAGTACGTGAAATAAAAATCTTAAATTGTGTGGACAGTTTTCAAATACTGCCCAAGTCAATAATATGCTCCAATGGGATATAGCAGAGTCTTTTTAAAGCAGTGCATCTTAGTATATTCTAAATGTAAAACAAACAAATCAGCCCACAGCCCATTATTGAACTACTATAGGAGAAGAAGTGGTAGAACCTGGGGGCAGAGTTAAAAGAGGGTTCAGCCTAGAATTTCTGACTTAATCCACTTGTAGCTACTTACAGTAGAATTCTAGACTAATCTCTTTTTTAACCCTGCCTCCAGGTTCTGCCATCCCCTCTACAGCTGCTTTGCAAAATACTTTTCCTTATGATGACCTTTGCTACAAGATACTGACCCCTTCAATAGAGACAGTAGGATGTAGATTTGGGCAACTCTGACAGAAGCAATAGCCGCACTAATCTACGACAAAGCTCTCTCTGAGCCTTTTGCTCTTCACTGCCAGCGACTTTGAACAGAGACAATTTATCATGACTGTTTTTTCTGCCCCCCACCCCCACCCATTCTGCCCTTTGCTTCTGATTCCAGACTGAACATTTCTCCCCTTTCCTGATACATAGCCAGGGTTCTTACACAAGTCCACAGCTGTTGGACCATCTGTTAGCAAGGCCAGCTGATTAACACTCAAGGGAAGATTCAAAGTGTTGGCCAAGAAAATGAGCAAACATGATGTTGTTTGGATTCTCCCCATACTATTTAACACCTACATACAGTGCTGGGAGAGGCTGCCTGCTGATTCAAGTGAGGTATTGCCAATATGCTGATGACACACAATTATATGTTACGACGAATAACATATAAGATGAATGCTGCGGGAGTCCTAAATTGGTGCCTGGATGCAATCAGAATCTGGATGAGAAGAAACAAGCTGACAAAGCTCTGCCAAGACTAAGCTACTTGTTGCCAGTAAGCATTGGAATACTTCTTTAAAATTGGTCCACATTGGTTGCCCTTGATGGGATAGTGCTCCTTCTGAAGGAACGCGTGGTCTAGGGGTCCCTTTGGACTTATGGCTCCTGCTGAAACAGCAGGTAAAAGCCATGGCTGAAGGAGGATCTTTCTTCACCTTAGGCTGTAGATGGACATCTGATAGATTTCAGTGATGGCCCACCTTATTGTCAGAAGTGATGATAGTGGGCCTCTCTTCTTGAATTGAAAAGGCAAAATAAAACCTTCTTTGTTATCTTATTTTCATAGGAGAAAAAATAATGCTACGAGGGAGCAACAAAACCATCCTGCTGAAGAATAAAATGAGCCTACATAAGAAGATAAATCCTCCCAAGAAGTTACAAGTAGGACGCTGAAGAAATTCTTGCCAAGAGTAAATTTTCTCACTTCCTCCTGAAAACATGGGAAAAAAATGTTCTTTCAGCATTTGCTTTGGTACAGGAGCTGAACTGAAAATAAATTTGAGTTAGGATTTGAATGAAAATCATCCAAATTGTAACTTGCACCCCAGCCACCATACTACTGTACACTAAAGAAAGAACATAATCCTTTCAGCGTAACTGGATGGTTAGCTGATAAGAAGGTCCTGAAAAATGATAACCTATACATATTGTAAAGTCATACTGTAAAGCATGATTATGCTAAATGATTCTGATGAACTCAAATGAACATACAACGTTCACATGTTGACTGTCTGTCTTGGTGATTTAGAGTTTTCAAAACTGAGACTTCTTTTAAATTACTCTATAGTTTATTTAAAGCTGAATGAGGCTGGCATGTATATTTGTAGTGATGAACTGTTACCCTATTTGCAGCATCTCTTGCTTCATTATGCCTCTGAGTTACTAGACTTCCACTGCCTTAGCAGATCTTTCAAGGAGCCAAGGTGGACTGAGGGCTTTGTGGCACTCCTTCATAGGAATTGTCAGGATTTTTTTAAACATACAGTCAGTGAAATGTGTACAGGAAAAAGAAAAAAAAGAGGGTGCAGGAAACAAAAACATTTCTTTATTTAACAAAACAGAGGTGAAGGATTTTGTTTCTCCAGGGACAATGGCATCAAGCAACAATATTTTGCTGTTTTCATTGAGAGCCATGAAAGAAATAGGTGGCAATTTGGAAGTAGGCCTTGATGTAAAGTTAGCATACTGTATCATAATTTTCTCCATCTGGTCATCTACACATTCTTCTGTATTTGAAAATTGAATATCTAGCCTAGTCCTGGTTAGCAAAGGATTGTTACTAAAAGGATGAAGGATGCTCTAGCTAAGTGCCAATATTAATTGGGTGTAAACATTCTGCTAAGATATTCTGTATCTTAATGCCTCCCCTCTTTTAATAAATCTGGTTAGAGAAGCCGCTATCCAAATCTTTTCTTTGGCCATACTTGATTGTCAAGAGTTTGGCTTTTTCTCTACTAATCAGAAAAAGATTCTCCTTTTAATATCAGGCAAAGTTTGCTGATTGAGATTCTGAAAATGAATGGGATTTAAAACCTACCTTAAGTCTCAAATATAAGCTGAAATTTGAATTTCAGTTCTCAGGTAACAAACTGGCACAGAGATAGACATCTGTCCTTAGGTTAGCTAACTTTTCTTTTTCTTCTAGAACAGAGCTCCCTCCATCTTTCGGGCACCAGGGACCAATTCCATGGAGAAAAGTTATTACGCGGACCAGAGGGGTGTGCTGCCTGCATCCTGCAGATGGGATTTTGGTTATTTGTGCAGCCCAGTTGCTGGCATACTGGGACCCAGTGCTGGTCCATGGACTGGAGGTTGGGAACTCCTATTCTAGAGAATAGACTAAGAAATATACTTTACTATTAGTTCTTAGCTTAGTTTGGCTTGTCTTGGCTTGTCTTGGCTGGTCTTGGCTTGTCTTGGCTTGGTTTGGTTTGGTTTGGCTTGGCTTGGCTTGGCTTGGCATGGCATGGCATGGCATGGCATAGCATAACAGAATTTGAAGTACCCTGGAGATTTTCTCGTCCAACCCCCTGTTTAGGCAGGAAACCCTACACCATTTCAGACAATTGGTTGTCCAATCTCTTCTTAAAAACTTCCAGTGTTGGAGCATTCACAACTTCTGGAGGCAAGTTGTTCCACTGATTAATTGTTTTAACTGTCAGGAAATTTCTCCTTAGTTCTAAATATTTTTATGGTTTAATTTCTGTGTCTAATTAATGCATTTTTGTCTCTGATATTTGTATGTTTGTGCTCATGTGTTTTTATGAAACTTGGCTCTGAGTTGCTTCTGTTTAACAGATCTATCATCCTGGGATGTACTCAGTAGTTGCATTGTGCTTTATAGTTCCTCTGTGGGACACCCTTGCCAGATGCTACGTTTGAAAGACATCTATATTTTTATCTCCTTTGCCAATGAAAGTTTTACAGTTAAGTTGAAATTGAAAATGGATGTTTATATTTTGTTTTTGTTTTTTTCAGGGAAATGCATTTTCAAATCTATGCTTCTCCCTGTGAGGTAGGTGAAGGCAACATTAACTAAAAGGCAGGACATGCACATAGGAAGGAGGTTGGAAACAGCATTAAATCCTTCAACCTTTGATCCTATAGGCTCAGTCAGGTATCCTTTTAGAGACCCCATCTCCCTTGGCTGATTCCTTATCATCTACTTCAGAACGACTGGTGTAAACGTCTTGAAAACAAAATTTGTAGTACCTTCAACTTGAAAGCATACCATGGTTAGCAATGGCATAGTCTAACACAGGGGTCACCAACCTTTTGGGCCTCAGGGACCACCAAACTCGTACTTTTAAATCCTGCGGACCATTGACCCCGGGAAAATTTTAACAAAAAGTATGCAGGAAAATTCCCCACCCTGTTTTCCTACAGTTCAATCATTCTTTATTTGGGATCGTAGGATACCGTCTCCAGCTCCATTCTCAGGGGGAGAGAGAGACTTTGGGCTTCATGCAAGGAAAGCAGCAGGAGCAGCAGAAGTCTTTCTTTCTCTCCCCCAAATTCCACAAGAATGGTGCAGCATCTTGGAGCAGGAGGCCTTGCAGGTTTCCAAAGACTCATTTCTGGCAGAGTTTGGGGGAGAGAAAGAAAGACTTTTGCTGCTTTCCTTGCATGCAGCCAAAAGCAGAAGAAGAAAGAAGCAGAAAGAAGCAGCCCAATAGCCAGGTGAGGCGTGTGGGGCGAGTGGGGCAAGTTCCCCCCTCCACTCTTCCCCACTCCCCTCACTACCTCGTGTTGTGCACAATGCAAGTGATGCAAGCCTTGTGTTCCCATGGGCCATGTGGGTGGTGCAACCTTGTGTTGCTGCGCAGCTGGTGCCCCCTGGTCTAATAAATTCAGTGGCGCTATTCTACCGGTTTGGCCCAGTTTTGGTGTACCAGTAGTGCTGAAGATCAGCCGAGACTGAACTGGTTCTCTCTGATGAGCTGCTGTTGGGTCAATCCACCCACCCACCCAGGCTCCCATGCTGACTTTTATTCCCTGCCTTTGAAGCGCAGCTGCTTTGCGAGGCACAGCAGATTGCCGCGTTTCAGCTGGTGAAGCTACAGGGATTGCAGGAGGTGAGTAGGAAAGCCTCTGCATGTGCGCAAAGTGCATGTTTGGTGCACATGCATGTGCACAATGTGTGTGCGCATGCGCAAAGTGCACCCACCAAGCCACACCCACCAAACCGGTGGTAAACCTCTTTGAAACCCCCACTGAATAAATTAATGTAGCAAAAGTACACTTGGAAAATGAACTGTTTTTAATTGAAAAGAATACAACATTATTTGTGGCTATGAAAAGAGTGAGATTGAGTGAAATTTATAATTCACTGTGGAACTTTAAAAAAAAACAATAATGGATACAGTGAGTCCTAGAGAATGACTTGCACTGTATTCTCTTTGAAATTATTTACTGAAAAGAATTTGGCACATAATTATGCAGGTTTTTTTGTTAGTAAATAAATGAAATCCAGGTCACTTGAGATTTGAATGTGGATTTGTGAGAAGGGAACTGAAATGCTTTCCTATCTACAATGGCCAGTAAACAAAATGAATCTCCATGCTGAAATAATGAGTATATTGATGTGATTTAAAACACAGAATGTTATGTTGCATGATATTCCAGAGGGACTAAGTGTTGTTGCATTCTCTGAATGCCTTTCACACATGGGAATTCTCTTCTCAACAGGATTTATACCTCCCTGTGTAGGGTGGCTTTTTCCCACTTCAAAATTATTGAATCTGGAATCATGAAGAATATCTGTCCTCAGTAGGCAAACTGAACGAAAAAGATAACTCATTCTCATAGGACTGACATTTCCTAAAAGATATGAAGAAATGTGCAAGAATTTCTATCATCCTGGGATGGTATGGGAGCAGTTCTGTAGCAGACAAAAAAGCTCTACGGAGAATTATTAAAACTGCCCAGAATATCATCGGGCTCTAGCTATTAGCCCTGGATGACATCTTCGCATCTCGCTCTTTGAGGAAGTTGCACAATATTCTCAGAGACTCTTCCCGTCCTGCTTATAATCTTTGTGAACTGTTGCCTTCTGGCAGAAGGTACAGAAAAATTAAAACTTGGACTACATGTTTTCTGAACAGTTTTTATCCCAGAGCTATAATTGCACTTAATGATGAACTTAAGGACCACCATCAGTGAGCTGTTGGACAGTATTACATGGTTTGTTGTGTGGATGCTTGTGTGTTTTTAGGGGATGGGGAATTTTGGTGGGTGGGGGTGTGTTTGAGGATTTTCATGTGTGTGTGCATGTTGGATCTGGTCTCTGGGTGTTATGTGAATTTTGTTGTATATGTATACTGTGTATATACGTACAATGACAATAAGTATTATTATTTGACACAAAAAACGACAGTGTACACAGCAAACGAGATAACTATGCTGGGTTTCGTATCACAAATCACTAGTCGAACACTTCCCAAGCATTTAGGACTGCGTGATGTACCGGTGTATTATGTGAGCAGATCCCAGTAAGGTGGCCTTCTGCAGCTGACCAGTGGTGATTTTGTCAGTGCCAATTGTTTTTAAGTGCTTGCCTAGGTCTTTAGGCACAGCACCCAGTGTGCCGAGTACCACTGGAACCACCTGCACTGGTTTATGCCGGAGTCTCTGCAGTTCCATTTTCAAGTCCTGATATCTGGTGACTTTTTCAAGTTGTTTCTCGTCGATTCTGCTGCCACCAGGTATGGCAATGTCGATGATCCACACATTTTTCTTCTCCACAATCGTAATATCCAGGGTATTATGTTCCAAAACTTTGTCAGTCTGTATTCGGAAGTCCCACAGTAGTTTTGCTTGCTCATTTTCGACCACTTTTTCAGGCTTATGATCCCACCAGTTCTTTGCTACAGGCAGATGATAGTTGTGACACAAGTTCCAGTGGAGCATCTGAGCAACTGTATTAATAAGTATAATAATATAATATATAAATATAATAATAATAATAATTATTATTATTAGAATGGGAACAAACGTTTATTTATTAAACAAATGAATATAGCTGACCAACTCACAAGTGACTGTGAGCAGCTTGCAAGGTTAAATACACTGAGATGAGCAGCATATACATTTGATAAATAAATAAGAATCCATGATATAAAAACCCATCTCTCCCACCCACCCGCCATGGCAGCAGCAACATAATTAAATTAACCACTTGATTGGCTCCATCTCCATTTGTGATTCTCTCAGCTGAGTATCCCTGCTTCTGAAAATATATCTGAACAACAACAAAATAAGCATTTTCTCAGTGATGCTGTATAATTCATCCTTACTGAAGCAATTAATTGGTTAATAGTGTAGAACTGGAAAAAAAATAGAACTTGGAGTATTGAAACTTAAAGCATGCAGATTTGATTTACTTTGTTTATATATCAACTATTTATTTTTCTTTAATCTACAGCTATACCTACGTCAATAAATCAAAGGGTCAAGATTTGGTCCTCCAGTCCTTCGACTTGAAAAATACTTGGATCCTGGTTCCAAGTGCTTCATCTGTTTTGTTCAGAAAAATGGATGAATATTGAATTTTCTGAAAATCCTCTGTATAAAAAAGCAAGTTACAAGGATCATTATTTCAGAAATTTATGCTCAGAGCTTGCAGTTTCTGAAAGATATCATGGTTTGATTTGACACCTTTGCCAGGATATTATAACTTAATCCAGAGATTCACCCTTTTAATCTTTTGTCAATTTTGCTTAATTGATGGTGTTCCTGCATACTGACTATAACTTAAAATTTGGTTGAGATTTTTAAAAAATTACTTAATTTGAATGTGGCCCAATCCCAAATGAAAATAAAACATCATTAAATCAGAAAAGGAAAACAAAAACACAAAAGAAAACCAATTTGAACAAAAACTTAAAATAGGCAAAATAAAAATTGTGATTCATACCTCCATTTCTAATCAAAGCATCTTTTCCTCCTTTGTTACATAGAACAACTAAGTCTGAACAGCTTTCCTAAATCCCAGGAGGGACCATGTCAACCTTTCAAATTTGTCCAGATCAGAAAACAGACTCTGCAGGGGAAACTCGAACACAGCTTTATTGAGATAGGCTAAATGAACAGCACCCTACTATTCTGGGTGTGTTTTTCTTCCCCTTCTACCAGGGTGTCTTCTGAATATTACCACTTTCCCAGGGGTCAAGGGATTTTGTTTTTTGTAGTAGCTTCTGAATATTACCTCGAGACCATCTCCATGGGTGTCAACAGGGATACATCTCCGTGAAAAAGGAATTCCAGAATGAGGGAAAGGCAATTGAAAAAGCCCACTTCCAGACCCTGTCAGATGGCAGTACTGAGGATGGGCTCTGGAGGATAGGCAGATGAATATGGGATAAGGCAATCCCTGAAATAACCAGTTCTAGAACCACATAGTACTATAATAATGACAAGCAACACGTTCATTTGCACCTGGAAGCCACCTGGCGATCAGTGCAGCTCCTAAGCAATATGATCACCCAAATATGCCAGGATATACACATCACTGCTGGGTAAACTGCATTCCATTCCAGATGTAGTGTCTGAATGTTCTTCAAGAGCAGCCCCAGAAGCAACACATTACAGCTGTCCAAACCCAGGGTGACTAGGCTGAGTGTAAGTAAGGCTTCACAATTCAGGAATAGCTACAATTTGCACACAACGTATAACTTTGCAAAAGCCCACTTAGCCACGGCTGACTCCGGTTGTTGGAGCAGGATCTGTGTGTCTAGAAGGACCCCCCAAGTTTCAAACAAACAAACAAACCCACCTCTGAATTGAAGCTATGTTTGGAAACAAAGATGGCATTTCTCCTGAATCATAAGACTTGTAAATCCAAAGCCACTGCATAATGGGGCAATTCAATCTTATTGTTTTCCCCATCTGATTCTTAACAGCTGGTTAATCTGGTGGATTAACAAATAAGAGGAAGGAAGGCAAAAATTGTTCTGACCAAGGCTTCCTGAGACTGTAATTAAGCACACACTTATTCCAAACAACTCTCTTTTTATTTCAATGGCTGGGAATTAGGTTCATCCCCAGCCCGTAATGAGTCCCAAACAGTCTCTTGAGATAAGCACCCACCTTTATTGCCTTTGAATTGCTGCCAACAACCAAAGTGCCAAATTAACTGTAAAAATCCAACCGGAGTACAAAATCCATACAGAGCTTCAAGGTTTAATCCGAACAGAGTGAACAACATTGCTTCCTGCCCCTTTGCTCCTCCTTTATATCTTATGGGAGGGGCCAATCACCTCCAAGCCTTACTCCCGAGTCGCCCCTTTTGTCTTAACTGTTCTTGCCTTCTGGCAGCTCTGCACACACACGCACTGGAAACA
The DNA here is from genome assembly GCF_049901735.1 of Notechis scutatus. Classification (NCBI taxonomy): domain Eukaryota; kingdom Metazoa; phylum Chordata; class Lepidosauria; order Squamata; family Elapidae; genus Notechis; species Notechis scutatus. The sequence goes on from NC_142012.1 coordinate 22,187,823, forward strand.
GGCTCCCCTTGTTTCTCTGCCTTGCTGTTGTCAGATTCTGGAGGCTCTGGAGTCAGCACATAACTCCCAGATGGCCCTCTGTATCGGACGCAGGACCATCATCCAAGTCCTCCCCAGACTCCCGGACTGGCCCATGTTCTTCCCCACTGTCCGACTCAGCTGCCGTCTCTGCAGGCTGCCAGCAACAACAAAAAATAACAGAAAACTAATACAGTTTAACAACCATTCATTCAGTGACCATTTAGACTTGTAACAGTGTTGAATGAGTGATAGTTACAATTGGTCCTCAGAGGTCTGGCCATTTAGTGTCCTCATGTTCACATGATCACAGTCCAGCCTTTCGGACCATTTCACAAGTATGTTGCAGCAAACTGTGATCATGTAATCCCCTGCTAGCTTCCTATAAGCAAAATGAATGGGAAAATTGGCAGGAAGTTGGAAGTCGTAATCATGGGTGGCCTTGATTAACTATCTGCTCTGATCCACTTAACAATGGAAACTAGGGATTATCAGAACTGTTGTGCTAAGTGGCATGGTTGTTGTCCTTGCTCAACACCGGGGGATTCAGAGGTGGGATTCAAATTTTTTAACAACCAGTTCTGTGGGCGTGGCTTAGTTGGTGGGCGTGGCTTGGTGGTCATGTGACTGGGTGGACGTGGCTTGGTGGTCATGTTATTGGCTGGGTGTGGCCAACTCAATATCACTCACATCGAGGCACACATCTCCTCACCTGGCCTCTCATGACTGTGGGGATGCTGCAACAGTCATAAGTGTGAAAAATGGTCATAAGTCACTTTTTTCAGTGCCATTGTAACTTTGAATGGTCACTCACACAAGCAACATACCAGCAAAGGAGGGGGAAAACACTCCAGAGATGTTCCTGGGACAGGAAGTCTAGTCCTGCCAAGAATGTAATAAGGGTTAATGGAGAGGCAGTTTCTGTAAGCAGCACCAGAATGTTTCCTTCCTGCCTTCCTTACAGGATTAGGCCAGTAATTTCTTCTAACAACCAGTTCTCCGACCTGCTTAGAATGTTAACAACTGGTTCTAGTGAATAGGTGCAAACTGGTAGAATCCCACCCGTGGTTCCGTTGCCAGTGTGGCCTTTGAACACAAAGAAATTGTACAGTGTTTTATAGATAGTCCTAGACTTATGACAGCTCATTTCACGACCATTCAAAGTTACAAAGGCACTTAAAAAGTGACTTATGTCCTTTTTTTCAGACTTACAACCACTGCAGCATCCCTATGATCATGTGACCAAGATTCAAATGCTTAGTAATTGACTCATATTTATGACAGTTGCAGTGTCCCAGAATCACATGATCCCCTTTTCTGATCTTCTGCCAAGCAAAATCGATGTGGAAGCCCACTTCACTTAACAATCGTGTTTCTAACTTAACAACTGCCATGATTCATTTACCGTAACAACTGTGGCAAGAAAGGTTGTAAAATGGCACAAAATTCACTTGACAACTGTCTCACTTAGAAACAGAAATTTGGAGCTCCACAGTCATTGTAAATTGGGGACTATCTGTACATTGTTCTTTGCAGAAGGACACAGGTCTCTCTTAAGCCCTGTGTAATCCCACCCAATGTTTACTGATGGGTTATGTACAGCATTTACCACAAGTTATATCATATTCAAATCATAGGCTGACAAGATATTCTTCCTTGCCATAATGTTTTCACAATATTGGCATAAATGTAGCACCTATATTCCAAGCTTGTACATAAATTAATCACAACATTTTCGTAAGTGTCATTTTAGCAGTGCTACTGCATAGCTCCCAATAGTATATGTCGCCATTGGACAATCCACCTCTTGTCTCAGCAATACATTTTTAGCTGTAGGATGTGCAAATCTTTCCTGTTTATGACTTGTGGTTTGTCTGACATTTGGGGTTACAATTTCAGAAGCTAAAGAGTTTATAGTCTTCTCCTACAGCCTGAAATTTAATTGAACTTTTATTGCACTTTTTATTGGGGATTTGACCCCCTCTACCATGGTAACATAATGTGCCACTTTACAGCTGCATCACTTGGTATCAGAAATTCTGGTCCCAATTGCCATTGTGACCTGAGATCTATCTGGATATAAACATTGCTCTAGAAACCAGCAGTATGGCTTTAAAAGTGCTTATAAATTCCTGGAGTTGTAAGAGTTAGTTTTGGCGACCATTTTGCAATGTTCTCCATATGTGGCTGCCTTTGAAGAGCATTTTCAACTCCAGTTAGTCCTTGCTTACTAACAGACTTGTTCAGCTTTCAGATAAGAAATCTTAGCACAAATATGGTAGCATATGAAAGATATATCATACAGAAGATCAAGACCTGGTTTTTAATGAAACATGAAATAGTTGATTCAGATTCTAGTTGAAGGCAGATTAAAAAGAGGGAAAAACATTTTAATAGTAAGAATAGTGTGATAATGAAAAATATGGGCTTTCTTTCAGACATCTCTAATGGGTAATTTAGTGTGCATTTTTGTATGTAGCAGGAGGTTGGATTTGATGGTCCAAATGGCCTCTTCTAACACTCTGATCATATTTATTTACCAACTTTATATCCCACTGTAATCATAAATATACTCTAGATAGGATAATCTCCTTACAGGTCTCGGGCAGGGGATAATTGCCTTTGCTCTTGGGTATAAAGACTTGATTTTGGTGGTCATACTTTGCCTTGAATGTGGTCTTGTGTGAGATAGAAGCTCTTCTACCCCAAAGAAGGACCTGTACTGGGCCAATGGTATCTAATATCAAACTATGGAATAGGATTCTGCAAATGACCTGTTGTTGTTGTTGAATAACAAGTCCAGCAGCCATAGCAAGGGGAATGAGGAATGCTGAAAGTTGCAGTTCAGTAATATTTTGAAAGGCCACAGATTTTCCATCTCTGCCAGAGTTATACACTAATTGGGAATGTAGCGGGAGTGGAATAAAAGAAAAGTAAAAATGATAAGCCTTCTGAACGCTGTATTGCCACTTTACCATCAGTAGTCAATGCAACAGAAGGGCTTACTTCACTCCCTTGATATGCATTTCAAAGTTAAATTGACTGTAGGATATTGAAATTATACTTAAAGTATCATCTGATTACCTTCACGTGTGCTCCTCTTTCTTCAAGAAAGATTAATTGTCTTCTTAGTCATTACTACTGTCAGGATTTTTACAGCCCTGAAACTCTAATGACAAATACTTGCTTCATCAATGGGGACATGTTTAGCATTTAATTAGGCATTTGAATGTGAAGAAAGAAATCCGAAGTCAAAACAAACCATCAACAGTATTCTACTGGGAAAAAGCAGAGCCACTTTAAATAATTTCAAGTAATTTTAATAATACTTTGTGGCATACGAAATGCTTTGTTACTCTTTTCACATTTATTCAAAGCAGAGAGGTTGACAGATAATATGATTCTCTAGAAATAGGGCTGAGCCCAGGTAATAATGCAGTTGATCTCAGGTTCCCTGGCTCAAACTGAGTGGTAGCTCACTTAATGAAGTCTAGGGAAACTGTATCCCAACTCCCAACAGCTGAGTTAAAGTTTGGCAAATCTGACATAATGAAATGTAATTTTTTAAATCAGCATTGACACGAAGCTGCCAAAAGTCAAAGAGAAGTCAAAATGTCCATCAAAGTGTCCTTATGGTTATACTTTCTCCTGTGTAAATTACCTTCACACAAACTGGATATAGAAATTTTGTTCTATCTAACTAATTACAGGTAGTCCTAAATGAACTACAGTTAGTTTAGTAACCATTCAATGTTACAAGGGCACTGACATAAATTAGACAACCTTGAACTATGCTGGACTTAAGCATAGTACATAAAATCATATGTTACGTCTTACCAGTTAATGAATATTTCAGCTTTAACCACAACAACACAAGAGCACACAACAGATATAAACTTAATGTTGACCATTCCAAACTTGATTGCAGGGAGTATGATTTCAGCAACAGAGTGGTCAATGTCTGGAACTCACTACCTGATTCTGTTGTCACCTGCTCAAACCCCTACTCCTTTACGCTCAAACTAACCTCTGTTGATCTCACCCCATTCCTAAGAGGTCTGTAAGGGGTGTGCATAAGCGCACAATCGTGCCTACCATCCCTGTCCTATTGTCCCCAATTATTAGTTCCTATTTCTTATATTTAAACTTATGTTTATTCTTATTTCTATTGTATTGTAAGCTTTTGACAAAATAAAATAAATAAATAAAAGATTTATGACCATTTTTCAATTACCATTATGGCCATTGCAGCATCCCGATGGTCATGTGATCAAAATCCAGATGATTGGCAACTGACTCATATTTATGACAACTGCAGTGTCCCAGGGTCACATGATCACCTTTTGCAACTTTTTCACAAGCAAAGGCAATGGGGAAGCCACATTCATGTAATAACCATATTACTAACTTAACAACTGCAGTGATTCACTTAACAACTGTGGCAAGAAAGGTTGTCAAATGGGGAAAAATTCACTTAACAAATGTCTCTCTTAGCAACAGAAATTTGGGGTTCAATTGAGAACATAAATTGAAGGCTACTTGTACCCTCTAATGGCAGAAAGTGAGGAGAAACTAAAAAATCTCTTGATAAGAATGAAAGAAGAGTGCAAAAATTGGCTTGAAACTCAACATTAAAAAAACTAAGATTGTGGTATCTGGTCCCATCACTTCCTGGCAAATAGACGAGGAAGAAATTGAAGCAATGACAGATTTTATTTTCTTGAACTTTAAGATCAGTGCAGATGGTGACTGCAGCCATGAATTTAAAACATGCTTGCTCCTTGGGAGGAAAGAAATGGCAAACCTAGACAGCATACTAAAAAGTAGAGTTATCATGATGCTGACAAAATCTGTACAGTCAAAACTATGGTTTTCCCAATAGTATTGTATAGCTGTGAGAATTGGACCATAAGGAAAGCTGAGTACTGAAGAATTGATGCTTTCGAAATGGGATTCTGGAGAAGACCTTTGAGATTCCCGTGGACTGCAAGGCTATCAAATCAGTCAATCTTAAAGGAAATCACCCTGACTGTTTTCCCAAAGGAACTTTTTCAAAAGGTAACTGGACTTTTGTTTTTCCTTGAAGATGATTCACTTCTCATCCAAGAAGCTTTTTCAGTTCTGACTTCTTCAGTTTGGGACAGCATGACCTGGATGACTGAGAATCTCCATAGACAACTCTGACTGTTCTTTGGAAGTTCTTCTTTCTGAAGAACTGGTAGTGGAAATTTTGAGTAGTTTGGAATACCACCTCTGACTGGCCCTGCCTCTATCTATTCTCTGCCTCCTGAGTCCCAGCTGATTGGGCTGGGTCTTCTTTGGTTGTTCTGCACAGGAGAATGGAGCTGGAAAGTAGGTTAGTGGGGAGGAGAGGGAACGGGATTTTGCAGTAACCTTCCCCTGGAGTGGGGTGGGAATGGAGATTTTACAGTATCCTTCCCCTGCCACACCTACCAAGCCATGCCCTCCAAGCAACGCCCATAGAACTGGTAGTAAAAATGTTTGAATCCCACCACTGGAAGGACAGATACTGAAGCTCAAATACTTTGGCCACCTAATGAGAGGAGAGGGCTCATTGGAAAAGGCCCTGATGTTGGGAAAAATTGAAGGCAAAAGAAGGAATCAGCCCAGGATGAGATGGTTAGATAGTGTCATTGACACAATGAACATGAATTTAGGAAAATTCTGGGAGACAGTGAAGGACAGAGCCTGGCATGTTATGGTCCATTGGGTCACAAAGAATCACACAACTCTTAGCAACTGAACTACCCTCTTTCAAAGAAATATGGTGTCCAAATAGTCCAAAGGCAGATCAAAAGGTGTATTTCTTCAATTTAGTACATAGGCTGTTTTCACAGAGATGTTATAAAATTTTGATCTGCAAACATGATCCTTGAGTTTAAGCACAATAAGCATAACAATAAATTATTAAAAAGTGTCTAGTAAATCATGAAAAATGTGATTTATAAAACTTTGGAAAACTGTTGCTATGTGTTCAAAGATTACATTACCATTCTTCATATGAATATTCCCCAAGATCTAATTTAGTGAAGTTGCCTCTCCCTTATGTGATCATTCTAAGAACTATTTCTTTTCTAAGAGAACAGGAAAATTGAAAAGTGGCAAAGCACAGTCAGAACTTCTGATAGTGAGTTGTAAAAGATATTAGAAGGGTACCAGATGGCCAGATTGCCTGCAGCATCGGTATATGCCTTGTGTGTGATGGAGCAAATTATCTTGGTAGTTGTGCATTGTTAGTGTAATTATTCAAGTCTGGCCTGGCCTAAAACAATAAGGTGAATGTCTACTTTGCTCCTTCATCAGTCAAGAGTCTGTGCTCTTCAGATGATAGAAAAGATTATTAGACAACATAGCAAATTTTTGTCAATGACTTTTATGGTTGCAGTGAATAATTTATGTCCTTGTTTTCAGAATAAGGTGCTCTTAGCTGATTCTACTTGTGTGCAGGTGCCTCTAATTATAACTTTAAAGTAGTCCTTCAGATTCTGTTTTTAATTCTATTCTTACTGTTATTGTTAAAGCTATACCAACATCTTAGTTCCTTAATTTATTTCTTCATGTTATTTCTATTCTTAATCCTATAATTTAATTAATCTAATTTAAAATAATTCAACTTTTACTATCACTCAACCTTTTGTATGGCCCAGCAAGCCCACCATGGACAGCTTATGCTACATAAATATGGCTATTTTTTCTAATGCAACATTGCCCCTTTCCAGAATGTATTCTTCACTTTGTGCAATATGTAGGCCAGCTCTGCTATTCTCTCATCTTTTGTCATATTTGTGGGAGGAAAGCATTTCACCAAATTGAACTTAGCCCCGACTTATGAGTAAATTGTGCTGTTTTTATTTTATATTTGTTTTTCTGTGTCATATATGTGTGTGCATGTGGGTGTATACATAATAGTTATCTTTTGAGAGCTGAATGAACAAGATTTCATTTTAATGTTTGCAGATTAGTTACATTTAAAGTGACATTCTATTATATTCTGTTCTGTTCTGTGCTATGCTATGCTATGCTACGCTACGCTACGCTACCCTATTCCTATTCCTATCCTATCCTATCCTATCCTATCCTATCCTATCCTATCCCATCCTACTCTACCCTACCCTACCCTACCCTACCCTACCCTAACCTAACCCAACCTAACCTACTCCATAGAAGTCTCCCTGGCAGCTTCAGTGTTCTTTTCCAATTCCCCTCCTATGTGCATGCCCCACCTCTATATCCTGCCTTTTAGTTAATGTTGCCTTCACCTACCTCACAGGGAGACTTGGAAATGCATTTCCCTGAAAAAACAAAAACAAAATGTAAACATTCATTTTCAGTTTCAACTTAACTGTAAAACTTTCATTGGCAAAGGAGATAAAAATATAGAACTGTTTCAAATGTAGCATCTGGCAAGGCTCTCCCACAGAGAAACTATAAAGCACAATGCAACTACTGAGTACAGCCCAGGATGATAGATCTCTTAAACAAGCAACTTGGAGCCAAGTTTCATAAAAACACATGAGCATGAACATACAAATATCAGAGACAAAAATGCATTAATTAGACACAGAAATTAAACCATAAAATATTTAGAATTAAGGAGAAATTAATCAGTGGAACAACTTGCCTCCAGAAGTTGTAAATGCTCCAACACTGGAAATTTTTAAGAAGAGAATTGGACAACCATTTGTCTGAAATGGTATAAGATTTCCTGCCTGATCAGGGGGTTGGACTAGAAGACTTCCAAGGTCCTTCCAAGTCTGTTATTCTATTCTATTCTATTCTATTCTATTCTATTCTATTCTATTCTATTCTATTCTATTCTATTCTATTCTATTCTATTCTATTCTATTCTATTCCCATTCCCATTCCCATTCCCATTCCACTCTCCACTCCACCCCACCCCACCCTACCCTACCCTACCCTACTCCATAGACGTCTCCATGGCAGCCAAACTCTTAAACTTGGAAAGACTGTCCTGCAACTAATCCCAGATGTGTGATGAATGAATGGCTATGAATGGCTACTGCATGAATGGATAAATATAATTTTTACTGTTACTTGTTAATTACAAAGTTTCGTTTGTTCAGGAAAGCTGTGACAATGTTGTCAATCCCACTAGGTATATCAGGGGAGGAAATCTGCTCCACAGGAAGCCTATAACTACTTTTCTTGAGATTGACTATAATAGTGCAATCCTGCAAGGTCAATTGTGTAGTCCTCCTCCTTCTTATGGTTTAGTGAATTAGGCAGGCGTCTGGATGAGCCTCTTCCAAAAATTATTTGTCTTCTGTGGACTTAGTAGATGTTTATTTTATTACTTTGGTTAATGGATCCTGCATATCTGTGCAAGGTCATCTTCTTTTTTTACTTTCTACAAATACTTCAGAACAGCTGAGGAAAAACTATGTGCTGTTCAAATGTGACATTTGAAAATGTTATCCCTTAACTGGGAACATGCACTTCATTAATTATCTAGTTTAGGGTGCAGACACCATGTACAACAATCATTAATTGTGACACCAACTTTTGTACCCTTTTCCTCTCTTTCTTTCTAAATTTCAATCTCAGCTAAATGTGATTACTTGAACATAATGTCATATGAAAAGATTTTGATTTTTGTTAAAAAAAATGCTCAATGTGATTTTTATAGGCTGTGTGTTGCATGCAATACAAATTTTGCTTTATGAGGTTATTGGATTTCAGTTAGTTTTCTAGCACAAAGTGATGCTTTTCAGTGCAATATTGAATACCATTATTCAGAAAATAATGTCTTTAGTGTGACACACTATTAGATGAATGAATACAGAATTGAAGCCATTGTCTTTTAAGCTAAAAAAGAATGTTGGATTAGGAAGAATTTAAGCTAAACACATCTACTCTCATCTGAATGTACCCACTAGGGCTCTGCAAAGCATTTATAATTAGAGGTGGGTTGCTGTGGTTTCGCACAGATTTGGGCGATAACCTCTAGCTAAGATTCTGCGCAGTTTGGTGAACCCGCAAATCCCACCTCTGGCTGGCCCCACCTACCCCACCCCATCCCTCCCAGGAGTCCCCACGCAGCCCATTTTGGATGCCAGGTAAGTACAGGGCCCATGCGGAGGCTCGGGAGGGTAAAAAACAAGTCTCCAGAGGGCCTCCAGAGCCCGGGTGAGGCCATTTTGCCCTCCCAGAGGCTTGAGGAAAGCTTCCAGAGCCTGGGGAGAGTGAAAATGGGCTTCCTGGAAGTTCTGGAAAGCTGGAAACAGGCTTTTCCATAGGGCCTCCAGAGCCCAGGGGAGGACATTTTTGCTCTCCCAGAGGCTCGACGAAAGCCTCCGGAGCCCAGGCAGGGTAAAAAATCCCCCCCCCCCAAAGTAGGCTGACTAGGCCATGCCAACCCAAGGCCATGCCAACCCATGGCCACACCAACCCATGGCCACGCCACCCCAGCAACCGGGCAGAGAACTGGTTGCTAAAAATTTTGAAGCTCACCCCTGTTTATAATTGGTGTTTAACAAGTGTGAGTGAAGAAAATATATGCTCATACATAAACAATACTTTGTTGGGTCTAGGAGTGGAGCAAAGTGAGTACGCATGTAGTGTGAACTATTAGTTGCTGGTATTTAAAATTAGTCCTGAGTGCAGTCAGGTTCTAGAATAACTTTTCCTGATAGCATAGTCTTATTCTTTGCTTTCAAACATGCTATAGTATTCTTGCCATGAAGCTTTCTTCAAACCTTGATGTCCATTGCTTTTTCCTGTTAATTTTGACTACTAGTAGAATTCCAGCTGATCTGTATTTTTCACTTTACTTGCTGGATTTATTGCAAAGCTGTTAGCTAACTAACACAACTGGGGCCAGGATATTGTCTTCTTTGTTGATAATTGATAGATAATTTTAAGTACATTATACATAAATGCTCTCTAATGCTATTGAGGTTAAGGTACCACAATGTCAGTTAGTTAGTGCATCGATGTCAAGCTAAGGTACCCAACTATCCAAACCTCTAAACCTATCCAAAAGTATAGTTTTCTCTCTCTTGTGAAATTCTTAAACTGCCAAAAACTTGATTGAAACAGAGCAATAGGTAGGTTTGATCATGTATTAGTCTAAGAAGAGTGAATGATGACATTTCAAGTAAGAATTTAGAAACTTCAAATTTCTCAAGTATCATGGGAATTATATCTGAAAGACATTTTGGCAGAGAAAGCTGCACCAAACAAAAGAAAAGGCTCATGCATTTAGGTTAGAAGTATCTAAATCAAGTATTTCTCAACCTCTGGAACTTTAAGACAGGAGGACTCCAACTCCTAAAATTTTGGGAAATGAAGGCCATCATCTTAAAGATTCCAAGGTTGAAAAACACTGCTGTACTTGGTATATTCCAGATATGTCAAGCCATAGCTCTATAATCCTAAATAAGCATGATCAGGAAGGCTATATTAATTTGATTGGTTTTGGTTTACCAAATAATTTTATTGAAAAGTGGTGAGGGAAAGTTCTTCAATCACAGGTGTTGATCCTAGGGCAGGATCTTAGCTGTGGCCCATGCAATTTATTGCTATTTTCCACTTTGATGTGATAGGGTTAAAATGAATAAAGACCCAAAGTGGCATGAAATGCAGTAATCAAATAAAACAATTGGCAGTTTGCTGCCATTTAACACATGCACAAACACCCACAACACATAGAGATACATTGCAGGAAAATACATTAAATGTTTAAGACTTCCACTGTTTAAGGAATCATTTTAAACACTATTACTATTCAAAACTAATTTCCTTGCATATGAAAAGCAAAGTGTGTAAATCTAGGCCGGGGTCTCCAACCTTAGCAACTTTAAGACTTGTGGACATCAACTCCTAGAATTCCTCAGCCAGCAAATCCTGGGAGTTGAAGTCCACAAGTCTTAAAGTTGCCAAGATTGGAGACCCCTGATCTAGGCCATCTTCAATTCTCTTACTAACATCTAGACACATTTGATCCTAATTAGTTTATTTAAATGTTTATATTAATTCACAAACAAGAAAGCAGATTGATTTCTTTTTAGTTTTCAGTAATTTGTTTTTCTTTTATATAATTCTTTATTCCTCCTTTTTCATTTGTCTTTGAATTCTTTACTAAAAGTGAAAGGATGGCTAAACTTCTCTGTCTTGTTTATCAGTCTTTGAACTGGCAGCTAATTTTTGTTGTTGTCATGATCCCAACATCTTTCATGATTTAAGCTCCTGTTAAGGTACTGTCATTGAAAAGCATTGGAAATTAAGTTTGTTTCCAGTATGCTTCATCTCAGACAAAAAAAGAAACACAGATTTCCATTGCATTTAATCCCTTATCTCCAATTTTACATAGCCAAGAAAGCAAATTGAGTTTTGTTATCACACAATAGCAAAAACTGAGAAAGTCCTTTCTTAAGCCTTGGGGTATTATCCCCAAGGAAAGCGATGAAACAGGATCAACAACATGGACATGAGGGGATCTCTCCTTAATATTTTCCCCTCTGACACCTCCCCTCCATCCCTTCACTGTTTGATATCCTTTTTAAAAATCATCTTATCTCTTCCTGAACAGCAAAAATAAGACAACCAGATAATTTCACAAGTGGTTTAGAATATTTTCCTTTAGATGACTTTTGATAGAATTCTCTTACCCACCCTGAGAATGAAATGGAAGATTTCCAAAATATTGAAAACAAGAGCAAATACAGTAGAAATGTTCTACATGGGAAGATTGGGTTCTTGTGGGTTGCTTGATCTGTGAATATATTTTTCCCAGATGTTTCCTTTTATATTGTGTGGATGGCATTGCTTTAAATTTTATATACCATACAATGCAGTTGCAGTTGACCAAGAGTAGTCCTCTAAATTTAATTAATACATATTTGGTATTGAACAGAGGATTAACATCTTCTCCATTAAGCCAAAACTAAGTTAAAAAGAAGATCCCAGGTAATTGGGAGGCTTGAACTTAATGTACCCTCTGATAAATGAGAGTCACATTACCCGAATCCAATTACCAAGATTCTGTAACCTAATCTACAATGAAACTACTTTACATCTGTGAGAATCTTATTTTTTGGTTGGAAACTGCTCAGTGGGGCATGCCAGCAAGGACAGTAGAGCTGCAGGTCGCCTACCCATTTCAGATAATGCATTTTTTTTGAGCAGTAGGGACTCTTTCCCTTACCTTCCATTGCTTTACCACTCTTTCAGCGATAAAAAAAACAACTACCACTGAATTCCTGAGTGGCACTCAACACAGCTGAATAAATTGCAACAATTCTCGGAAGCAAGAATGAGAAAAAAAGATGTGCACGTTGATTCTCCTGAGGTCCGTGCACATGAAACTCTCAGGTTGTGAAAGAGAGCCAATGAAAATGTCCCAGAATGGTTGAAGATCACAGGTAATTGGAGGAATGCTAAGCAATATATGATATGAAGTCTCATCATTCCAGGAGGGGCTGACTCATCTTGACTTTTGAGATGATGGAAGGAGGCTATCCCTTACCCTTCCTCTTTCATACCGAAGACAGATTTCCAGAATACTGGGATTACTGTCTAAATTAGTTGATTTACATCCCCAAGATGCATCCTGAATACTATATATACATCATTATACTGCATATATCTTCTTGTTGGGGAGATGCAATGCACAGTGAGTTAGCTGGTAAGGTAATCTCTAAAGTAGAAATCCTAGTATACAAAGAATAGTATGAGAAAACCTGGAGTTAGGTTTTTATTATACATGGGGCATAATGATCAAAACATACCCAAAGGAATCATTACTATCAGAGGTGGTATTCAGCAGGTACTGACCAGTTCTGGAGAACTGGTAGCGGAAATTTTGAGCAAATACCACCTTTGACTGGCCCCGCCCCCAACTATTTTCTGCCTCCCGAGTCCCAGTTGATTGGCTGGGTCTTCTTTTGTTGCCCTGCACAGGAGAATGGAGCTGGAAAGCAAGTTAGCGGGCTAGGGAGGGAATGGGATTTTACAGAATCCTCCCCCTACCACACCCACCAAGCCATGCCACACCCACCAAGCCATGCCAAGCCCACCAAGCCATGCCCACAGAACTGGTAGTAAAAAAATGTGAATCCCACCACTGATTACTATTATTGTTAGTAGCGAATGCTACCTGTGGCATGATTGAGACAATGTTGTAAGTATAACTATCATTATAACTAACAATCTGAACTGGTCTCTCCACATGTCACCCTACGTCACAGGTCTCCACATGTCACCCTGTGTTGGATGAGGAGAGCACATCTTTCTCCTTCTGTCCTGGCCACTTTTTGCAGAGGCATGATTGAGAGCATTTTAACAAACTGCATTACTGTTGGTTTGGTGAATGCGATGCCTCAGAGAGAAAGTCTACACTGAGTGGTGAGAACAGCCAACAAGATTATAGGAAGCTCACTTCCCGTTATTCAGGATACTGCTTATAAGCGCTATGTGCTTCGATCTCAAAGCATTGTTAGAGACCCACACACACCCATTTCATGGTCTATTTCTGTTGCTCCCCTCTGGGAGGAGGTTTCAAAATATTTATAGCAGGACTATCAGTTTCGTAACGACTTTGTTACCTATGCTATCCACCTGGTAAACTTTCAAGATTCATTTTGCTCGCCATGTACACATATACATCTAAACTAGACTGTGTTGTTTTCTGTGTCATTTGATATTTTACTGTGTCATTTGATATTTTACTATGTCATTTGACGGAGCGCCGATGCCTGCTTTCCAAGGTAACAAAGGTTGACCGCCCGCCCCTCTTTTTATCTCCCCCTTCCCCGAAGAGGCTTCTTTTAAAGCGAGAAGCTGCGTTTCGTGGTTTTTAAGGCAGAAAACGGGTCTGACTGAATTACTGGCGGATTTCTCCAGACTGCTTCCCCCCTGCCGCCCCCACTTCCCTCTTCTCTCTTCACCAAATTGCTAATCCGGACTCCATCTTTTAAAAGGACAGTAACTTTGGACTCCCAATAAGTAGGGAAGTATTGTTATAACTGAACTCCTGTGAAGATTGGAAGCAATTTTATTCCCTGTGATAGAAGCAGAAGTATATTGAAGCCAGGAGTGATAGAAGCAGAAGTATATTGAAGCCAGGAGTGAATGCTCAATACAAATCTGAGTCTACAAAGAGCAATAAATTCCTCTCATTCAGTCAACTACAGCTGCTAGTAAAACAATTAACCCTTTCCTTGCAGACTCTTAATACTACCTCACTACTTTAATCAAACACTGATTAATTCATTACCTCAAAACTTACAACTTTTCTACTTCATCACCTATATCAACGATTAGATAATCAATTTCTATAAAATATTTTATTAATGGTTTAATTGATCTATTGTTTTAATTGATTAGTGTGATTAGAGTGTTTAGTGCAAATAGTGTGATTACTGACTAGTTTAAAAGATCAAGATTCATGTAATTTAATTGAATAGTAAAACCAATGATTTAGTGAATTTAAATGAACAGTGTGATTAATGATTAGTGTAATTAATTGATTAGTGATTAGAGTAATTAATTGATTAGGCTGATTGTTGCTCAGGAATATTATCTGACTAGAGAGATTACTGCAATTGATTGATTGGTGTGATATTGGCTATATAGATTACCCAAAATTGTTCCTTTAATTAATTCAATCAACGTACCATCTTAACAAACCTACCATGCCAAAAAGAAAATCCAATGTCAAACCACAACCTAAAGAGAAGATAATCCCCACCAATGAACCACAAGACTCCTGCACATGCCTTAAATGCTACAAAAATCTAAAGGATAATGAAAACTCCATCAAATGTTCTCTGTGTAAAAAATACGCTCATCATGACTGCTTGGGATTACCTGAGCAAATGATTCAATACCTAGAATCATCCAATGAGTTTCCATATCTCTGCAAATCATGCAGACCCAAACTGGATCTGTCTGAAAGAGTTGATACCATCGAAACCATTGAAACATCCCTTAACACCATAGTAGCATCCCTGGACGCCGTAAAAGAAAGAATATCCAACCTTGAAAAAAAAGACACAATGCAAAAACCTGAACATCCAATAGCTACAAACCACATCTCTACCCAACAACCACAACCCAATCCAAAACCCAATCCACAAATAAACACAACCCAGACAAATATTGATATCCCAATCCTCATCAGAGAAGCCGTTGAGCGTGAACGGAAACGTCCAAACGCCATCTTATTTGGTCTAGAGGACATCAATGACAATGATGACATCACAACTGTCCGAAACATCATCAGTGATTATCAAGCATCAACCATCTCCGCTGATGAAATACTTGACATTTCCCGCATTGGCCGAGAGCTCAAAAACAGAGACGGCTCTGTGGCCCCATGCTTGTGCAGGGTCATTTGCAAAAATGAATCAAGCAAACGTAAATTCATTTACACTATAAATTCACTCGCCAAAACCAACACCAACCATAAGAACCTCCGTTGTCGCCCTGACCTAACCATACAGCAACGTGCCCACTCCCGTGTACTCCGCACTGAACTCAAAAAACGTCTAGACAATGGAGAGAAGGACCTGTACATTGACTACCATGCTGACTGTATCAAAAGTAAGCCACACAACCCGCAACTCAGCTTTAACCCTCAACCACAACCCTACCTCAACTGATCCACCATCACCCAAGACTAGGCATGCACGCCCCTAACTACCTCAATTCCAACTACTACTGGCCTTAAATGCAAACTACTCAATGCAAGAAGCCTCGTGAATAAAATACCTGAATTTTTCCTCCTACTAAATATGGCTAAATTCGACATTACATTTGTCTGTGAAACATGGCTCAATGCATCTCTCCCTGACTCCATTACCACAGTAAGGGACTATCATGTTTACCGATCAGATCATGAAATTCGTAGAGGAGGTGGTGTTGCTATCTTCTATAAAAAGTCCTTACATCTAAAAAATATCCAAGTTACCCAGGAGCTTGCTCTTCCTGAGACCATCATCTGTGAACTACCCTTAAATATCACAATTCGATTCTTACTATGTTACAGAGCACCTGATTATGACATCGAACATGTAAACAAGTTAAATACATTACTAACATGGGCTGCATCCTGCCCATACCCTTTTATCCTTCTTGGTGATTTCAATCTACCTCATATTGACTGGACCCTAAATGAATGTACAACTGAAATCATACACACAACTTTCTACAATGCTATTACAAATCTGGGACTGGAACAACTAGTAACCAACAACACTAGACTAAACAACTGCCTCGATCTCATCTTCTGCAATAGTTTGAATTTAATTTACGGAATACAAACTAAAGAACCTTTTTCCAGCAGTGACCACAATATGATTGACTTTTGTCTCAACATACGCCCACACAAAAATCACCACAATGATGTAATCCCCAATTGTAACTTCAAAAAAGGCAACTATGATCTTATAGACAACGATCTCTCATCCCTTGATTGGCAATCTCTATTCACTGGATGCAATACTGTTGAAGACCATTACAACATATTTTTACTTGAAGTCAAAAGAGTCATCAAACTATATGTACCAACAACAACTCCCAAAACAAAACAAAAAAGCAGATTACCCATAACAATAAGGAAACTTCAATCCAAAAAGAGATCACTCTGGCGGAAAAACAAATCTGGTCACGTTGCCAATTTCAAAAGCCGATACAAAAAATTTATGCCACCAGATAAAGACCGAATGCACCAATTATCACATTAAACAAGAGGAAAACCTTCTAAGCACCAATTCCACCCGTGCTTTTTACAATTTTGTAAACAACAAACTAAAAGACTCAAGGTCCATCCCACCCTTGATAGGACCTGATGGTAAAGACTGCAACGACGACACCATTAAAGCCAACCTCTTTAACACATTCTTCGGCTCAGTATTTGTAAACAGCAATGGATCATGCCCAGTATTTCCTAGCCGTACCACAGATAACAACAATGATCTAATACATATCGATTTTACAGAAGACAATGTTGAAAAAGCACTACGCAATCTAAAACCATCTCTATCTATTGGACCGGATGGAATATGTGCCTACTTCTTAAAAAAGCTATCCACTGCCATAGCCAAACCTCTAAGCATAATCTTTGAAAAATCTTTCAGGACCAGCTCCTTGCCTAACCTATGGTCACAAGCCACTGTCATCCCCATCTTCAAAAAGGGAGACCCAAGCCTAGTTGAAAATTACAGACCAATCTCCTTATGCTGCGTCACCTGTAAAGTCATGGAATCAATTATTAACCAATCCATCATCCTCCACTTAGAGACAAACAACCTACTCTCCAATAAACAATTTGGTTTCAGAAAAAAACTATCCTGTAATCTGCAACTCTTACACTGCAAAAAACATATGGACGACACAACTTGACCAGGGCAAAGCAATAGACGCAATCTACATAGACTTCTGTAAAGCCTTTGATTCAGTGGTACACGACAAACTACTCCTAAAAATAAAATCCTATGGTATCTCTGGACAACTGAATAACTGGATAGAAGCATTCCTGGCAAACAGACAAAAAATGGTCAAAATTGGGAGCGTCCTATCAAATTCTGTACCTGTCAATAGTGGTGTCCCCCAAGGCAGTGTTCTAGGACCAACTCTCTTCATACTCTACATAAATGACCTCTGTGATCATATTAAGAGCAATTGCATTCTTTTCGCTGATGATGTAAAGCTGTTCAATACCACAGACAATACTGCTACCCTACAAAAAGATCTTGACTATGTATCAGAATGGTCAAACAAATGGCAACTTCAAATCTCAACAAATAAATGCTCTGTCTTACATATTGGCAAAAAAAATCAGAAAATAAAATACAAGCTGAATAGTCAAGATCTTGTTGATGACCCAAGCTCTGTAAAGGACCTTGGAATACTCACCTCTGATGATCTAAGTGCTAGAGCCCACTGCAACTACATAGCCAAAAAGGCATTAAGAGTTGTTAACCTAATCCTACGTAGCTTTTTCTCTGGTAATATCACACTACTAACCAGAGCATACAAAACATTTGCTAGACCAATACTCGAATACAGTTCATCAGTCTGGAACCCACATTAAGTATCTGATATTAGCACAATTGAGAAAGTCCAGAAATATTTCACAAGAAGAGTTCTCCACTCCTCTACTCGTTGTAGAATACCTTATGCCACCAGACTTGAAATTCTAGAACTAGAAAACCTTGAATTACGCCGTCTTCGGTCTGATTTAAGCATGGTATATAAAATCATACATTGCAATGTCCTACCTGTCAATGAATACTTCAGCTTCAACCATAACAACACAAGAGCACACAATAGATACAAACTCAAAGTTAACCGCACCAAACTTGATTGCAGGAAATACGACTTCAGCAATAGAGTGGTCAATGTCTGGAATACTCTACCCGACTCTGTAGTTTCTTCCCCAAACCCCAAAAACTTTAACCTTAGACTGTCTACTATTGACTTCACCCCTTTCCTAAGAGGTCTGTAGGGGGCGTGCATAAGCGCACCAACGTGCCTGCCGTTCCTGTCCTATTGTTTCTCTTATTCTTCTTTTATTTTTCTTATATGTACCCATTTCATGTATTCACAACTATGTATACACTTATACTTATTATCTTGTAAACAATTGGCAAATCAAATAAATAAATAAATAAATATATGTGCATATTTTTGTGTTTATTTATTTTGTCATGTTTATGTAGTGTATCTTGGAGGTGGTGACCCTTTGAGAGCTGTATGCAGCAAAATTTCACTTTAATTTATACTGATTAGTGTACATTCAAAGTGACAATAAAGCTATTCTAAGTCTAAAGTGACTTTTTTTCAATGCTGTTGTAACTTTGAATGGTCACTAAACAAACTGCTGTAAGTCTAGGACTACCTGCATGTACTATCAGCATATTTTGATTGGAGAACTGCATCTCAAACTTTATCAGATTGTGATTATTCAGTGCATTGCCATTTCGGCAGTAATTTGGCAACTAGAAACTCATTTTAGTGGCATGGCCAATTTCCATCCCTCTATTTTTAACAGTGGTGGGGAGGAAAAGAAAGCAACTATAACAGAGGACTTTTCATAATCTGTGTCCAAATACCAACTAAATAAGAGAGATTTGGTATCCCACTGCTCAGGAATGTTGGAACAGTGCTACGAAAGAATAAGATAATGGTTGAGTAAAAGAAAGCTGGAAGTATTTTCTTTTGTCCTTGCTGTAATATTTTTTGCATCCCCAAAAGCTGGAAGCAGAGAGAAAACAGTCTTTCCCTGGCAGATTACGATACTTTTGATATGAATTTTATTGGCTGCAGAAAGTGGACATTATGAACGTTCTGCGGGAACAGAAACCATACTATCACACAAGAAAAGAGCTGCCTGCTAGGACCAATATTAAACTCATACTGCAGGTTGTGCAACCAGCCAGTATTGTTATAATTGATAGCTCCATGGTGTTGGTATGTTTTGCCCTTTCCTTTAGATATTTTCATGCTGGTTTGCCATATGTTGACACAGATTTCATTTTCAGAATATTTCCTTCAAATTGGCAGATGCTTCATTGATTTGTTATTATTACCTCAGCAGCAGCTTTGACCCCAATAATCTTATCCTAGTACACGTGAGGTAATTTTCTCCAGCTGCACAATTGGCCTAGTATATTCTTTAAGTTCAGAAATAATGGTGTTTAGTGCCACATGGCATTTTGTTTGTGATTGATTAGGTGCCTTTGAGTCAATGTCAACTCTTACCAAACAGATAAATAGGCCTTCTGCTATTGATCTGCTCCCAGTCTTGGGTCTTCAGATTTCACAATGGTGCACCCATCACCATGGTAATTGAATTCATTACCTTGCTGAGTTTGTCCTCTTCTGTTTCTTTCAGCTTTTCCTGCATTAAAGATTTCTGAAGGGAATTGCATCTTCCCATAAAATATCCAACATATGATCGTTTGATCATTGGAAACTTGTTTATTTATTTCAAAAGATTGCATTGACATCCATTTTGAAACAGCTCTTTAATGAGTCACAACAATAAAAAGATAAAAACCATAAAATGTATTAAAACTAAAAATTAGTGATTTGAGCAGCCTCCCATGATGCCTCAATAACTCTCCACTGATTCCATCACACTACCTGAATGCCTAGGTAAAAAGCCAAGTTTTAATGGTCTTCTGAAAGGCTAATTAGGTGGAAGCCTACCAGATTGCTAGGTGATGGTGGTAGTTTTTTAAAAGATATTCTAGTGTCAACGGTCAGCAAAGTAATCCAAGTAATCCAAGGTCCTAACATACAATGAAATAAATAAAAGGGGATTTATGAATAGAACTGGAAGGTTTTAATACTTTTTAAGTTTATAACATATGATGTTCTGACTGAGTTTCAATATGCAATATTTATGATATGAAATGTTTAATTTCAGAGTTTTCTTGTGACAATTCCCCTTCAGATGTAGATATGCACATGCGTGCGCGCGCACACACACACACACACAAATAAAAATAACAAAACTTGATGAATGAAAAATGCATGTGTAACTTTATTTTCTTGTATATTAAAGCCTGGATATTTTCGTTTACCTTATTATTGTACTTTTTCTGTTACAGGAAGGTGTTTGCTATCTTTCATAACAATCTGTCATCTCCCAGAAGTATAAAATTGCAGTGCCCAGATTTCCCACTCAACGGTCCTAATTGTTGGTGTCAGATTGGAGAAAACTGCAGTGTTTTCCTACATTCACAATAATTTTCAGTAATGTTCAACAACCAAAGAACGGAGGTACAGAATTTAGAATTTCATTTCAAGGACCTACTGCTTGAAATGGCAAGCACAGTTAATATCAAAAGGATTTAGCATGCAAAGGTTTATAATTTAAAGAGGGTAATTTTACACAGGGGATATCAGGAATGAATTACTTTATGAATTACTTTTGTTAGGTAGCTGTCTCATATACAAGAAAATACCAAATATTTTCCTTTCACTGTAATGACCTGCATTTATCTTAACCCCCTTTGGATAGATGAGAGATAGATGAGAGAGATATTTTGAAACAGAAAGAAAACAATGCAGGAAAATACAACGCTTGAAGTTCACCAAAAATTTCCTCTTTCCGTGAAAGGATTCTGTAAGCTATGGCACAGGATGTCTTCTAGCCCTGTGAAGCTTTTTAGCTATTAATCTTGGTCGGGGAGCCACGTAGTCAAATACAAGCCATTATTCTTTGAAGACCAGAACTTTCCCTGAGCTTAATGATTTTTCATGAAATTACTGGCAATGCAGCCCTGAAAAAAATCACCCACAGAGCAAGCTGCCTGGGTGGCTTATATCCTAAATACAGAGAGGCAGCAAGAGGAAACAAATTATGCAGAGCACCTCTGATATGCAGGAAATCCCAATTAACAATGCATCCAAGCTGGGGAAATTGTCTCCTTCTGGCTTACCAGAGTTAGGCTAAAAAAGTGGTTGAAACCATTCACAGCAGTGGTGATGTTCGATCGGTTCTGCCCAGTTCTGGAGAGCTGGTAGGAGTGATGAGCAGTGGAGACAGAACTGGTTCTCTCTGCTGTTTTGCTGTTGGGCCCACCTGCCCGCTCAGGCTCCCATACTCACCTTTATCCAGGGGTGGGATTCAATTTTTTAACAACCAGTTCTGTGGGCATGGCTTAGTTGGTGGGCGTGGCTTGGACATGGCTTAGTGGTCATGTTATTGGCTGGGCGTGGCCAACTCAATATCACTCACATCAAGGTGTGCATCTCCTCGCCTGGCCTCTCATGACTGTGGGGATGCTGCAACAGTCGTAAGTGTGAAAAATGGTCATAAGTCACTTTTTTCAGTGCCATTGTAACTTTGAATGGTCACTCACACAAGCAACATACCAGCAAAGGAGGGGAAAAAAACTCCAGAGATGTTCCTGAGACAGGAAGTCTAGTCCTGCCAATAATGTAATAAGGGTTAACAGAGAGGCAGTTTCTGTAAGCAATACCAGAATGTTTCCTTCCTGTCTTCCTTACAGGATTAGGCCAGTAATTTCTTCTAACAACCGGTTCTCCGAACTGCTTAGAATGTTAACAACCGGTTCTAGCGAATAGGTGCAAACTGATAGAATCCCACCCCTGCTTTTATCCGTTGAATTTGAAGCACAGCTGCATTGCGCGGCACATAATAGCACTGCGCAGCAGCTGCTGAAGTGACCGGGATTGTGTCAGGCTTGCAGGAGATGAGTTAGAACGCCTCTGTGCCTGCGCAAAGTATGCGTTTGGTGCACATGTGCAAAGCATGCTCACCAAGCCACGCCCACCAAACCAGTGGCAACAATATTTGAATCCCACCACTGATTCACAGACTGAAGATATAAAGGAAATAAGAATGTGTGATAATATATTTGTGTCATAAATAAGCACAAAGAATACAAGTACTAAATACCATTGATCAGGACTCTGATAACTCTGATGCTTGGCCTAAAGATTCTTATGTTGAAATAATAGAAATAAAATTCAGGACTTCAGGGTTGTGGAAACCTTTGATAAGAAGTTCTAAGCTTAAAGCTGAAATAGTACCTCCTATTTATTTTGAAGTAAAGCATATTAATTCATAATCCTGATGAGACTGAAGTGCTCCCGAGGAGTCAAAACATAGTTCAAGGGATTTCTATTGGCTCTGAATGACATTTTGGAGGGAAATCTAGGATATACTTCTTATAAATAAATGAATAAATACTCTCGTTGATGTCCTTCAGTGATGCCTCTTTGTCTAGTTTACAGCCCTGGTTTAGTTTTGTGCTCTCTGGGTAACCCTGCAAGAGAATCATCCATCTTCACAGTAGAGGTCTTCATATACATGAGAAAATGCTAAATATCAAAACATCTTAAAGTAGAGAAGGAAGGGGGAAAAAAGAAAACTAGAAACTACCTTTAATATTTTCATACATATTTTATGACCCTGGTCACTAATTATTTGCACTGCTATTATAATTAACTTCAGTCATTCTCCGTCCTAATATATTTCCCTAAAGAATAAAACTATTGATTAATAAGAAATTCTATTAGAAATAATGGAAAATTATCTTTTCCCCTATATTTTGATATTAGAAATATATCAAAAGCCCAGGATTATTTGTCATGTTATTTTCAAAAAACAAAGTTAACATAGTTTGCAGCCAGAAAATATGAAAATGAACTCCAGACAGCTACTGCTAGTATTATTCATTCATCTTTTAAAAAGTTGGGAAAAAAGGAACAGGTCTTAAAAACGAGGAGAATAATGATACATATTGAATGACTAAGGTGGGTCTCCAGTGCAGGGCACCTCTTAGCTAGGTGGATTTTTCCTCCTTGCCTGCTTTTCCTCCTTCCATGCCTAAATTCTGTCTTCATTCCTGTCCCAAAAGTGTTTTTTTTCAAAATGCAACTGGACTTTGTTTTTCCTTGAAGAAGCTTCTTCGATGAAAAGTGAAAATCTTCAAGGAAAAACAAGGTCCAGTTGCCTTTTGAAAAACCACCTTTAGGATAACCATGACCTGAATGACTGGGAATCTCCATAGGTATGTAACCATTCCTGATTTCATCCTACTCACAGCTGTCACTATAATCCTGCTGGAAAACAACAGCATTTCATTGAGGAATTATTTGTACTGAAGTTTGAAGGCATGGCTGTTGCAAACAAATTGGAAATAGTGCATGTAGCTTTCACAGTCTCTGATGGTATCTTTTACCATATTTATAGCCCTAATAGTAACAAAACAAAGATTATGTTGAGAGGTTTTGCATTGCTTTTGTTTCATATTATACTTTTTTGTCTACTTTTTTTCTAACTAAAAATATTTTTGAAAAGAAAGCCAACTGATATGGACCACAAATCTTTGAATGGTTGGAAAGAAGGGCTGAGTAAAAGAAACAATAATGGTGCCGTAGAATTAACCAACCATCTTTTTATATATGCCTGCTCTGAATATTTGCTTCATTAAGTAAATATGACATTGGTGTATATATTTGTGGTAATTTCTTTATTTGATAGACAGCAAAGCAGAAAGTTTATCAACCTTCTTTTGAATAGAAATCTTGGTAGGATATAAATTGTACAGGCTTGGAATTCATCTTTCTTTTTTTTAATAAAATGAGAGAAAAAAGTAAAACGAGTTACAATGAGTAACATAAAATAAAGTCAAAAGTATGGCTTTTTAAAACATGACAACCTAATATAGAAAATTTTAGAAGATAATATTCCAAAGCCAGCCAAATCTTTGTTAAATAACATTAGTTGCAATGAAGTTTATTGATGTAGAATTCCAAAGTAATTTACTCTGAGAAGATACAGCAATTGTTATTGATCAAATTCAAGAAAATTAAAGAAACTATGTTGTGAAAAGGAAGTTTGAGATGGCAGCTGGATGAGGCATGTCTGTACATTCATTGTAGGGAGGGACTTTCATACAAATTCAATGAGTCTTGCTTCTAATATGTATCAGCAATTATACTCACTGGTCTGCAATAACTTTTTTAATATTTAAACCTTTAATCTTGGTTAAGTAATCTTCTCAAGTCCAGGACACATTAGGTGCAATTTGGGTAACAGCATGTGTGTGCACTTATACAGTAAGCACAAGTACCAAGAAAAATAATGGGCCAAATTAACCCAGTCTTCTTGATGCGAGAGGAATCTATAATTATTCAATATTTGAAATGATCCAGTGGATCAATCCTATGCTTTCAAGGCAGTCAGTTAAAACAGAGGTCTCAACCTTGGCAACTTTAAGACTTGTGGACTTCAACTCCCAGAATTCTCCAGCCAGCTCTGCTGGCTGGAGAATTCTGGGAGTTGAAGTCCACAAGTCTTAAAGTTGCCAAGGTTGGAGACCTCTGAGTTAAAACACAGTCTAGGTAATTCAAATGGAGACAGGAGAGACAATGTTTTTATATGACTGCATATACTGTATATGCAATGACAACAAAATGGGAATATATATGCCCTGAAAGGCCTCTGATATGCTGCCAGTTGCATGGACTCTTTCCAGTAGACTTGAGCAGGTTGATGGAAGAAAGGGTGTGTGTGTGCAGTAGGGCATTGTCTGTCCAACTCACCATGGCTGACTTACACATATCAAAGAAATGGTGGAGTAGAATCATTAAAGAAAGTTAGCTATGGCCAACTCACCACAGGCCAACTTACCAGGGCCAACTCACTGTGGGACAACGTGCTACAGGACAAAAGTTACACAAACGGTGGAATAAGATTATTAAAGAAAGGACACAAAAGCAGGATAAAATAAAATATGAATTACAAAAAATAAAATACTTTAAAATAATTTAAAATAATTAAATTGAATTGTTGAATTGTCCCGTGGTGAGTTGGCCATGATGAGTTGGTAGCGATGAGTTGGCCACAGCAACTTTGCTCATTCCACAGCAGGAGGGGTTGTTATTACTTTTGTCCTTCTAGTGACTACTGTGTTTCTAGGTTCAGCTCCTTTTGGCACAAGTATGATACATGTAAAAAAAAGGTAAGGGTAGTCATGTACTATCTTGATCTTTTTTTGCCTTCCTGCAGACCCTGCTGCAACAGATTATCTATGATTTCCTGCAGCCATTAGCAAATGTCAAGTAGCAGTCTAAATTCACATAGTCAACAAGATTGTGTTTTTTGCCATTAGTAGAAGCAGAAATTTAAGGATGCATTTCCTCCCAACTAGCTGTTAATATCAATTAGACAACCAATATGAAAATTCCTGTCCAGTGACTCTGCAGATTGCCAACTTGCAGCCAAAGATTCTTATGTGATCTCCATACCACCTCCCACCCTCCATTATCTGGAACCTGCTTGTTATATGCAGCTCTTCCTTCCTCCGCCCTCCATTCATTAACTGAGAGTTAATAATACAGATAGTAATAGGCAGAGTCCAACAAAGTCTGGGAATCTCAAACTCAAAGCAACCAATCAAGAGTAGGAAGGTTTTCCTAAGTGAGCTCCTAAAAGTTGAAGGGGCAGCTCCATTTTGTCTTGACTT
The DNA here is from genome assembly GCF_049901735.1 of Notechis scutatus. Lineage (NCBI taxonomy): Eukaryota > Metazoa > Chordata > Lepidosauria > Squamata > Elapidae > Notechis > Notechis scutatus. Next base: position 22,213,835 of record NC_142012.1, read on the forward strand.
CTATCAGAAAAAAAAATGCCACCTCTTCCCAGTCTGTCTATCAGGTAAAAAATGTACTCCAATCAAAATAAGATTTGGACACTCAGAATCTAAGAGCCATCCAGGGAAATGCAGAGTTAGAGGTGAATTGGGATACTTTTACTTATTTAGAATATGAATTGATATAAACCGATCTTTGTATTGTTATTGGTGGTTTTTTGATAATTGTATGGTAGGTTGAGTCTGAAGTATTTTCATTCCTGAAAAATTGCCTGTGCACAAAAAGGATTTTGTCCTTTTTTCATTGTCTTCAATCCCCAATTTCATTCTTAATCGTTCATACGAATAACATGTATCCTCTTAAATTCTTTTGATAGGGAATGTAATTTATCATGCTATCCAGCCAATCTGCTACCTGTAGAAAGCTGAGACCAGAAAAGAGGTCACACTTGTCACCTCTAAACCAATAGTTAGTGGGAAAACTTCTCAAATAGATTATCACAATGGCCAGATGGGCTCCCTATTCCATGATTGTGGGAATAAACAGCAATTGGGATTGGGGGAAGGATTTAGGCACTTCACTTGAGAGAGTCAGTGGGGCTAATTCATTATATCTTGCTGGGTTCATGAGCTACATTATATGGGGCTTAATTTTACATGTGAACATGGCCACTACCTTTTTGGAGAGAATATTATCTCATTTTTATAAGTGTATATGTTCTTCAAATTTATCTACATTAGAGTGGGAGCTAAATATTAAATGACAGTCACATTCCTGTATTTCTCTACATTTGCATAACATTGTATACTCTGCATTTCTCTCCTGTAGAAGTATGTAATTTATTTTTAATTTAGCTGAAATATAATTAAACCACTTCTGATTAGAAATTAAAAAAAATAGAATGGAGAAAACAAGAACTGACAGACCATTCATCAATATGTATTGGATGAATATTAGCACAGTGTATCTAGGAACAGGAGAAAGGACCATAATTAACCAAGGAAATAATTACTTTATACATAAGTTCTTTAAAAAAGAAATCTATATTCAAAATACAACTTCTAATTTTGAAAACCTTTATAGAGCATCACAGTTTATGAAGAGGGAGCTGCTGCTTTCCAAACCTCTTGATGTATTATATCATTTCTTCCAGTAAATAATTATTTCATGACTAGTCTTTCAGGGCCTGTAGAAAACCTCACCATGATGTAATGGTATAAGTTTTGGCTAAAATGCAACATGATTTCTCTCTCTCCTTTTTAAATTCAAAAGAAGAATCTGAAAAGAAAGAAATAATATTTGCATTTAGTGCTGAATTTGGCTTTCTCGTTTCTTAATACTTTAATTAGGAGTTAACAGCTAACAGATAACCAGAGTTGGAAGGGATCTTGTAGGTTATCTAGTCCAACCCCCTGCCCAAGCAGGAGACCCGACATAATTTCTGACAAATGGCAGTCCAATCTCTTCTTGAAAGTCTCAAGAGATGATGCTCCCACAACTTCTGAGGGCAAGCTGTTCCATTGGTTGATTGGTCTCACTGTCAGAAAGTTTCTCCTTATTTCCAGATTAAATCTCTCCTTGTTCAGTTTCCATCCATTATTCCTTGTGGGAATAATTCCTTCCTTTGGGTGCTTTATATTTTTTTAATTTTATGCCTGCATGTAGAGAAACAGTGGTCAGCATCCAATGTTTCTCTAATTAGAAGGGATGCTTCTGAATGCAATTTCTAATAGAACAGCATGGGTAATAGAAAGAAATACTTGGTTTCTAGTCCAGGCATTTTTGCAGGCTCAGAGTTTCCTTATTATTTCTTTTGACAGACACTCATTGATTCTAATCTTGGTCAGGGATTATACAAGATCTCTGTGTACGATGGTTTATAAATGTAAATTAAGTTTGGAATTTCCATTCTTGTATGATTTTTTCTTCTTCACCCTTTAATGGTATTTTCTCCTCCTATTTTGATACAATTCACAGACTCACAGATACAATTGATACAATTCACAGACTCAATTCCAGACTCACAGTTTACCTTAAACTGTGGGATCCTTGGTGCTTTCTGAGCTTGGTGGTTTTTTTGGAAGACATTTCATTGCCAATTTAGATAAATTTAGATAAATCAGTGCACAAGAAAACCACAAAACTCAGAGAGCACAAGGACCCCACAATTAAACCTGAGCTTCAAATATTCTCTTTTATCAGTAGCATCTTGAACTGCTACTGTGGCTCAGCCTTGATGAGGAATCTCCTATATACTCTAACCGATTTGTTAACTTTATCGGATGTCTCTGGATGTTTTGAGCAACCCTTACTAGTCTCAGCTAGCCTGGCTGTTGACAATACATTGTAGTGGTGACAACCAGAAATGTGAAAGCACAAGGTTGCTGATTTCTTGATTAAATCTGTGTTTTTCAAAATTGGCAATTTTAAGAGGTGTAGATCTCCGCCAGCCAGCCAGCACATAGAATTTTATCTGCATTAATAAATGTCAGTTTCTTGGGACAGGAAGGTGGCTGGACCAAGGTGATAATTACTGGATTTGGAAGCTATGGAGGAATAGAACTTTTTGTAAAAAAAATGTAAAAAATTCAATTTTTGTAACCGAATTGGTATACATTGTACAAAATTCAATTGTAACAGAAATTATAAAATTCTGGAAAGCAGACACCCATATATCTAAAAGGGTACTTTTGCCAAATCATCTTTTATAATCACCTAAACCAATATAAAGGGTGTTATCTAGCTGCTTTGGTCTTGTTTGTGTGACTTAGTTGTTCAACTGTTCCTGGGATTTTTCCTGATTGGCTTCATATGACAGCCAAGTGCTCTTCTTGTTCTTGTGAATGGACAGTGCCTCGCCACAAGGAGGCCAGCATGCTTTGCACATTGAAGTAATATTCAGCTACAGAAAATAAAAGCAAAGCAGCTTTCAAGGGATTTACTGAACAGAAAAAAACAGAGCTTTCAGAACTCAGATATAATTGCTGGATCTAGAGATTAAAGTTTTGTTCATGATGGTGGAGTGCCCCGTTATCATTTCTTTACTTTCCTTTGGTTGTTATTCTTTCCTTAATTCCATTCAAATAGTTATTTTTTGGCAAGAAGACTGAACAATTTGGAAGTTTAGGTGGTTCAGAGTTCTTATAGACCAGGGATGTCAAATTCAATTTCAGTGAGGGCCACATCAGGGTTGTGTTTGACCTCAGGGGCCTGGGGTGGGTGTGGTCAGGGTGGGCATGTCACTTGTGTCAGAGGCACATATGATGGCCAAGTGCTAAGGCAGGACTTCCCTCAAATCCTCTGTCATGCCCTTGTTGGAATCCGATTCTGAGGGGGAGATTGAGCAGCTGACAGGGAATGGAAGTGTGGATCCTGTGGCTGTGGAAGAAACAGGGGAAGGGCACAGTCCGGCTGGGCATTCAGAGGAAGACCCAGGGCCATCTCCTATTCATCCTAGGGTACGCAGGGAGGAACAGAGAAGGGAGCAACGTGACTTTCAGGAGAGGAAAGGGCTCTGATCCCCTTCATGGGTTACAGCTGGGAAGACTGTTTAAAAGGGCAAACTGCGCATGGCAAAGTTGCTGGAAGCAAAGCGTGCATTGTCTTTATCGAGGCTTATCTGGGTTTTGGCGTCTACCCAACTGTGGGTGCTGCATTATCTTTTGGAAGTCTGCAATTTATTATCCTGGCCTGTCGTGTTAATTACTTCAGCATGGTTTATGTTGATTTTTTTTATTTCTAATTATCTTAACTTTGGGTTCGGACTGCATTTCTTCCCTTCATAGACTGTTTTTCGGAAGAGTTTGATCTCCAGCCAAGGATAACTGGACATTGGGGGCCAAGTTGGAAGCATTAAAGGGAATTTATCTACTTTGGTGACTTTGTTATTTTTGTGCCATGCCCTGGATCATCACACCCTCACTCTCATTATAATCTTCCTTCCTTCCTTTCTCTTCTCTTCTCTTCTCTTCTCTTCTCTTCTCTTCTCTTCTCTTCTCTTCTCTTCTCTTCTCTTCTCTTCTCTTCTCTTCCTTTCCTCTTCATTCTCCTTTCTCCTTTCTTCTCCTTTTTCCTTATTTTTCTTTCCTTGCTCTCTTCCCATCTTCCCATCTTTTTCTTCTACTTTCCTCTTTCCCTTTCTCCTTTCCTGTCCCTTCTTGCATGCTCAAATGCAAAAGGTGAAGCATTTCTCTTTTTCTTTTGAGTTTAGTTTGTTTTGCCAGTGAAAATGGAGCGTGGACCCCTGGACCCCATCTTCAGCTGGTACGGCCTCCTGAAACCCTCTGCCAGCAAAAATGGAGGTCAGAAGGGTCATCTGCGGCCCTCCTGGATTCCATTTGTGCTGGCAGAGGGTTACAGGCTGGTCCTTTGCTGTTTTCAGGGTGGGCCCATGGGCCAGATCTGGCCTATGGGCCTTGAGTTTGACATCCCTGTTACAGACAATTAATTTAAATTACAGTGAAATAAGTTTTGGTTAATCTTTTCTCATGGTTGTTCAACAATGGAGCAATATGCCATGAGAGGTGTGGACTCCATTCCATGTGATTTTTTAAAACAGAATCTAGACAAAGAATGCTTTTGTAGTAGATTCATAAATAATAGAGAGAGAATCTTCGATATCGCTTCTTACTCTTATTGTATAATGATATGAATTGTGGCTTTATTAGATGCAAAATAACCTGTATCCAGTTTTAGTTAAATGTTTAAGGGGGAGGAAGAGAGGAAACTAAATTATGAAATTTCATTGTATAAAAGTCTTGATTGATTATGTGCTGTCAGGTCAGCATCAACTTTTAGCAACCAAAGCTACCTTACCCTTTAGGTCTTTCAACTGTGCATCCATTGTCATTGTAATTAAGTCTATCTACATTGCTGCTGGCATCTTTATCTTCTTTTCCTTCTGCCTTCCCCAGCATTTTAGATTTCTAAAAAGGAGTTACTTCTTTGTAAAATGTGTCCAAACCTGTTTAGCATCTCCCCCCACCAAATCATACCCATTTAGCTTCATTTTTCCATTTAAAATATATCATAAAAAGGTAAAAACTCACTCAACCTATATTGTGTTTTCAACAGTAAACAAACCTGCCTTCACAAACTGTACTAAATTGTGCATAAAGTTGGCTTTTTTTTTTTTCCTGTAAAAGAATGAATAGGGTTCAACATGTAGATCTAAGTCCTTGCACTTTACTCCTGGTATATCCATCCATCTGCACTTACAAAAACAAAAATAATCTTGAGAGAAAGTAAGAAGTTTCCAAGAAAATGAATATATATTTCCTGCCATAGGAGTAATTAGAGACTATGGTCTTCATATAGACTGAGTGCACTCCGTTAATTTAGCTTCATTCATTGGGGAAAGTTATTTTTCTCAGTAAATCAGATCTAAGGGGAAAAAAGGAAGTGACCCTCTAAATGCTGCATTTAGAAATGTTTATATATGAAAGGTACTTTGTATCATTTTTTTCTTTCTCTGGATAATCAGAACTAAGCATGTGGGAACAAGACATTAAAAGTTGATATTTCAAATAGAAAATTCAACCATTTTACTGAAGCAGGTTCGGTAAAATATGTTGCTGCATGGGGTGTTTTTGCTCAGCATTTCAGCCAGTTATGCCTTCATTTCTCCTGCATTTTTCATTTTTCTGTGTCCTTCCCATTCTCAACAGAATATTGTAACCAAAAGCATGCTCAGCCTTCAATAATCTGTTCTGGAAAGTTTCTTCTCCATCCAGTGTTGACACCTTGTTTTTATCCAACAAGGTGCATCACATTCCAGCATCTGAAAATGAATTTTTTTTTTCTTAATTTTTGACTGCTGACAAGAAGATCTGCCAGTCATGGCTAAGTAGCCAGATATTGTGGAACAGACCATTTTAGGATACCCTTTTGACACACACACACACACACACACACACACACACACACACACACACACACGCAAGGGTGGGACCCTTGCATGTGTGTGTGTGTGTGTGTAAAAATGCTATCCTGCCCACTTTCACATAAGAAAGCAGCCTCAGGCAGAGTTTGAATTTATCCCCCTCTCCACGATCAACTGATTTGCTATTGAGATTTTAGCAACTTCTTTCACTGGGTTTTTATGTCTGTGTCTAATAGACAGCAGCCATTTGAATACTATAGAAGCAACTGTATCTTTGCTGAATTGTGATCCATGCAGCTGCTTAAGATGACTCCATGTACCCTCAACCCAGGGGTGGGATTCCACTGTTTTGGACCTGTTCGAGCGAACCGCTATTTCCGAGGATCAGCTGTGAGTGAACCGGTTTGGTCTAACCATCAGTTGTTGGCCTCACTCTCCCACTTCGGCTCTACTCTGTGCTTTATATCCTGGTTTTCAAGCTCAGCTGATTCGCGCAGCACAGTGGTTTGCCACGCACCAGCTGTTTAACACACAGAGATTGCTGGAGAAGGTCAGTAACAAATGCTCTGTGCATGTGCAAAGCAGGTGCTCACCGAACCGGTTGTTACACCAGTTGAATCGCACCCCTGTCTCAACCATAACTGGACCTCTGGCATGGTGACTGCATACCAAGACCAAGAAAAGGGCTCAAAGTACAATAATATAAGTTGCTTGATAGTTGGCTATTATAGCATATAAAACAAGTTCAATTTCCTTCTCCTAGGGCAGGGGTGTCCAACCTTGGCAACTTTAAGACTTGTGGACTTCAACTCCCAGTATAGCTGGCTGAGGAATTCTGGGAGTTGAAGTCCACAAGTCTTAAAGTTGCCAAGGTTGGACACCCCTGTCCTAGGGGGAAGTGAAGGTATTTTTAACCCAAGCCTAAGGAAGTAGACAGGTGATTATTTTTTTTTGTTAATCAAAAATGAACACTGAATGGTTGAGATTATGCCCATTTTCTTACCCAGGAATAATACTGGGTATTGGGATATTGCATCCCTTACAAACAAGTCATGTGATTTATTTAGTTTTAACTGGGAAATTAGAAGACTTGGGCTACTTGATTGGATGTGTTCTTTAGGTGCATTTGTGTTGTAAATTCCTCTTTGAAAATATTTCTGGAAAAGTAGGAATACAGGCAGATTTACGACAGTTCATTTAGTGTTTAAAGTTACAACAGGCACTGAAAAAAGTGACTTGTGACTTTTGTGACACACTGGTGCAGCATCACCATGGTCACATGATCAAAATTTGGATGCTGGTTCATATTTATGATGGCTGCAGTGTCCTCTGATCATCTTTAAAGACCTTCCAACAAGCAAAGTCAATGGGGAAGCCAGATAGATTTAACAACTATGCTACTAACTTAACAAGTGCAGTGATTCACTTAACAACTGTGGTGAGCAAGATTGTAAAATGGGGCAATGTTCACTTAACAACTATCTCACTTACCAAACAGAAATCTTGGACTCAGTTGTGGTTTTAAGTCAAGGACTACCTGTACACACCACATGTAAAAATATTTTGTACTACTTGTAAAGCATGTTTCCTTTTCTTACTTATTTCCTCTTTATAAAGTGAGTTCAGGGGTGGGATTCTACCAGTTCGCACCTATTCGCTAGAACCGGTTGTTAACATTCTAAGCAGTTCGGAGAACCGGTTGTTTGAAGAAATTACTGGCCTAATCCTGTAAGGAAGGCAGGAAGGAAACATTCTGGTGTTGCTTACAGAAACTGCCTCTCCATTAACCCTTATTACATTCTTGACAGGACTAGACTTCCTGTCTCAGGAATGTCTCTGGAGTTTTTTCCCCCCTTGTTTGCTGGTACTTTGCTTGTGTGGAGTGACCATTCAAAGTTACAAAGGCACTGAAAAAAGTGACTTAAGACCATTTTTCACACTTACAACTGTTGCAGCATCCCCACAGTCATGAGAGGCCAGGTGAGGAGATGTGTGCCTTGATGTGAGTGATACTGAGGTTGGCCATGCCCAACCAATAACATGACCACCAAGCCACGCCACCAACTAAGCCATGCCCACAGAACTGGTTGTTACAAAATCTGAATCCCACCCCTGAGTGAGTTGTACAATCATGTTTTGTAAGTTATTTGTGAGGATATTCCAGAGTGCAGGGGTATGTGTGCGGAATGGGGACAATGACTTACAGACCTACATCAAGTCATAAGCTATAGTTCTAGCATGTATATAATGATGTTACTATGATTTGCTGCACTTTGATTTGCATTCCTCTGAAGCTATTCTGCATAACAAAATGGTTGACTCCCATTCTGGGCCAGTTTTAATGACTTGAATTCAGTTGTAAAGTTGTGCAATTTTTGCTGTAATTAAAAAAAAACTCCTCCCAAGGGCATTTAGCTTCATATATATTTCTCTTCTCCATCCTTTCACAGAGTTATATATCAACTAACATTTCACCTTAATTTTAAAGGTTACAATGGGAAGTCTTGTAACTAGGATAATGAATATGATGGAGAAGGATTTGGATAGTATTAACTCATGGAATAACTAAATTAAAGGTCAACTCATGGAATAACTTAATCATGATTAAAGCTGAGAATGGGGATGGCATATCTTGATCAATAAATACTGATTAAAATTCAGAAATGATTTCTGTGCCCTTGATGATTTTAGTAGTTATTCCATTAAAAGTAATCCTCAGGATGATTACAAATATGCTGTTACAAATCTGGGACTGAACAACTAGTAACCAACAATACTAGACTTAACAACTGCCTCGATCTCATCTTCTGCAATAGTTTGAATTTAATTTACGGAATACAAACTAAAGAACCTTTTTCCAACAGTGACCACAATATGATTGACTTTTGTCTCAACATACGCCCACACAAAAATCATCACAATCACTTAATCCCCAATTATAACTTCAAAAAAGGCAACTATGATCTTATAGACAACAATCTCTCATCCCTTGATTTGCAATCTCTATTCACTGGATGCAATACTGTAGAAGACCATTACAACATATTTTTACTTGAAGTCAAAAGAGTCATCAAACTATATGTACCAACAACAACTCCCAAAACAAACAAACAAACAAAAAACAGATTACCCATAACAATAAGGAAACTTCAATCCAAAAAGAGATCACTCTGGTGGAAAAACAAATCTGGTCATGTTGCCAACTTCAAAAGCTGATACAAAAATTTATGCCAACAGATAAAGACTGAATGCACCAATTATCACATTAAACAAGAGGAAAACCTTCTACACACCAATTCCACCCGCGCTTCTTATAATTTTGTAAACAACAAACTAAAACACTCAAGGTCCATCCCACCCCTGAAAGGACTTAATGGTAAAGACTGCAACGACGACACCATTAAAGCCAACCTCTTTAACACATTCTTTGGCTCAGTATTTGTAAACAGCAATGGATCATGCCCAGTATTTCCTAGCTGAACCACAGAAAACTACAATGATCTAATACATATCGATCTTACAGAAGACAATGTTGAAAAAGCACTACGCAATCTAAAACCATCTCTATCTATTGGACCGGATGGAATATGTGCCTACTTCTTAAAAAAGCTATCCACTGCCATAGCAGAACTTCTAAGCATAATCTTTGAAAAATCTTTCAGGACCAGCTCCTTGCCTAACCTATGGTCAGAAGCCACGGTCATCCCCCATCTTCAAAAAGGGAGACCCCAGCCTAGTTGAAAATTACAGACCAATCTCCTTATGCTGCATCACCTGTAAAGTCATGGAATCAATTATTAACCAATCCATTATCCTCCACTTAGAGACAAACAACCTACTCTCTAATAAACAATTTGGTTTCAGAAAATAACTATCCTGTAATCTGCAACTCTTACACTGCAAAAACATATGGACTACACAACTCGATCAGGGCAAAGCAATAGACGCAATCTACATAGACTTCTGTAAAGCCTTTGATTCAGTGGTACACAACAAACTACTCCTAAAACTAAATTCTTATGGTATCTCTGGACATTTGCATAACTGGATAGAAGCATTCCTGTCAAACAGACAACAAATGGTCAAAATTGGGAGGGTCCTATCAAATTCTGTACCTGTCAATAGTGGTGTCCCCCAAGGCAGTGTTCTAGGACCAACTCTCTTCATACTCTACATAAATGACCTCTGTGATCATATTAAGACCAACCGCGTTCTCTTCGCTGATGATGTAAAGCTATTCAACACCACAGACAATACTGCTACCCTTCAAAAAAATCTTGACTATGTATCAGAATGATCAAACAAATGGCAACTTCAAATCTCAACAAATAAATGCTCTGTCTTACATATTGGCAAAAAAAAATCAGAAAATAAAATACAAGCTGAATAGTCAAGACCTTGTTGATGATCCAAGCTCTGTAAAGGACCTTGGAATACTCATCTCTAATGATCTAAGTGCTAGAGCCCACTGTAACTACATAGCCAAAAAGGCATTAAGAGTTGTTAACCTAATCTTACATAGCTTTTTCTCTGGTAATATCACACTACTAACTAGAGCATACAAAACATTTGCTAGACCAATACTCGAATACAGCTCATCAGTCTGGAACCCACATTACGTATCTGATATTAGCACAGTTGAGAAAGTCCAGAAATATTTCACAAGAAGAGTTCTCCACTCCTCTACTCGTTGTAGAATACCTTATGCCACCAGACTTGAAATGCTAGACCTAGAAAACCTTGAATTACTCCGTCTTCGGTCTGATCTAATTATAGTATATAAAATCATACATTGCAGTGACTTGCCTGTCAATGAATACTTCAGCTTCAACCATAACAACACAAGAGCACACAATAGATACAAACTCAAGGTTAACCGCACCAAACTTGATTGCAGGAAATACACTTCAGCAACAGAGTGGTCAATGTCTGGAATACTCTACCTGACTCTGTGGTTTCTTCTCCAAACCCCAAAAACTTTAACCTTAGACTGTCTACTATTGACCTCATCCCTTTCCTAAGAGGTCTGTAGGGGGTGTGCATAAGTGCACCAACGTGCCTACCGTCCATGTCCTATTGTTTCTTTTATTTTTCTTATATGTACCCATTTCATGTATTCATAACTATGTATATACTTATACCTATTATCTTGTAAATGATTGACAAATAAAAATAAATAAAAATAAAATAAATATTGAAATATGCAGTACCCAATGCTTGACTCAAGGAAAATTCTGGAAAAAGAGGGGTAATGTTATAAGCTTTTTAGAATAATGACATGCTGAATCTTCCCTGTTAATTTTAATGTTGGCATCATTGTTGGGATTTGTGTATAAATCTAACTCCAATTGGTTTCATGCTTCCATTGTTATTTTCTCTCTTTCAGACATGTCTATTTATTTAGTTTTGTTAACAAATATTTAAGCTGCTAAAAAGCCCCAGGGAGCCATTTTTTGTGAAACATTTGTTTAACCTTGTTGTTTTTCATTATTAAAAAGGTGCACATTTACACACATTACTGATTCATTTAAGGGCAGGAACTTGATTATCAATGGTTTGGTTTGGTTTTTTTAAAAATTTTGTGATGAATATGGGCAAAACAACCAACTTTATTAAACAATTTAGAATATCACTAGAAAGGTAATAAAATAGTTTGACTATTGATGTTCGCAATTCTGACATAGTGGGTGGCATACACAAAGATAATCTCATTAAAGGAAACATGGGATAGTTGGAAGCTTGAAGCAAATAGTGGATTTTTTATAAGTTACTACAATTGTAAACAGCCATATGTGATTCCAGCTACTGGGCATATGCAGATACTAGCACAGCTGGAAGTGCTTCTGCTAGAAGTCATTTAGACAAACAAGCAACTGATTCTTGACAGTTTAAAATGATTGTTGACAAAGGGCCCTAAAAGGCAAAGCAATAAAGAAAAACAACAACAAGATATATTTTCTTTGTGCTTGATCTAATACATAAGTCTCAAAACAAGGCTATTTTGAAGCCCTAAAATAAATTTCTGTGAAACCCCTTTCTCATGAAGAAAACCAACAATTTCATGAAAGTTAGTCTTGGCAAGAGGAAAAATAGACTATTCAGCTTTTTTTTTTTTAAATTTAAAAAACCCTCTCATGGGGTTTCAACTGCCTGCCCCAGCAGCTTGCAAAATCGAAAGTGAGATTTGACAGCACTCACATATTGCTTGCACAAACCTGATTTTTTTTACAGCACCCTCCAAGTTGCTCATGTCCCACAGTTTGAAAAACATTGGCCAAACTTTGTGGCCCATGATCGTGGCCCTTGGTTAGGATGTAATGGTCTTTATACTGCCTAAAGCAGGGCTGTCAATCTCATGGCCCATGGGCCGGATCCATCACACACTGGCCACGGTCTGGCCTGGTTTAGCAAAGAGGGAAAAAGTCCTGATATATCACATGATGATGTGAATTTGGCACCCCTGGCTTAAAGCTTGAAAAGAAGTGAAACTTGAAAAGAAATGTTAGAAGCACAAATAATAAAACGATATCAGGACTTGACAAAATCCTACAAAATACCAGGATACTGAGGTAAGCAGCCTCTGTTCTACTAGTTCTTAATATACATATAGTCCTTACAGCCATTTGTTTAGTGACTGTTACAGCAACACTAAAAAAAAAAAGCATCCCCCTTGTCATATGATCAAAATTTGGGTGCTTGGCAACCATCATGTATTTACAATGATTGTAGTGTTTGGGGATCATGTGATTACCATTTGCGACCTTCCCAGCTGGCTTCCAACAAGCCAAATCAATGGAGGAAGTCAGATATGCTTAACAACCAGGATTTCCCTTAGCTGCAATGATTGGCTTAACAAAGGCTGCTTAGCAATGGAAATTCTGGCCCCAATTGTGGTAATAGTCGAGCACTACCATATTTTTCACTCCATAAGATGCGCCTGACCATGAAGCGCACCTAGGTTTAGAGGAGGAAAACAAGAAAAAATATTCTGAACCAGGGCCTGAGAGGACCACAGATAGATATCTTCTCGTGTGCCAGCTCTGCCTATTGACTTCTGCACTGCAGAAAAGAGACAGAAGAGGCGAGGTTCAGCACTGTAAAAGGACCCTGCCGCTGCAACCCAGCTGCTATTTGCCAAAGGACCAGCACTGTGACACAATATTTGCTCCATAAGACACACAGACATTTCCGACCACTTTGGGGGGAGAAAAAGTGTGTCTTATGGAGTGAAAAATACGGTACTTGTATCTAAATTCAGTTCAAGTATTGAGGCCCACACAGAGATCATTTAGGGCAGTGGCCCCTGACCTTTTCAGCACCAGGGACCAGTTCTATGGAGAGAAGTTTTTCCATGGACTGGAAGGGGCATGGTTTTGTGTGCTGCTTGCATCCTACAGATAGGGATTTGCTTGTTTGTGTGGCCTGGTTTCTGGCATGCTGTGGCTTGGTGCTGATCCTTGGACCAGGGGTTGGGGTCCTCACAGGATGCATGGTGGTGGGGAGCTAGTCCATGGCAGCCTGGCCATAGTTCCACCTTTCAGTTTTTGGAGTACCATTGGTTTCATGATTCATGGATATGAAGTTTCTCAGAAAGAAAGCCACATAAGCTTGCAATGTTTGTTGACGCAAATGCTGATGATTTCTAAGTCACACTAAGGAAATGTGCCTTTCAACAGAAAAGCCATTTCTCATCCTGTAGGCAGCCATGGAGGTTTAGAGGGATGAAAAGGAACAACATTACTGTCAATTAAATCTTGTCATTTAACAGCAACAACACCTTTTTCCACCTGACAAAAACAAACAAACAAACAAACAACCCCCCACACAACTTAACGTTGCTCTCAGGGCTTTCAAACTGGCTCAATTTAATACACAAGATAATAGAATTTTCCTTTTGTTCAGCTTATTCTGACTTATTGGAGAAAATAAGGGTAGATCATGTTGTTCTATGTTATTCTCTTTTAAAGGAGTATTTATTCAACTCTTTATTATGCCCACTTTAATAAATATGTAGGTCAGTTGAACTTTTTGACTTTTTTTTTCTTTTGTAAGAACACTATCCAGATATACCAATATAAACAATGTAATTGCAGGACAGTGGCTGATTAAAATTAATTTGTTTTGGAAGATGTTGAAGTAAGTCGATATTAGTCAGTATTAATCTTAATATACTATAATATTAAGCCTGTATAGATGCAGAAAATATGGATGTTGGATATTCTGCTTTTTTCTCTTTTTTTAGGTTTTATTTCTTAGCTTTTAATACTGATTTAGTAGTCCAAAATAAATAAACAAATATTAAAGGATCATTCTAGCCCAGGTTTCAGGGGAGTATCCTCAGTTGGTTTCCCTAAATTATCACTTTTCTCATCAAGAATTTTATTGCAACCATCTATTTTTTAATCCTCTTTCAAAAACAGGATTACTTAGTAAGTAAGTTTGTAAGTCTTGTGGCCTTAGCTAATGCTTGACTTCACCTGTCTACAATGGCCACCTGTCATAACCGCCTTCCAATATGATCTACAACATACAAGCAACGGGTGACCTCTATCCATCTGTTTGCTGTCTAATGCCATAGGTACTTTTACAACAACCTGGGTTATACTTCTTGGTTGTAAACAAAAGAATAAAGTTTCACCATTCAGAAAGAGCAAGTATCGACAAATTATGACACTGTTCCAAAAGTGAACTAGCAAATAGTAGAGTCCATTAGTTATAGATTTGATTAATTTGCCTTTCTTGAGATTATAGTTCTATGAATGTGCACCAGAATTGTGTTAGCTAAAACCTGGTTTTCAATAATAATAATGATCAATCATTGGTGTTTCAAAGACAGGATAGGATTAATTATAGTGTAGATATTGCATTATTGTAATTCTAGCAAAAGGCCCCATTTGATCTATTTCTCATTCATAAGGCCAACAGCTGCACAGAATTCATGCCACTTTCCATGCTTTTCTATGGTATAAAGAAACTAAAACACAGGGGTACTTTAGAAGACATTATATACGGGAGTCTCTGCGGTTAAACTGGGAGAAGATTAAAAGACAATGTTATTTGAAAATTCCAGTCTGGCTATAGACTATTGAAGCATTTTCTTATCCTATAATATACAAAAAGGAACAAACAGTTAGATATGGTGAAATATTGAATGAAAAGGGTGAACTTAAATCTATACAAAAACTAGAGGAACAAGGAATAAAGATGAATTGGTTTTCGTATGCGCAAATACATTCAAGGTATGATAAAGATTTTAAAACGGAAGGTTTCTATGATAAACTGACTGATTTAGATAAGATTTTGACAGGTACTGATGAAAAGGTGATTAAAAAATTGTATGGATATTTATTAGAAATTAAACTAGAAGAAGAGCAAGTTAAAGAAACAATGATTGCTTGGGGGAAGAATTTTGGATATGGGATTGATTTAGAGAAATGGCAAAAATTGTGGTCTCAAAATTATAAAATGACAATGTCAACAGCATATAAAGAAAATTTGTATAAGATGTCTTACAGGTGGCATTTCCCCCAACAAGAATAGCAAGAATGTTCAAGAATAAATCCAAAAAATGTTGGAAATGTCATCAGACAACTGGCTCATATTACCATATGTGGTGGACTTGTGCGGATGCTAAAACAGGACTAAAATTCACACGTGGTTGGAAAAAATGACAAAAAAGCATATAGACTTGAAACCAGAGATATTTTTATTGGGAATTTTACCTGAAATATATAGTAAAGATTTGAAATACCTGATTGTAAATGTATTAACAGTGGCTAGGATTGTATTTGCTAAAAACTGGAAAAATGAGAAAATACCATCACAGGAGGAAATTATTAAGAAAATATTGGAATGTGCTGAAATGAGCAGATTGACATTTGAAATTAGAGAACAGGATGATAAACAATTTTATAAAGTTTGGGATCTATTCTATCAATGGTTAGACAATAAAGTATAGTAACAAAATATGTAGACTTTTACAAAATACTAAATATATAAATATGTATTCTTTTCTTATTATATCTACAAAATGTTTTTAGGATAGATTTGGGATGATAATATGAATTGTCACAAAGCAAATTAAGTAAAATATGATCATTTTCCAAAGCATGAATGAATAAAAGTATAGTCAAATGATTGATTAATAATGATACCAATGTATTTAATATTGGATTGAAAATATGAGACCATATGCAATCTAATTGTAATTGAACACTACGAAATGGAAGCACAAAACAATTTGTAAACCAACTGGCACCCTATATGTACATATATGGAAGATGGCCTGATGTTTTTATGTTTTGTTTGTTTATGTTTGCTTTAAAAACTAATAAAATTTTTATTAAAAAAAAATCATGCCACTTTCCTCTGAAGAGGAAGTCTATTTTCAAAATGCCAACTGTTTTATGGGTGGCTGGCTGGCAAAGGTCCCCAACATGGACAGTTTGAGTACTATTTATGGAATGTTTGGGAGGAAATTATGCAGGGGGCGTGCATAAGCGCACCAACGTGCCTACCGTCCCTGTCCTATTGTTTCTCTTATTCTTTTATTTTTCTTATATGTACCCATTTCATGTATTCACAACTATGTATACACTTATACTTATTATCTTGTAAACAATTGGCAAATCAAATCAAATAAAATAAATAAATAAATAAATAAATAAATAAATAAATAAATAAATAAAAAAAATCTTGATACCCTTCCAAAGGTGGGTCAATTCCTTAAAAGGAAAATGTGAAAATTCATTTTCAAAATGAAAAAGATTCAATCTCACAGGCAAGAAGGCCTATTCCAAGCGTAGCAGAAACTCATCAGTGAAAAAGTGGCAGGAAGAAAAATATGACATCTCTTTCTTGAAGGCAATCAGAAATCAGTGCAAATATATGGGAGCACAGCTGTGCAATGTCACATCAAATTATTTTCCATCTTGCCTAGTATAGGCTCCTCTGTGCTAGCAGTGATTACACTTGCATCATTCTACGTTAAAATAGAAAATTATGTGGAAATAGAAGAGATAAGAACACAGAGATATAGCCTACCAATATCTCTTTAGAGGCCTTAAGAGGGGAGGCCTTTCTTTGCCCTTTTGGGGAAAGAGGATCTAGAGATGAATTTAAGAGACTGAATGATTGTCTCAAGGCTTGTAAATGGTCAAGGCACCCATTTAATCACCAGTTTAAATCCCCCAAACTTTTTAAAAACTGAGTTTTGTTTGGATTTAGAGTTTTTTCCCCTCATGCCCACAGCCATTGTTCATTTCTGTGTTTGGCCTCTGATCATCTGCTGAGGAGCATATTTACTTATTTATTTAATTTGTTTATTTATTTAATTTGCAAGGAGACTGTTAGGAATATGAGTCACCCAACAGGTATTTGGGTTGAAATATATAAACCAGGATAGACATTTTAAAACTGTCTCTTTAAGAGCATGCTAAAAACTGCAATTGGGTGTGGTTACTCAAACGGCCATAAGATGGAGCCAGAAGCCTGGTTTGTCTTAGTCTTAGTCTCAGAAGAGAGCGTGTCTGAGTGAGTATCTCTGTTTCCTTCTGTTGGAAAATATTGCCGTTCCTCCATTTTTCCTAATTGACTGATATTTCTGGATTTAATGTAAGTCTGTTTTTTGACACTGGACTTTGATATTTGGATTATCCCTGGATTGAAAACTGACTGATTTAGCTTGTGAATGACTTTGGATTGCTTATTTTGGACTTTGCTTTACCTTTCTGGAAGTAAAAACCTACATTTACTGTACAGTGTATCTGTGTGCTCTGTGTGTATTATTCCAACACTACTCTCTATACGTCTCCCTGTATGCGCTCATTCTCCTAACGGGGAATTACCTCAACACTGGTTATGGGCCCAGGCCATACCAGGCACAGATAACTGAGAGTTAGTGTGAATACACAGTACTGTATACAGACAGCTGTTTACTGTTTAATTGTGGGTTACTATCCTGGTAAAGATGGCACAAGTCACTTCAACAAGTCTATCACTGATAACCCGGTTGGATGGAACAAACTATGTTTCCTGGTCTATGAAGTGCAGTCTACTTCTGCATAAAGAAGGTTTATGGAATGTAGTTCAAGACCCACCGGATGTAAATGCTTGGGATCCAGCTAATGAGGATGATGCCAAGAAGATTGCTGACTTTAAACAGAACAGCGAACGAGGTCTTTGTATAATTGGACTAACACTGAGTGACCAGCAGCTAGTCCATATTCGTGGAGAAGAATCTGCTGCTAGGTGTTAACATCTTCTCATGTGAACTTAATGTAACTGTCCACAGCGTTGATGTGTTTGTTGAAGGCTTCATTTAACACAGGAACTGGAAGCCTTCACCAAACCCATCAACTCTATGGACAGATACATTAAGCTCACATGGGAAGATGTTAAGGAAAATACTCTGTAGTACACATTAAGGAAGATGGAAGCCTCAACACTGAAGTTTACAGAACACCCACAGACATAGATCATAAATACTGATCTCATGAGCCACTGATCTTATTCTCATGGGCCACTGGGGCCCAAAATAGGAGTGATCAGAACCCTACATCACTGGACTGAAGGTCTACCTATCACAAAGATGGAAAAGAAAAAGAAATAAAACATGTTTAAAAGTCTGTGCTGACCAATTGGCCCCCATCTTCACCTGAATCTTCAATAGATCACTCGAGATGTGCTATGTTCCTTCCTGCTTCAAACGTTCTACCATCATCCCAGTGCTAAAGAAGCCCTTCATCAAGAAACTGAATGACTACAGACCAGTTGCTCTAACATCTGTAGTTATGAAAATCTTTGAAAGACTTGTGCTGTCCCACTCGAAAACCATCATGGATCCACTGTTAGATCCCATGCAGTTTGCATACCGAGCAAATAGATTGACAGACGATGCTGTTAACATGGCTCTGCATTACATCCTACAACACCTTGAATCTCCAAATACCTACGCAAGGGTCCTCTTTGTAGACTTCAGTTCAGCATTCAATATCATCATTCCAGACATTTTCTAACTAAATTAAACCAACTAGTGGTACTTGAACACACTTGTAAGTGGATCATAAGCTTCCTAACAGACAGGAAGCAGCAGGTGAAGCTAGGCAGAATCACACCTGATACCTGTACAATCAGCACAGGGACCCCCAAGGCTGTGTGCTATTTCCACTTCTCTTCTCCCTATATACCAATGACTGCATCTCAAACGATCCATCTGTTAAAATACTGAAGTTTGCTGATGACACAACAGTGATTGGTCGCATTCGAGACAACGATGAATCTGCATACAGACAGGAGGTTATACAACTTGCCTCGTGGTGTAACTGGAACAATCTGGAACTGAACACACTCAAAACTGTAGAAATGGTGGTAGACTTTAAAAGAAACCCTCCCTTTAGAAGAAACCTCTTAGAATACTAGACAACACAGTATCAACAGTAGAAACCTTCAAATTTTCTATAGTTTTCTATTATATCACATGACCTAAAATGGATACCTAACATCAAAAACATCATCAAAAAAGCACAACAAAGAATGTTCTTTCTGCGCCAACTCAGAAAGCTCAAACTGCCCAAGGAGCTGCTGATACAGTTCTACAGAGGAATTATTGAGTCTATCATCTGCACCTCTATAACTGTCTGGTTTGGTTCTGCAACCCAACAGGACAGACACAGACTTCAGAGGATAATTAAGACTGCAGAAAAACAATTACTACCCATCTGCCTTCAGTTGAGGACCTGTATCCTGCACGAGTCAAAAAGAGGGCTGTGAAAATATTTAGTTCCTCATTTCCAGCAGTTTCATTCTTCCTATTTTAAACTTATCCATCCAAGTGCATACTTTGCAAAAATATGTTTTCACAGTTAGCAAATCAGCAGGATTACACATAGTTCTGGTATATTTCAAAACCATCCTAGCTGAAAACTTTGATTCATGTCTCTTTCTTCTGGGGCCTGCTATCATCCATAAGACTTATTGAATCTAATAGATCAATAAGTTATATCTTTGATTCTCACACTCCATTAATGACAAATAATTACCCATGGCCTAAAAAATTAATAAATGTGTTAGGAAACATGAAAGATAAACCTGTGTGCTAAGAATAATACAATTTTTTCAAGATTTCATAATTGTCTCATATAAATTAAGAGATATTAAACAACAATAAGTAATTGAAATTCCAAAGTTTATATTCAGATAGCAAATACCGGTCAAATGTAACATTCTAACAGCTATCACAGAAAGAATTGAAAAATATAGCCTGTCAATTGCTATAAGTATCAGTGATCGGCATATAAAATATGACCGCAAAGAGAGACTTCATATTATGAAACGGCATCTATTTCTGCATTCTTCAAACTGGTGCCCTTTGTATTTGGGGACCTATAACTCCATGTGTTCCCAATCAATGTGGCTATAGCCCAGCTATGATTTAACACATCTAAAAGCACCAAGCTATGGAAGGGTATTTTATTAAGTTTTAAATCTATTCCAAATTGAGGCTAGCTGAGTGAAAAATATTGATAGGATGGTGCTTGATGGAAATTCAATCTTGATTACCATAATGAAAATGTATAGAAGCAAGTCAGAATTTTTATTAGGGACAAAAATGTCATGATCAGCTTAATAGCACGTTGTATAAAAAGCCAAGTTTCCATATTTTAAATATAGTGGTAATGGAATGTTTTAACAGCTCTTTAATTTTCAACAGGTCACTTTTAAAAATGAAAAATCAATTACAAAAAACCCGAAAATTGACAAGAAAGGAATTCCATAAAAAGATTAACAGAATTAAAAAAACAAGCAAACACTAAAGTTATACTAAAACCAATATCAATGTGTGGTATGAGTATTATAATTACTTGAGTTCTGTTCAGGATTCTAGCCTAGAAAATCAAAATGAGTGATGTTTTTAATTTCAGTCTTCAAAATGTGAAATTATTTTCCCCCTTGCTGATGGGCAAACCCTTGGTATGTCTTTGCATTGTTTTCTATTGGCCCAGATGAAATAAAAACTGCCATGAGGAACTCTTTAATCCTAAAAATTGTATTTGATGAGATTAATTACTTAAACTTGAACTGCTGCTGGCAGAAGTATACTGTGCAGTTTTATCAGAAGTAATGTGTTATGACTAATCTAGTTGACTTGTAATATTAATTAGCAACACACTAGAAAACTTAGGAAAATGTCTTCTACTTCATAGAGAGCACATTATGTTATGATTCATAATGCATCAAACTAGCACAGGCATTCCAGACGTTGTTGAAACGCAACTCCTAGAATTCCCTTTTTATGCTGGAAATGTCTGCCACGTGGTGTGCTTAAATTTGGATAAACATATTGTATAAATTCTATTGTGCTTTGTAAACCATGATTTATGAATTGCATGAATCCAGTAAATGATGTATTATTCAATAAACCGATAGCCCCAAATCAACAAAAGTATGACACACATGGCTCAAAATAGTCAGTTAATTGGCACAATCCCTTCTGCTTTATTCTCTGCTGCAACTAAGACCTGCCAATAGATGAGAAGAGGGGTGCAGAGAAAAATGGGAAATAATACTTAATAATGAATAAGCTCTACTTTCTGCCAGGAAATGGCATTTTAGCAATAAATGAATGTGACTGGAAGCACCTGAAATTAGTCTATGAAGTAGGCAAAATGGCATAAGAGTAGACAAAATAGATGCTACCTTTCCCAAGGTAATAAAAACAATTGAAATGAGCCAGAAGAAAGTCCAGCTGACAGAAGTAGACAACTTGCAGTACACTCACTGGTGACAGAACCAGGAACACACAATTGGCAGAACCTGCTGATCTTCTCCAATGTAAATCCATCTTCTGGGCATCTCCGGGCCACTATTTTCAAGAGGAAATCATCTCCTTTTTTAGACATTAAAAAGCTTTCAAAAAGAGGTTAAGTTCAAGTTTTGAAAATTGTTTTCAATTTTTGAAAATTGTTCTAATGGTGCTTTAATGCTTAACTCTACCTATATAAGAAATTCACATCATCAGTTGACAAGTTGTTTGGAAAGCCCTGCTTAGAGATTGCTGCAACAGATGCCTCTGCAGAAACCTAGTGTCAGGCCTTCTCTGCAGCTCAAGCCAATATGAGTATGGAAAGCAAAGCCCAGCCACTGGACAGGAATAAGCATGTCCACAGCAATTTCTAGTGGCCAATAACAGCTAAGGAGATCCCTGCCCCTGACCACATTGTCAGGAGAGCAAACTACTGCCCACTGTAAAAATTATGAAGAAAAAAGCACATCACATAAAAATGATTCCTGGAGAATATTTGTACCCTGTAGAGCAGGGCTGTCAAACTCCCGGGCCCGCGGCCATATGTGTCACATGCTGGCCACGCCCACTCCCATGCCCACACCCAGTTTATTAAGGGGAAAAAAGTCCCAATACATCACATGATGCAGCCATGATGACATGAGTTTGACACACCTGCTGTAGAGCTATATAGGAGAATAAATTGGAGAACTGGCAGGGAATTGCTATCTCAAAGTGGTCTTTGGTACTGTATCTAATTGAAAGTAGTATTTATAGACAATGCTTAAGCTATGTAAACACCGAGTTATGTTGTCCCAAAGGTGCTTTTCAAAAGGCAACTGTCAACTCGAAAGCATCCCTGAACAGCTCTTGAGTTTCCATAGGAAAGGGGGATGGGAGAGTGAACTTCGCTGCTGCCTTAAGGAGCTGATATCTCAGTCAAAACAGGGCACATTCCACCCAAATCTCCAAGGCTGTCTCTATGGGAACCCATAGTGACCAGAGGGGAGGGACTTTTACAACCCATAAAATTGCTTCGTTGGGGAATGTGACATATTGGGGGGAAGGGGAAACAGGGTCAGAGGCAAAGTGTGAATTAACTGAAGACAGAGTTGGCTCCACCTGGTCCATGCTGGCATGAAACTCCTAATAAATAACTGGATTTCTTTTTAAGCTTGGCTTGAGACTCATGATTTAATTAGGGAATCTGTCGGAATCCTGACAGCAAATGGACTTTCTTGGGATTTTTTTTTATTGAAAATGCTTCTCATCCAAGAAGCATTTTTAGTCCTGACTGAACAATGGAGAATGATTCAATCAGAACTGAAGAGGCTTCTTGAATGAGAAATGAAACATTTTCAAATAAAAACTAAGAAAGTCCAGTTACTTTTTGAAAAGCATCTTTTGGTCAACCATGACCTGGATGATTGAGAATCTCCATAGACCCGACTTAGGTTGTTTCCCCACTAGGAAACACCACTATTTATGAACTATGCTATCAATAATACACCTCATTTTCTATTTGTTTGTACTCTCAGATGAGAGTGTGATAAATGTTAATTTATGTAGCCTTCATACTTGAAGGCACAATTCTTTTTCCAATGGGGGTTTACATCACTTTGTATTACAGTGATTATACTCATTACTGATCAGTAGGAAGCAATATGTGATTGGTTTTCTTTTTGATGGAACTCCTCAGGTATAGTAGCTCCTCCCCCTCCTCTAAGTTATATCTCATATGTTGTAAGTTCAGCCTTTTGCTATGATTTGAATTCACATTGTTTTCTAGAGATCTTCAACCAAAAAAACTATCCTGTAATCTGCAACTCTTACACTGCAAAAACATATGGACTACACAACTCGATCAGGGCAAAGCAATAGACGCAATCTACATAGACTTCTGTAAAGCCTTTGATTCAGTGGTACACAGCAAACTACTCCTAAAACTAAAATCTTACGGTATCTCTGGACACCTGCATAACTGGACAGAAGCATTCTTGTCAAACAGACAACAAATGGTCAAAATTGGGAGGGTCCTATCAAATTCTGTACCTGTCAACAGTGGTGTCCCCCAAGGCAGTATTCTAGGACCAACTCTCCTCATACTCTACATAAATGACCTCTGTGATCATATCAAGAGCAACTGCGTTCTCTTCGCTGATGATGTAAAGCTATTCAACACCACAGACAATGCTGCTACCCTTCAAAAAGATCTTGACTATGTATCAGAATGGTTAAAAAATGGCAACTTCAAATCTCAACAAATAAATGCTCTGTCCTACATATTGGCAAAAAAAATCAGAAAATAAAATATAGGCTGAATAATCAAGACCTTGCTGATGATCCAAACTCTGTCAAGGATTTTGGAGTACTCATCTCAAATGACCTAAGTGCTAGAGCCCACTGTAACTACATAGCCAAAAAGGCATTAAGAGTTGTTAACCTAATCTTACATAGCTTTTTCTCTGGTAATATTACACTACTAACTAGAGCGTACAAAACATTTGCTAGACCAATACTCGAATACAGCTCATCAGTCTGGAACCCACATTACGTATGTGATATTAGCACAGTTGAGAAAGTCCAGAAATATTTCACAAGAAGAGTTCTCCACTCCTCTACTCATTGCAGAATACCTTATGCCACCAGACTCGAAATGCTAGACCTAGAAAACCTTGAATTACGCCGTCTTCGGTCTGATCTAAGTATGGTATATAAAATCATACATTGCAATGTCCTACCTGTCAATGAATACTTCAGCTTCAACCATAATGACACAAGAGCAAACAATAGATACAAACTCAAGGTTAATTGCACCAAACTTGATTGCAGGAAATACGACTTCAGCAACAGAGTGGTCAATGTCTGGAATACTCTACCTGACTCTGTGGTTTTTTTCCCCAAACCCCAAAACCTCACCCCTTTCCTAAGATGTCTGTAGTGGACGTGCATAAGCGCACCAACGTGCCTACCATCCCTGTTCTATTGTTTCTTTTATATTTTTTTAAATTTTCTTATTTGTATCCATGTATTCATAACTATATTTTTACTTATACCTATTATCTTGTAAGCAATTGACAAATAAAAATAAAATGAAATAGGGGAACTTCCGGTTTGTCGGCTTCGCGAGCGGCAGGGATTTGCGAAGCTGCGCGATCCCTGCCGCGCTAGTTTTTTGGGGCTCCGACCCAGCCGGGTGCGAGCTAGGCTGCCCTGCAGGGGCAGCTGAAGGTAGGGGGATCCGGAAAGGGTTTGGGGTGCTGCAGACCCCTCCTGGCCGGCAGAACCCCTTTTCCCAGGACGGTGCAGCGGCGGTCCGTAATGGCCGCCACAAAGAAGCTGGCAGCCGGGTAAGAATGCGCAGGAGGAAGTGGAGAAAGTGATTGAGAGGAGAAAGTTTTTCTTGGCTCCTAGGACTCTAAGACATATTTAATAAAATTCCTGAAAAGTATGACTTTCTGAATAATACCTGCCAGAAGAGGAAAAAGCGGCTGCTTGAAGGTGCTGAAAGGATAGCTTTCCCTCTTTTCCTACGGAATAAATAACTGGATATTAAG
This sequence comes from Notechis scutatus, assembly GCF_049901735.1. Classification (NCBI taxonomy): domain Eukaryota; kingdom Metazoa; phylum Chordata; class Lepidosauria; order Squamata; family Elapidae; genus Notechis; species Notechis scutatus. The sequence goes on from NC_142012.1 coordinate 22,239,034, forward strand.
AAACCTATTTTTTAGGTGGAAATTGGTTTTAAGCGATGAGTGGAAGAGAGAGGATTAAAAAGAAAATATTTGTATGCTAAGATTTGTTGGAGCAGATGCCTTAAGGATTTGAAGACTAGAATATATTGTAACAAGACTTTAAACAGATTTGGACTTTCTTTCTCTTTGATTGATATCACCCCAGAAGGAGAAAGTGAGAACTCTGCCTTGGTTTGGACTGATTGATAACTTTGGGACTGTTTTATCTTTTTTATTTTCTTTTGAATATTCTGGTTGTTGTAAGAAGAAAGAAGGAGAAAAGAAAAGAAAAGATTTATAATGGCTCTTTCTGTTGAGGAACTAAGAAATGGTGTGGAAGAAGCTTTCCTTTTCTTAGAAATGGCGCTTACTAATTATCAACAAAAATTACAACAGATGAAGACAGCAGAGGAACAAGAAAGAAAGGAAGGAGCCATCTTTAATGAACCTCAGAATTTGATCCAGAAAAAAAGAAGAGAGAAAGAAAAGAAAAGAAGAGAAAAGAAGAAAACTAAAGGATTTAAGGACTTAAGATCTAAAAAAACATTTAAGAAAGGGAAAAATAAAGTGCAAAACCAATATGATGATTGTAAACAAAGGGGAAAAGAAATACGACAGAGAAGGGAAGCCGGTAAGGCAGAGGCTAGAAGAAGGGGGGTAGAAAGGTTTGTTGGGAAAAGAAAGAAAGGGAAAAGGTGGAGAAAAGCTACAACGTTTTGAAATTAAATGGAAAAAGGAATTTTTATGGATAATGGATAAAGTAAAAAGATTTTGCAAGGTACATAAGATGAGATGGTAGTATTGCAATGGTTTAAGAGTTGATAAGAGATTAAAATGTTAAAATGTTTAAAAATGATTGGTTTTAAAACTTAATAATAGGAGGGGTTTAGAATATTGTTTTAATTAAAGAGTTTAATAAAATTATGGTATTGATGTTATTATGAAATTTTTATTATAGTATTTCTTTTTAATATTTGGATTTATGCTCTAATTATGCACTTAATTGTGTTGGATGTATTAGTTAGATAGAATGTACCAAGCAAAATCTGATTGGGTATTAGATATTATTTTAAAGATTAATTTGATTAACTTAGGGGGGAGATAGAAAGACATCATACTCTGATTAATGATTTCAGGAGAAACTGATTTTCTTTTTTTTCATAAGGGATGAGACAAAGGGATGATAAAAAATGGACAAAAGATACAAATATAATGATTTAAACTAAGATGATTAATTAAGGTAGAATTAAGAAGTGTGAAATATGTGGAGAAGTTAATATAGAAGGCTTAGAATGGTAAATAAAATAAGTAATGATATGTAAGATGAGCATGAATATAATTGAAGTCCATGAAGAGAGAGACACCTGGGTCCAAGTTACTTTCCAAAAAGATATTTTTTTATGTTTTGTGTGTTGTGTGTATATGTCTTTTTTGGGGGGAGAATTGGTAAAAACTTGTAGAAATATAGAATGAGAATAATGGTAACTAAGTCAGAAAGAAACAGATGAAATAATAATAATGATATTGAATAAGAGTAAAGAGAAGTAAAGAGAAATTGAATAAGAGGTTTTGGTATATTATATGGAAATGGTTTAAAACAGAATCATAATTTATCTGACTTGTTAAATTTACAAGGGAAAAAGGTTTAAACATGTAATGAATAATAATAATTTGTGTGTTTTAAAAATTAATAAAACTTGTTTTAATAAAAAATAAAATGAAATAAAAGAATAAAATAAAAATATTGTGCCAAAATAACATAATCTGGACAAGCTTTAAAACAATTAAGCAATGCTATGAAGATGCTATCATCAGTAGTGCCAAAGAATGTTAATATAGCAGACTTCATTTTGTACACGCAGATGGTCCACAATCCATCATCCAGAAAATTTGTCCTACATGAAGGTTCCTGGAATGGATCCATCATAGCATCTGGGGACTGCCTATATCTGGTCATGTTTATTCCGGTAGAGTGCTCTTCATTGGCGCTGATAGGATCATCTGACTTGTTTTCTAGGCCTTGCGCATATGGGAGATCTACAGCAGTCTATTAATTTAATTCCAAAAATCTTTGCCTCAGTTCATTTTCTATTTTGACACACACATTAGCTGAATGAAGGTAAAGATGAACTTGCATATTAGTTATAACCATGCATATAATAGAGACATATATCTTATAAGATTCACAAGTGAACATTCTTATTTCTAATTGCTGCAAGACATTTACATGAATGGAAACCATTTCTACATGTGACAGCTACTCGTTCTTTGTGATTTTCAGTTTTTGCTTGTATCTGAGCACAGCATTATCAAGGACAGTTCTTCTATACAGACTTCATACATCAAATGCCTTCATTTGATTCTTTGAATGAAGAACTTTCACTGCCTCTATATTTCCTTTCATTTTTTAAACAAATTTTATTCAGTTTTTCACATTAAAAACAAAAATCTCTTTTTAGTGGACAACATATTTCCGGGTCATCACCTTTACATACAAATATGACAGCAATTATACATTCATATATGCATACTTAATTCTATTATTACCTTTTCCATTCCAAATTTTCAGTAAGGAGAGAAACAAACACATTAATTCTAGCCTCTTTCATTAATCTCAATTGAAACATCTTTTTGTTTTGTTTCAATTATTTCAAATATAATCCTTTAATATTTATTTTATAAATAAAGATAAACAATATGTGTTTGCCTAATAATAATAATAATAATAAAGGTTACCAATGTCTCTCCTTGCTTTTAATAGTCTATATTAACTTATTAATTTTGTTGGTTCTTTAGTCTGTCATATTCCCTTTCCATTACACATTCTTTTTATAAATTCTAGATTAATACAAATTTTAACACTAAAGAAAAAAAAAAAACAAGTATAGGTTTCCCCCCTTTTACTGTTTTGAGTGTAACACCTCAATGATTAAAATATACCTTTATTCCCTCATCTTGATTCCCAATAAACGATTATTTTTAAGAAGTTACAATAATAATCATTACATCTTTTCATTTGGATTCCGCAGCATAATTTTTAATAAGAGTTATCAGTATCTGTATTACCCTATTTTCTAAATATTTTTAATTGCAGAAATATTCTTGACCCCGTGTCACCCTGCAGAATTCCCTTTTAAATTCATCAACCATTATCTCTGAAAAACCAATTTCTTTTCAATGTTTTACTATTTCCGTATTTCTTTATTCCATGCACCTGTTTCTTACTGCTTCTCCTCCCCCTCTTTTCCCCATATCTTTTCTCATTCCAGTTTATATCCCTCTCTTTCTTAATATCTTCCTTTCCCCTTTTCTGCTGGGTCTTTCTGTCTTTCCTGACTTCACAGGTGATTCTAATGTTATTTCTTGAGATTACCCCCTATAATTATTATATTTAAAATATTTAAAGCAGATGCAGCAGGAAGCTATATTACAATTCTTTCTATACCCAAATTTCTCAACATGTGTGTAGTGCTGCTGGTAGAATAACCATAAAAAGATTCTTAAGTTTGGATCCAAATAGCATATGCCTTATTGAAAATTGTTCAATGTTTGCAGTGTTCCTTAGTTTTGATTCTGCTTTCCACCGTAACATTTGGTCAAAGATTAAGATGAGCCTAATTCCTTTGCCAATAAAAGTTTGCTTTGAATTTGCACCTGTTATATCTGTAACATTCCTGTTTGACAAGGGAAGAAGTATGAAATATAAGAGATACATTTCTTATGTTGCATGTGTACTCTGTCTTTTGAATCTCTGCTTTCCAGATATGCTAAATTGCAACTCTTACAAACCTCACCCTAATGAAATAATTTGTTTTATTAATGGGGTGGGTAGTTAGGATCATAGAATAACAGGTTTGGGGTATTCTAAAACCCTGGATAAATCATGATGTGTTTTGTTTGATATTTACCAAATTCAGCTATTATGGTTTATAAGGTATAATCTACAGCTTAGTGCATTATGTAAAACCATTCGGTTGTAATTTATTCACTAAATCATGTTTAGTTAAACCATGGTTTAGAACAGGGGTCTTCAAACTTGACAGCTTTAAGACTTCTGGACTTCAACTCCTAGAATTCCTCCTCCAGTCATTTTAGCTCAGGAATTCTGGGAGCTGAAGTCCACAAGTCTTAAAACTTGCCAAGTTTGAAGACCCTTGGTTTAGAATAACTATTATTCTTTATCATTGAGAAATGAACATGAAAAAAAATAGATTCAATAGACATATTAAAGAGAAATGATAGTCTCTATGCATTGGTGTTTCAAATAAGATCCAGATGACCAATCTCAATCCCTGAAGTCAATTTGCAATGGCTTTGGGTTGGCCACCTCCATGTTGTTATAAACACTTATTTCTCCCCATAAGGATTACAAAAATGACTGGAAGAAAACTGACTTGTGCTGCAGTTATAGGAGACATTCTTAATACAGTATAATACATACCAAAGGCCTTAGCACTACTACCTGGAGGCTTTAATGCAACGACTGACAAAAATGATTACATTCTTTATGAATAATATTGTGGCTTCCCTAGTTTAGTCCAAGAGCCAGTTTCCCATTAATGTGCAATTCTAGAGACAGAGAAATGAATGATGCAGGGTGGTCTCTGACCCAGATAGTTAATAATTTAGACACACTAACCTTACGTGGTAGTTGGGAGAACAACTTATTTCACTTATTGGCAACTCCTCTGAGCAATTGAAATTGTTTAGTTCTTAATCTCCCATGGGGGTCACAAGTATTATATCCAATTTTAACATAGACATATTCCTGAGCAGTGGTTACTTTCCTCTAAATCTGTGTGTAGCTTTAAAAGACAGTTACAGAACTTATGTTCAAAAGAAAGTTACAGAAATGTAAATGCAAAAACATTACTCAATAGAACTCCCATCAAGCTGCTAATTATATCCATGTAAAATGGAGAGAGGAATACATCTAGTATGAGAGAGGGAGGGAGGGAGAGAGAGAGAGAGAAAGCAAGAGAGAAAGCGAGAGAGAGAGAGAGAGAGAGAGAGAGAGAGAGAGAGATGACATGACTGACATGACTGGCATGTAGAAAGCTTTCTGGGAAAAATTGATTCAGACCTTCAACTTCAGGGATAATATCATGTTTTGGTGTATTATCTTGATCATGTGAGAGAAATTAGCCCTAAATTAGAGTTTCAATTACAGCTCCTGGGTGGGAAGTTTATTACTAATCCCTTTACATTTCTGAAAGTTGTAATTTTATAATCACCAAAAAGGTACAGAGAATCTACCAAATTGGTCTTCTGACATTCCAAATGAAATCTCCAAACTAATTGCACAATTGAAAAACCACAAAGCCCCCTCCCATAACAGACATTGTCCCACCAGACCTGATTAAAATAAGCATTAATACAGATTGTAGTAGTTCTCTTTACAGCTATAAATTGTCTATTAAAAATGTCTCTTGAATGTAACACTTTTATTGTCCCTATATTTAAAAAGGAAGAAAGGTCTTATACATCCAATAATCATCCAATTATCCTATTATCAGTAAGCTCTAGACAAGATGACTTTACTGGAAATTAATGGACCGCTTGGACAAGGGAGCCATTCTTGCAGACGAGCAATCTGGGTTCAGATAGAGAACTCAGCCATGGACCTGGTGCTTGGTCCTAGAACATTGATGATATATAGATAGATAGACAGATAGATAGAGAGATAGATAGGATAGGATAGGATATCTTCAGGGGTGGGTTTCTATTGGTTCTGTCCACCTCTGTAGAACCAGTAGCTCTGAAGAGCAGCAGACATAGAACCGGTTCTATGTCTGCTGATGTTTTTGCCTACCCGCCCGCCCGGGCTCCTACCTGACCTTTATTTCCTGCTTTTTCAAGTTCAGCTGCCGAGCGAGGCACAGCTGCAGTTAAAAAAGCAGGAAAAAAGTACTTTTTCAAAGTCTGCTTCTCGGCACGCAGTGCTGCTCAGCTGTCCAGGCACTAGGCTGATGGCAATTTACAGGCGCACGCGCAGCGTGCAGGGAAGCACATCGTAAATCATTGAACCTCGTAAATCACCGAACCGGTAGTTAACCCTGTTGGATCCCACCCCTGGATATCTTTCTGACCTGGTCCTTGCTTATAAGGGGGTAGAGGTTGCATTCCAGCTCCCTTATTATTTAATTTCTACTATTATATTAATGATATGATAGCAAGACTTATGTAATTAGACAATCATCATTTTCTAATTTATTGTTTGTAACAGAGGTGGTATTCAGGGGGTTCTGACCAGTTCTGGAGAACGGGTAGCGGAAATTTTGGGTAGTTCAGAGAACTGGCAAATACCACCTCTGACTGGAGATTTTACAGTATCCTTCCCCTGCCATGCCCACCAAGCCATGGCCACAAAACCAGTAGTAAAAAAATTTGAATCCCACCACTGGTTTGTAAGCTTTCCAGAGTCATCGAGAGTGAGCAGGTGACCATTTAAATCTTCTAAATACATAAAAACCTCCAAACCTGGTAGACAGGTTTGGAGGTTTTTATGTGTGACCATCACTTCTACAATCTTTCAGTTTGTGGAAAGCCCTAAAATCAATTGCCTCCTATTGCACAGACAATGATGTAGTTGTTAATTAGGAAAAAAAAAACCAAAAATTTTCAAAGAAATTTTCTAGATGCAATCACAAATGACAAATATGAATGTCATAATGGTGTCAAGAAAGTTAAGTTCAGGCCTTCAAATATCTAGGAATTGTTTTCTGCTGGCTCATGGAGGCCCCAAATTCAATCCCTAAAAGGAAAGGTCAGAAGAAGTGAAGCTTCTTCTAGAATAATTGGCTAGAATACAATGGTCTTAACTTTTAATAAACTCTTGCATGGATTCAGCATTAATTTAAGTTAGCACAGTCTTGGATTTTCATAGTGTTTTACAAATTCTAGTACTATTTATGTCCTTTTATAGTTATTTCTTTTGGTTTGTAGCGTTTAGATTATTCATTAAAAAACTTAATTGTAATTTCATAGGATTCTTTTGTGTTTTAATACCCGCTCTTTGTAATTTTAACATAATAATTGTTCTGTTTCGCCTTTCCTCTTTCCCAAAAGATGAAAGAGTACAAACTCACACAAACGCAGGCAGGCAAGCTGGCTCGGACTTCACAGAGTTAATTCTTTGGAACTGATAATATTCTTGGCATTCCAACACGTCCTGCCTGCCAAGTCCGAACTGATAGTAAATAAAATTTTACTCACAGAAAATCACAAGGCAGTCCACAAAGAAAATCTGAAGTAAGGTTAAACTTTGTCCTGTACAAAGTTTCAGGAGAAAACACACCCACTTTTATCCCCTGTGGGGTGTGGCTCAATGACTCAGCTCACTCTATGACCCTCCCACGCCTCCTACGTTGCTGCTCACGCTTCTCCCTACGAAGCTGCTTAGGATCGAGCCAACACTCTTCCTCTTTACTCCCTGTCAGGGGCTGCTCCGATATGCCTTCCTCCTGATTAATCTCAGGCTGTTCCTCTTGGTTGTCTGATGGAACCTGAGGCATTATCAGGGAGAAAGGTCCTGGGGAGGAAGGCATTGCCGGAGAGGAAGGTCCTGGGGAGGAAGGCATTGCCAGAGAGGAAGGTCCTGGGGAGGAAGGCATTCCCAGTCCCTCCTCCTCATCTTCCAGGTCCTCTTCCTCTGACAGCATAGGCTTGGGAATCAGGGCCACAACAATAATTTTATTTTGTTCTTATTTTATTCTATCAATATGGTTATTTATTTTTCCCTTAACTTCCTAGATGTTACTAGTACAATTTAAATTAATCAGATTTTGTTGTTTGGTAGTTAGTTTGATGTCAACCTGCAGTTGGCTTATCCATAATGGAAGTGATATGGCTTGAAATTCAAAGAACGCCATTCCTTTCGTCATGCAGCAACTCTTTTGAAAGCACCACTGAGAAGCTAATTAAACAAAGTCAAGGAATCACTTCAAGGAATCACAGTCAAGGAATCACTCAAGAAGATTCCTTCAAATCATACATTAGAAAGAGGGGAGTTCTTTTTGAAGAAAATAGGAGGCCATTAACCTATGAAGTTTAACCATTCAAAAATGCAAAGGAGAAATTGCTTTGGCAATGCTCTGATTGGTCTTTTGAGAAACTTCACAGTAAAAAAGAAAGAAAGAAATTATTATAGCTCATTCTGAAATGTGTAAAATCCACTACCACCTCCAGAAGGGAGAAATAACCATATACATAGCAATTATTTCCCTGTGCCATGGGGAGGCCTTTAAATCTGGAATCTAAGGCTTTTCTAACTGTCAAGCCTAAAAAATGTACTCCAAAACAATAATTGGTTTTTTTCAGCAGGAATTGATTTAGAATAGACTTATAGGGTTTGTTTTTTTTAATTACAATTTGTATTGAACAGGAAAAAAATGTCTTGTGCATTTTGCTAAATTTGATATAAAAATTGAGTTAGCAATCTTATTCCCACTCACTGGAGAATAAGTCTCATTGAACTTAATGAGATCTTTATTTGAGTAGCCAAATATTGGGATTCTGTGTTATGATTGCAATCTGTAAAACATAAATACAAAAACTGTACTCCTCCTAGATGCCCCAGATTCTGTTGCCCATCTGCAACAAACTCTCACTTCTTTCTCATTTACTGTATTCTACTATTTGCTCCATCTATGAGATCTGTCTCTGTCTCTTTGGATGAGTTTTGAGTGTTGCATATTCCCTAATTTATTTTAAATCTGGGAATCATGCAGCTGTCCGGGAAAGCAGATCACACTGTAAAAATCTAGGTGTGTTTGAAAATGTAATGGTTAACTGCATCAAATAAAATAAATATAATTTAATTAATCTGAATGTAGTTATTATCTCTGTGCATTTCTGAATGGTTTTTCATGTGGCCTGGGCTCTTTATGCAAGGTAAATCAAGCAGTTGCCCAGTTAAAATTTCACAGCCCTGATATACTGGCAATTGTATATAGCAGGGGTCAAAGGTGGTATTCAGCAGGTTCTGACCAGTTCTGGACAAACAGTAGTGGAAATTTTGAGAAGTCCAGAGAACCGGCAAATACCACATCTGACTGGAGATTTTACATTATCCTTCCCCTGCCACACCCACCAAGCCACGCCCACAGAACCGGTAGTAATTTTTTTTTAATCCCACCACTGGCAGGGGTGTCAAATTCAAGGCCCACAGGGGTGCTTAGATTTGACCCATGGGTGCTTAGATCTGGCCTGCGGAGCCACCCTGGAAACAGTGAAGGACCAGCCTGTGGTACCTCTGCCAGTGAAAATGGAGCTCGGGAGGGCCACACATGCCTCTCCTGAGCACCGTTTTCCCTGACAGAGGGTTGCAGGAGGCTGTCGCAGCCAAAAATGGAACCTGCGAGGATCTGTTTTTACTGACAGAGCACTTGGGCCACTACAGGCACCTCTGAAATGAGTGATGTCCAGTTGACCATGCCCACCTGGCCATGCCCCTGTCCCCCCAAGATCAAGCAAAACCCTGTGCAGCCCTCTATGAAATGGAGTTTGACACCCTGGTATACAGAATAGTTGCCTTTAGTGAGATGGGTGGCTATATACATTTGATTAATAAATAAATACATGCACAGGAGTTTGCAAAGAGATCAAAAAGTCAAGATGGCCCTTGTCTGATCAAAACTGTGCTATTTTATATGTGAGTTGGGAAAAAGAGATGGAGATTCCACATCCTAGCATCATGTCAGGCAGTGGTGGGATTCAAATATTTTTACCACCAGTTTGGTGGGCATAGCTTGGTGGGCACACTTTGTGTGCGTGCACACACTTTGCATGTGTGCGCCAAATGCGCACTTTGTGCAGGCACAACGGTGTTCTAACTCACCTCCTGGAAGCCTGCACAATCCCGGTCGCTTCAGTAGCTACCACGCGGCACTCTGCTGTGCCGTGCAAAGTAGCTGCGCTTCAAATTCAGAGGATAAAGGTGAGTATGTGAACCTGGGCGGGTGGGTAGGCCCAACAGCAGAGCAGTGAATAGAACCAGTTCAATCTCTGCTGCTCATTGCTGCTACCGGCTCTGCAGAACCAGGTCGAACCGGTAGAATGATGTCAGGACATTCAAAAAGCTTACCTCTACTAATAATAACTAAAACTGTTTAATAACAATTTAACAATTCTGAAACATATTTCTCTTTCTACCTTCCAAGCTTTGATTGAGCATTCTGAATCCAGTTAATAGATATAGGTACAGATAGGCTGAAGTGTGAATCCATTTGTTCTGCACAATGGAAGTAGATGGATTCTGATTGGAAAGGACTTCACAATAATTATTATTAAAACCCCCTTTTTCCCCTTGAGTAACTTCTTTAATGAGATCATCTCATGAAATTTTTCAGCAAGCCACAATGTTAATTTTTGTTCAAGAAATATGTTTTTAAAAGTCAATGTTGAGTGTAATGTGCAATTTTTGAATTTGTATGTAGGAAATTCTAGTTCAGCCTGACATAACTATTTGTTTTAAGGGAAAAGCTATAGTTTAGTAGCCAAGCTGGTAATCTGCATGCAGAAAGTCTCAAATCCATTGCAATCTGCATATTGAACTGAACAAAATCCATGCTTGAAAGAGATAGCTCATTGCTGGTAAATGTTGACAACAGAAGATTGGATGGATCGGGGCATGCTATGTTCCTAAATGTACAGTACTACTATAAGCTGTGTAAAAAGAAGACAAAGAACAAAATAAAAAAGAATAGAATTATTTCAGGTATACAACTGATGGATAAGTTACATATTAGGTAGGATGTGGATAGCATACCATATTATTTTGTACAAGAAATATTGAATTGGACTAGGTAATTTAATTCCTATAACAATATTATGTAAAGCTTGTTCTATCTAGGTCAAGATGAGTGGGAGAAGGAAACTGATCCAGAGTAGATGGCAAGGGAAAAGATTTTTTTTACTGTAAATAGTTGTAAAAACAGTGAATCTCTCTCAACACTTAGTTGGTTGAACTGTGGCAGATTCATGCATGTGTTATACTGTTCCATGTTCACAGTTATGGCTTAACGTCTTCCATATGTCAGGGATGTGATAATGAAAGGCTGCAGAAGTAAACTTGACAGTGAATAATGTTCTTTCTCATTTGGGCAGTGATGATCCATCTGAAGTCCCATGCCTGCACATTGTTTTCTTAATAACAGAGTAAACAGAGTTGGAAGGTCCTTGGAGATCTTCTAGACCAGGGGTGGGATTCAAATTTCTTTACAACCTGTTCTGTGGGTGTGGCCTAATTTCTGGGTGTGGCTTGGTCATGTGACTGGCTGGGCATGGCTTGTATGTAAATATTATAAATATTTATGTAAATATTGAATTTTTCATAAAAAAGAGTAACTTTTACCCCAAACCACGCAAAGCAGGCAGGCAGATTGAGTTGCTCGCAGAATCACAGATTCACTCAGAGATCTATCTTTCTGCAATCTGCTGCCCGAGTCTGCACCGAAAAATAGAAACTTCAGTCCTAAGGAAGGTTCAGCTCTGCTTTTAGATTAGTTAGAAAGCAAGAAATCCAACGATTTCCTAGCTACTCTAAATCTCCCGACACCGCAGAACAGCTGATGCTCGGGGAAAAAAAAAAGGAAAAATAGCAACTTACCAAACGCAGGCAAGTTTGATGGCGTGCATGCCAGGTAATGAGTGAGTGGGTGGGGAGGAGAGGGAAGGGGAGGGAAGGGGAGGGCCAGCCAGTGGCGCAATTTGCTGGTTCTCCGAACTGGGCAGAATCATAACAACCGGTTTTATAGAACTGGTCCGACCAGGTAGAATCCCACCCCTGTTCTAGACCAACTCAAGCAGGAAACCCTATACCATTTCAGACAAATGGTTGCCCAATCTCTTCTTAAAGACTTCCAATGTAGGAGCACGGGGGACTGCTGAAGGCAAGTCATTCCACTGATCAATTGTTCTGTCAGAAGATTTCTCTGTAGTTCTAGGTTGCTTTTCTCCTTCTCTCCCTCCACCGCTACTTGCCCTGCCTTCAGTTTCTTTGGAGAATAGGCTGACCCCTCTTCTTTGCGGTAGCCCCTTAGATATTGGAACACTGCTATTATGTTACCTCTAGTCCATCTTTTCATTAAACTGGACACATCCAATTCTTGTAAGCATTCTTTGTAAGTTTTATCCCCCAGTCTCCTAGTCATCTTTGTTGCTCTTCATTGCACTCTGTCTATAGGCTCAATATCTTTGTTAAATCGTGGCAATCAAAACTTGATGCAATATTCCAAGTGTGGTCTTACCAAGGCATTATAAAATGATATTAACACTTCACTTCTCAAGGTCTGGACTGGATTATTGAGAAGCTCCTCAATGTTCTCTTCAAATTGTCATTTTTGATATGGTAGAATGGGGGAAATAAATACACTGGCAGTAATCATTGATTGTATTTGAATAATATACTCAAAATTAAATGTAAATTAAATCATATTTTTGTCCTAATCATGTTTATAATAATGTTGCGAAGAGCACATTATCCAAAATCAAATGTGTCACTCGGCCTAAAAAAATGTTGTGCATCTCCATTAGATCTCCATTAGATGATTTATGTATACATTGGGTATTGTTGCTTGGAATATACAGTATCTAGTAAGATATATTAATGAATATCTAATATCTATTAATGAATAAGTAAGTACAATTTACTGATCACAAGAAGGAAATGAGAAATTAACAACTTATAAAGGCAGTTTCAGGTTATTAATGTAGGTGAATTAAAAATCAAATTGGAATATAGTAATTAGATTGCAATATGTGTAAGGCTACTACTAATGCATTGGAGAGCCTGGGGGAGGGAGGAATGAGAAAGGGAGGATGGATATAATAAAAAATAATCATTTCCATTGCACCAAAAATGATGGCAGAAAAACCAGGTGCTATTTGTTAAACTGCTTCGTGCCATTAGGTTTTTCTGTGACATTAATGGAAAAATAATTTTATTCAGAATATGGTTTCTTAGGCATTTTATATGCGTTTTGGATTGAGTTAAATATAATTTTAGAAAAGTGGAAAAAAGATTTAGCATACTTTTTTGTAATCAATAGAACAACTTAAATCCAACCTTTCTTCCATTTTAGGAGGCAATAGGATCTGCCACAAAGAAGAGGGAGTCAAGCTATTCTTCAAAAACACCTGAAGGCAGGACAGGAAGCAATGGATGGAAACTAATCAAGGAGAGAAGCAACCTAGAACTAAGGAGAAATTTCCTGAAACTTAGAATAATCAGTGAAATGACTTGCCTCCAGAAGTTGTGGATGCTCCAACACTGGAAGTTTTTAAGAAGAGATTGGACAACCATTTGTCTGAAATGGTATAGGGTTTCCTGCCTAAGCAGGGGGTTGGACTAGAAGACCTCCAAGGTCCCTTCAAATTATGTCTGTTAATAAACAGAATATAGAATTAATAACTATAGTCTAAATCTGTGGGACTGAACATGTTGACTGAAAATGTCATCTAATATATGCTTTCATGGGAGTAACTCAATTATTTTAATGAGCAAGAACACACAGGCATAATTTGTAACCAATCAACATGGTGACTGGGGATGATGGGCCATAGAATCTAATATATATTGAAAACAAGGAAAACCAATTCAGGAAGTTTTTGGATTCATTTCCTATGCTTAATAAATAGTCTAATCTTTGCCCTTGCACAGCCTTTCACACTTCCTAAGTAGACAAGCGTTGAAGGATGACCTCTGACTAATTATCTCTCAACTCTCATTTTATTAGCATTTTGTTACATGAACCATGAATAAAATACAAAATATGCAGCATATAGATATTAAAAGGTCTGTTGATGTAAGTAGAACAGACCCAATGGTCTCAGGACCAAACCAGTAATGATAACATTGTCCGTAGGTAATGATGTATCCCCCCGCATTCTCTTTCACTAGAATCAGCCAGGGTCCAAAGCGTTTCCCACAAAGACCTTATCAACTTTGCAATTTGCTGTGTGGGCACTGACAATTAAGATAATGAAATCAAGGTAAGGCAAACAAAATTGCCTTAAAATTGAGTGCATTAATTTTGCAGGAAGGTAGAGAGAAGAACAATTTGCATTTAATACAAGATAAGGAACCTTCCATCTCAGGTCTTGGGGTGAAATAGTATTACATTAGTTATTCAACAGAAAGAATTCAAATATTGTTAAAACAACCTAATGGACAATGCTGTGACCAAGGCAAGCTAAATATTCAATTTTAATTCAAGCCCTGCAGTAAAACTTACTTGACCATCATCTGACCAGAATATTAATATTATATTCGTTAAGTAAAGCTGCAAGGACTTAAATTTTAGGGGTTTTGGTATCATAAAGACTGTTAAAGACTATCTGTATTTAAGGATCAAATCCCAATTGAAGTAGCAATCCTATACATTTATGAGAGAACAAATATAATTGACATCCATTAAAATGACACATGAACAGTTAACAGGTTCACCTCAGCTTCTCATATTACAAACCCATGGAACTGATTGGAGAGATGGAAATGAAAGAAAGAATCCATTTCACAATTGGTTGACATCCTGCTATCTGGTAGAAGGCATTAAATGAAGCCACCTGACTGTATAAATACAGATAGTACCAAAAGTTGGCTGTACTTTTGTTCTATTGAATATAATGCGAACTGTTATCTGGAACTAATTTTTTTAAATTACATTGAAAGTCTGTCCCTAAACTGTTCAATGCATGTTATTGATGATCCAAGCAAAATTCAGACTATATTAAACTAGATGTAAACATTTCAACCATGGTATTGTTCATTATTGTAAATGAAATAATATCCTTTTAAGTCAGCTTTGGTGCTGACTTAAAGGTAGACCATTTCAAGTTTCCTGCAAACAATATATAAGTAGCCATGCGTTCTTTCAGGATTTATTTTTTACTTCTCTGTCTCCTCTAGCCTATAGCTCTGGAGCCTTTTGATGATCTTCCATTTGTACTAATCATGCCTTAATAGTGATTAGCTTTCTGGGTTCAGCTCTTAGCATAATTCCGGTATCCAAATTTAGAAGCATCCTGCATCCTGCTTCTAAATTGGTAGATTGGGCATCTGTTGAGGCCCTCAATTTTACACAGAAGCACTTCTGAACTCATGCTGCTGAACTTTCTTACCTATGTCTCTTTTTTACTAATCTACTTTTTTCCACAGAAGAAAAAGGGATATGAAAGAGAAGTGGTTTTTCAATTTGAAAGCCATGCCTTTACACTGGTAATTCTTGAGTTTGAAAATGTAAAGGTGTGGCTGTTAAGTTGTCTGTTAAGAAGGACCTTTGAAGTTCTGCCCATTCGTTTCCTGAAACTGAATGGCCACACAGGCACATGTATAATATTGCTTTCCCATCTGATTTATTTCCATTTATTTTAATACATCTAACTATGTTGCAGCATTGATTCACTCTTGGAGAAGATCTGAATGGGCAGAGGACTATTCTTTCATTCTTCTTTTGGAAAATTGGTGAAATTTCAAAGTTTGATTTTGAAAATGCCTGATTGATCACTTGGAATTTGGATTAACTCTTGAGATATTTCTTCCTGAATTGTCTACACTAAGTTGGCTTAAATATTTAAGATTCATAAAACCATCGGGTTTTGAGGAAATATTTTTGTCATAGGAGAGAACTTGTGTGCAAAGTATTTGTAGTGCTGAGCTAGATAAAACCATTTGGAGGCAAGGTCAGTTACCGTGTCTGTTTCATGGGTTGTTTTAAGAGGAAAAATGGGAGAAGAGCATGTTCTGTGAAGCCTTGATCTTCTGTACAAAAATGTGGTATAAATTTAACAAAGAAACAAACAACCATCCCAAACCCAAATATTGTCTCCAGATTGAGAAATACTAATGTGTTCTATCTTGGAAGCACTGCCAGAAAACTGATGGAGGGGTAGATGTATTGACACATTACAAAAACTTTCTGGGACTTATTGATGTTCCATTTCAGAAGTTGCTCCATTCAACTGTTACCCTCTTCAGATAACATAAAACAATTGTATCCAATTTAGCTTTATATTTTGACAGCACCTCAAAATGTCATTGGTTGTTCTTGGATCAGGTTTTTCTTCAAGCTGCAGTATATGTTCAACTTCAAAGAAGGAAAGAACAAAATCTTTTTTTTTTTTGGTGCAAACTTGTCAAGATTGTTATTTGCTCACTCGATCTCTCTCTCTCTCACACACACACACACATAGACAAGTTTCAGACTTTCTTCCTCTTTCTTTTCTTTTATTTATTTATTTATTTGATTTGCCAATTGTTTACAAGATAATAAGTATAAGTGTATACATAGTTGTGAATACATGAAATGGGTACATATAAGAAAAATAAAAGAATAAGAGAAACAATAGGACAGGGACGGTAGGCACGATGGTGCGCTTATGCACGCCCCCTACAGACCTCTTAGGAAAGGGGTGAGGTCAATAGTAGACAGTCTAAGGTTAAAGTTTTGGGGTTTGGGGAAGAGACTACAGAGTCGGGTAGAGTATTCCAGACATTGACCACTCTATTGCTGAAGTCGTATTTCCTGCAATCAAGTTTGGTGTGTTTACTTTGAGTTTGTATCTATTGTGTGCTCTTGTGTTGTTATGGTTGAAGCTGAAGTATTCATTGACAGGTAGGACATTGCAATGTATGATTTTATATACCATGCTTAAGTCAGACCGAAGACGGCGTAATTCAAGGTTTTCTAGTTTTAGAATTTCAAGTCTGGTGGCATAAGGTATTCTACTAACGAGTAGAAGAGTGGAGAACTCTTCTTGTGAAATATTTCTGGACTTTCTCAATTGTGCTAATATCAGATACGTAATGAGGGTTCCAGACTGATGAACTGTATTCGAGTATTGGTCTAGCAAATGTTTTGTATGCTCTGGTTAGTAGTGTGATATTACCAGAGAAAAAACTACGTAGGATTAGGTTAACAACTCTTAATGCCTTTTTGGCTATGTAGTTGCAGTGGGCTCTAGCACTTAGATCATTAGAGGTGAGTATTCCAAGGTCCTTTACAGAGCTTGGGTCATCAACAAGATCTTGACTATTCAGCTTGTATTTTATTTTCTGATTTTTTTGCCAATATGTAAGACAGAGCATTTATTTGTTGAGATTTGAAGTTGCCATTTGTTTGACCATTCAGATACATAGTCAAGATCTTTTTGTAGGGTAGCAGTATTGTCTGTGGTATTGAACAGCTTTACATCATCAGCGAAGAGAACGCAATTGCTCTTAATATGATCACAGAGGTCGTTTATGTAGAGTATGAAGAGTTGGTCCTAGAACACTGCCCTGGGGGACACCACTATTGACAGGTACTGGATTTGATAGGACGCTCGATTTTGACCATTTGTTGTCTGTTTGACAGGAATGCTTCTATTCAGTTGTCCAGAGATACCATAGGATTTTATTTTTAGGAGTAGTTTGTCATGTACCACTGAATCAAAGGCTTTACAGAAGTCTATGTAGATTGCGTCTATTGCTTTGCCCTGGTCGAGTTGTGTCGTCCATATGTTTTTGCAGTGTAAGAGTTGCAGATTACAGGTTAGTTTTTTCTGAAACCAAATTGTTTATTGGAGAGTAGGTTGTTTGTCTCTAAGTGGAGGATGATGGATTGGTTAATAATTGATTCCATGACTTTACAGGTGACGCAGCATAAGGAGATTGGCCTGTAATTTTCAACTAGGCTTGGGTCTCCCTTTTGAAGATGGGGATGACTGTGGCTTGTGACCATAGGTTAGGCAAGGAGCTGGTCCTGAAAGATTTTTCAAAGATTATGCTTAGAGGTTTGGCTATGGCAGTGGATAGCTTTCTTAAGAAGTAGGCACATATTCCATCCGGTCCAATAGATAGAGATGGTTTTAGATTGCGTAGTGATTTTTGACATTGTCTTCTGTGAAATCGATATGTATTAGATCATTGTTGTTATCTGTGGTACGGCTAGGAAATACTGGGCATGATCCATTGCTGTTTACAAATACTGAGCCGAAGAATGTGTTAAAGATGTTGGCTTTAATGGTGTCGTCGTTGCAGTCTTTACCATCAGGTTTGTCTTCCCATATATTCCCAGCAGCTGAGTAACAATAAAGGAATAAAGAAAATACCTATTTTGCAAGAAGAGACAACTGCTATGGGGCTTACAGTTTTGACAGCAAATTTACCCAGCACATGGCTCTTGTTTTATTTCAGAGCCATGCTACCTCCAGACCTTTAATTTCTTTAAACCAAAAATGACCAATCAGTGCCCACAACTATATTTTCCTTCTGTTGATCCTTGGAGCCTCTCATCATGGCATCAAATTTTTTTGTTGTCAAGAGTTATTTTTATTTTCACATCCTGCATTTGCTTTTCAAAGGACAGGCAATCAGGCCCTGAGGGCATAGGTCCCATGGGAGGCTCTGATCATCTAACACAACCCTTTGCTTTGCAGAATAAAATATGATGGAAAGGAAGTTTGATGGGTGGAATTATTACCTCAGACTGCACAGAGAGAGAGAGAACCAAAGGCAGTGTTCAATAAAACAGTTGCAGCAGCATTTAAAGAAACCTGATTTAAAGGCAAGGAAACATCCCCTCTCATCCCTTGTCAATATTTCTGGTGGAAAACTGTCTTGAGATTGAAATCCACATTTCAGGAATTATGCAGAATAAGCAGGGTCATCTTTTCCTTTAAATATATGATTTTAATCTCTCTCATTTCCATTGAAGCACTTTTATTTTACGAATTCATAGAGTTCCTTCATTTTTTAAAAAAATATATTGATTATGGATGCGTGTAGCTTCATTGCGATGACATGCTTTATTCATAGGAGTTGAGGTCCATTTTATCATTTTGAAAGGATACGACACTGTAAGGTTTAAATAACTCTGATTGTTCCTTATAATATGAACAGGGACTGGTAGGAACTTTTCTCAGCCTTTGTTGAACTATTCTTTTTCAGTCTCAATGATAAAATGTTTCCTATCTAGTTATACTGTATTCAGTTCCTTTAGCCTGTTTAGAGTAGAGGTATAACTAAAATTGTAATATAAAGTGCGGTGATGGGTAGATAATACCGCACAAAACACAATTCCTTATTTCCTGCTGAGAAAAGGAACAACACCATCAACCAAAACCTTTTCAATGTTTTTTATCCATTTGTTCTGAAATGAAACAATTTTATTTCAGCCTTACCATTGCTCTAAGAAAATTATTCTAGTATTCCCACTGAAAGAAACATATGGATGATGTCTCATCTATATCAGGTCATTAGTGGTTTCTGCCCTATTATTTTTACTTTTATACAAATAGCAATAAAGTGAAAGGTACAGAATAGTAAATGTTAAGGGTTGTTATTTGTGCCTGGCTGCCTAGCCTTTACTTGCCTCTTGTTTAATGTATTTGACTTGCTAAGTTCTGGGAATTAAGATAAACAGGCAATAAATATGCATTTAAAATCCTTTTTAATTTATATGGAAGATAAGCAAATACAGCAATAACCAAGTACAATAATAAATGATTAAAAAGTTAAATTTGATCTGAACTCTGATTGAATTTGATACTGTAGTATAATTCAATATTTACGATGGCTGGTAAACTAGTTTTCAAAAATTCATGGACCAAAATTGCCAGTGATAGCTTTAGATCAGCATTAGCTTTTTGCTTTCCAAAAATATTTGAAGTTTTACAAACAATATAGACAATCTAAGGTTGCTCAGTTGCAATGTAATGTATACAATTAAAACATCTATTCATTGTTCAATTTGAACTTGGTGCTTTAATTACACATCAGGTTCCTAAACTATTAATGTCATTAAAATGAAGTTCCTATAATACAATTAAGTTGTATTGTTAGATGTACTATAGGTAATTTGCAGGTAATTTGGCATAATGACATAGAATATACTACTGTAACAAATCCATGGGTTAGGGCCTTCAATAATGTCAAACTAGTAGCAAATATCTTAAAATTAATTTAACAAAAGGTTCAACTATTTTGGACACTCAGATTTGATATAGGAATGGTTGCGTTAATCCTCTATGTATTCCATTGGAGGGTTTGCAAAATACGCTAAGAAAAATCTGGTTAGTTAATTTGTGGTTCAGTGTGTCATATGAATACAATATTTGAGTCATCTTAGATTTTAGGCATAACTCAGATATCAGGTCTTCAATAGCAAATCCAGGAAAAACAGTAATAAAATATAATCTGTACATGAACAGCTTGAGCTGGCCAAAATCTAACTCTGAAGGCAGAATGACAATTTATGTAATCAATAATCACAAGAAAGGGTGAAAATCTGGATGGGGTGTAAGCATCATCATTCCAATACATCCTCAATGTCTAAAATTTAATAACACATTTACAAGAAAGATAAACACTAAGGAGCATAGGTTTTGCATTTCAGTTTATTCTGCCATACCTAAATAAGTGTCTGACAGAAATCACACGCGCAAAGGAAAGTCTTATACCTTTATTAAAAAAAATTGAAACAGAACTCTAATTGTAGAAAGATTTAAATAAAGAATTATAGTCTGCCACACCCAAAATTCCCAGCACACAAAAACTCTATTAGCTTAAATTATAGGTGAGAGAATTCAGATTGTAAACAAGGTACTTAGAGGGTAAAATAAATGTGATATGAGGGCCCAGGATCGCTACTTCAGGAGTTGAAGAACATACTTGTGAAGTAAATGGAAAGTTGTTACCAATTGATTTGTGAGGCGTGTGAGTCCCCTTATATAGGGACAATGTGACCTTGATCCAGAGGTGGTATTCAGCAGATTCTGACCAGTTCTGGAGAACTGGTAGTGGAAATTTTGAGTAGTTCAGAGAACTGGCAAATACCACCTCTGACTGGGGATTTTACAGTATCCTTCCCCTGCCATGCCCACCAAGCCATGCCCACAGAACCAGTAGTAAAAATTTTTTAATCCCACCACTGCCTTGATCTGTTCCTTTGCTGGGGTGGGGTTCTTTCTGGCCTATGATCTTGTTTTTGTTCATCCTTCCTCGTTTCCTGGCAAACCCATGCTTTGGAGAGATGTTAGCTCTACCTTTTCTGAGACCAGTGATTGGTGCTTCTCCTGGTTGCTAGGAAATGCTGCTTTCCCTAGGTGCAACTCTTCCAGTTGAATATTCTCAAGCTGGTGACTCTCGCATGATCCCTCTTCATATTCTGAGTGAGCTGGCCATGACAGTAAGATAGTAAGACTGAAAACACTCCTAGCTGAATCCCTAAAGATCTGTTCTGATCAACTCTCAGAATACTAAAAGCAACCTTCTAAATTCTTTGTACTATGTGCTTTTCTATTGATTTCTTTCCAATCCTTGGCATCAGTGGAAGAATTCTTCAATTGCTAATTCAGTGTTTGCTCCTTTGATTTTGTTGATGTTCCCCTCCACACATTTTGATATCAAATCCAAAGGGTTGTTTTCTACTTCCTGTTTATTGTGGGAAAATGGTCATATGATATTGCTGGTGGGACAGTTCCACAAAATATATAGTTAGATTCCTACAGCATTTTCATTTTCTATACATAATATTTTCACCATGCTGTGTGGAATTCTGAATTAAATTGGATGGAGAAAGCTGCTTGGTCAGAAGTGAAAAAATATATTTGATCCCTATATTATGGACGAGTAATATTCTAGTGCCAAATTCAGTGTTAAATTTCTTGATATATCTGTTATTCAACTAGGCGAATGTTGCTTTCTAACTCCCACAGAAACAAGTACTTTTTCCATTCAAGGATATTCTCTTCTATAATTTTATTCTTCATAAGCTTTGCTTTCTACACAGCAAGGTTAACAGCAAGGTCCAGCAGCACAAATGAATATAATCTGAATAGTAGTAAATCCAGGATTAATTAAAACAGCACCTCTTAAATAGTTCCTTCTGTTGTGACAACATATATTGGAAACAACAGTAGCATTAAATCATAATGAGACCATAATGTTCTTTTAAATACATCATTATATGAATCATGGAATTGGCCTTTTGGCTTTGAAAAATCTTTGAATGATGTATTGTGTCTATTGATCTCATTTTCATAGTTTACTGGTTATGAATCAAACTGTTTAATAGACAAGAACTGAGGCAGAATGTTAAGGATGTATTTATTTGGCCAGCCTAATTATGTTGGATTCAGAGCTGTTCCTATGTTAAGAAGCCAGCTGTGACTTTTTCAGTGAAAGGATGGAATGACATCTGTGCTTCAGTTTTTGATACCAAATATCCCTTACAAACAATGCAATAAAACCATGCATACACACACAAATCAAGCAACTTGTCTCTGATTCCCAGAGCCATTCATCAAATTCAGGTGACATAGTTCATCATAGTATTCAAGGTAAGCCCCTGTACATGGACAAAACATGTTCTCAAAGATATTGGTATTTTTGCTCAAGCTTTGCTCATTTAATGGACTGCAAATTTTTGTAAGTTATTTTAGAACATGCAATATGGCGCCAATAAAGGAGAATATTTGTAGCTCAGGGTTGAAATGTGGGGTCCTTGGTACTGTCTGAGCTTGCTTGTTTTCCTGCAGACATTTAATTACCCTAACTAGGGAAACATCATCAGTGCTAGTAAGGAGTGGTGTTTGCTGTCAATCTATCAGCATAGATCTATACTGTAAGCAATACAATCAAGAAACTGCCCAAGGGCCATCAGTAAACAGCCCAACCAAAGAATCTCTAAGACCACCCCTACCCACACAGACAGGCAAGACACCAGAATATAAACTGACAGCAAATAGCACTCCTTACTAGCACTGATGATGTTACCAAGTTAGGGTAATGAAATGTCTGCAAGAAAACACACAAGCTCAGAGAGCATGAAGGATCCATCTTACAGTAAAGCTTTGGAAAAAACTTTTAGGAGACTGATAACTGATGTGATTCATTTTACATGATATTGGGCACATGCAGTAGGTGCTATAGCATCCAGCATCTCCCATAGGGTGGGGTTTTGCATCAGAAGAGGGATCTCCTCAAGTCTTTAGCTCATCCTATATGCAAAGATGCCTGCCATATGGTTTGATCAACAGAGAACTACAAACTTGTTCCATGTTGTTCCATTTCACTGTTATCCCAGGATGTGAAATGGGCAAAGAATTGTTCAGACAACTGGATCCCTGCCCCATATCATGCCAAGATAACTATGTTGCAGCCAGTAAAGTTATAATTATAATTAATTATAATTGTAATGCTCATAACACATAATTTTCTTGTATTGAATCTCATATTGATTTTATTTTTCAATTTTTGTAAACTGAAAAGGTTCTGGACATGTGTAGCATGTTTTCTAAGCATGCCTTATGCTTTACTGTATTGTATGAATCCACTGAATAGTAGTTTATTCAACTCATGGACTAACAAACTATTATTTGGATGTGTAAGCTCAACTTATGTTGGGCCTTTTTAAAGAAATTGCCTAGGATCCCATCAATGAAAAATTTCCATTAGAAGTATGTTGAATATTTGAAATGATTGATACTTGTTCTTCAGATAATATAATCAATTCAAATTGAATTCTAAAAGTTATTGAAGTATTAACTAAATTACCCAGATGAGGGACACTGGAATTGTATGAGTTCCTTGTCCCAAGAACTGTTAATAGTGAGGTTGGCCAAAACATTGTATAATTGATCAGATGTAAGTTGGAGAATAAAAACTTGAAGCAAACATTAAACAAAGGCTCTTTCTTAATTAGGTTGCTACAATGAAGGCTGGGAATTTACTAGCAGTTTTCAAGATTCCACTTTTACCCAACATCAGCATTAAGCACATGAAAGCTGTGTTGTTCTGACTTCCTTTGCTACCAGTAATTTATTTATTTAGCATATGGCAGTTACCAGTGGACTGGAATGTGACAGCAAACAAGCTTTTATATTCATCTACTGAAATCCCATTGAGTACTGAGCTCCATTTTTGCTGGCAGAGACACTACAAGCTGGTTCTTCGCTGTTTCCAGGCAGCTCCATGGGCCAGAGCTAAACACTCCATGGGCTGGATCAGTTTGACACCCCTGGTTTAGTGTATCACAGAACTTAGATTGTAAATAAAGAACTAGGTATGCTTAAATTGATTTAACTTCAGATAAAAGTTAAGCATTTGCTGTAGCAAAGACTTCCGTTTCTCTTATATTATTTTTCATTTTTACAGAGCACTGAGAATCTTTTTCCTCCTTCATATTTGGAATGGAAAATCTCTTTGTCCATGTATGTAGCTCAGTAGATATTTTCTGAAGAGATTAAATGCTTTAGACAGACACCTGAGACTGTTAGGAAGTTTATATTCAGAATGCTTAATGTTGGAGCCTGTCTGATTACAGCAGCTCAGCTATGGTTTCTTTCTTTGAAAATCTTTGCAAATCCAAAACATTACAGAAATTACTTCTAGATGCAGAGCTGCTCTATGGAAGATATAGATAAAATATAATATATATTTTAAATATGCTGAATTCAAAAGTCCAACAAAGAGACATATCACAGAATCAAAATTTATCTGCAAGGGTTTTAAGTTTAGTCAAAAAAACAATCAAGGTTTGATCTTAATTTCTCTGCTTGCAATTTTGGTTGCAGAAAACACCAACATCCTTGAAGAGACACCATAAATGGCTTTTTAAGTTGATTAGCCCTTTGCTATTTTTGTTATATGCTTTCAATCTAATTTCCTCTCATCTATTTTGAAAGTGCAGCATAAAATACAGGAACATGGATAATTAGGAACCGATTATAATGGGTAGAATATCATTAATTTTTACACAGCCCACCTATACCTGAAAAGGACAATTGTTTTCCCCACAGGCAAGGGAGGGAATTATCAATGAGACAATAAAAGGACTAGTATATGGCAATAGTCTTGTTTGTTCACTTTGTGTTTTATGATGTTGTGGCCTGCCAGCGGCTGGCTGAGCTGGCAACAGAGTCGGACAGTGAAGAGGTTGGGGAGGAACCTGGCCCAGTCCTGGAGGCTGAGGAAGTCTCGGATGAGGGATCTGCATCAGAGGCAGAGATGGGGCCAAGGCAGGCTGGCAGTCATCAGCTGCCTTCAGGCTTGGACAGTAGTGAGGCGAGCGAGCAGCTAGAACTGGTTTCCAGCCTGTGCATGTGCAGAGCTGCCAAAAGGAAAGAACAATTATGAATTCAGGGATGACGTGGGAGTAAGGCCACAGGTGGATGATGAATGGCCCTTCCCATCAGGATTAAAAGAGGAGCAGGAAACAATTAGTTGCTGGAAACAATTCGTTCATTCATTCCATCATTGTGAAGATCTGTCTGTGCATCCTAAAGGGAAATCATTTTAATAACCTCCCAATTGTATTTAGAAAAAACGATTAGTGGTACTGATAATATAACAATAACCCAGGGGTGGGATTCAAATTTCTTCATAACTGGTTCTGTTGGCATGGCCTAAATTGTGGGTGTGGCTTGGTGGTCACATGACTGGGTGGGCATGGCTTGCTGACTGGGCATGGCTTGGTGGTCATGTGACTGGGTGGCTGTGGCTTGTATGTAAATATTATAAATATTTATGTAAATATTGAATTTTTTAATAAAAAAGCAACTTTTACCCAAAATCAGGCAAAGCAGGCAGGCAGATTGCGTTTCTCATAGAATCACAGATTCACTCAGAGATCTACCATTTACAATCTGCTAGCTGAGTCTGTCACATAAAATTTGCTTGCAAACAAACTCACAAAATTAACTCACAACACACCATGTCTATAAATATTGAATCTTTTATAAATAAAAAAAAGAGCAACTTTTACCCAAAATCAGGCAAAGCAGGCAGGCAGATTGAGTTGCTCACAGAAGCACAGATTCACTTAGAGATCTATCTTTCTGCAATCTGCTAGCTGAGTCTGCATTGAAAAATAGAAGCTTCAGTCCTAAGGAAGGTTCAGCTCTGCTTTTAGATTAGCTAGAAAGCAAGAAATCCAATGATTTTCTGCTTTCTAGCTAATATAAATCTCCTGGCACAGCAGCACAGCTGATGATCAGGGGGAAAAAATAAGGAAAAATAGCAATTTAGTAGGCAAGTTTGATGGCGCATATGCCAGGTAAGGAGTGAGTGGGTAGGGTGGGGTGGGGCCAGCCAGTGGTGTGCCAGTTCTCCAAACTGGGCAGAATCATAACAACCGGTTCTATAGAACCAGTCCGACTAGGTACAATCCCACCCCTGCATATAACCTTATGTTGCCTCCTGAAACACTCGAGTGTGCATTATGTAGCAGTGGGGAAAAGGTGGCATTGTTGTTTAAGTGTTGCTTAGTATTCTATTACAATATTTAAAAAAAAATGCTTTGAATCATTCAAGTTACATTGCTGATTCCTCCCCTTTTATTGTTACAAAATAGAGTTGGAAAAGTAATTATCATAAAACACTGAGAAGAAATGATTGGCAAGGAATGGAAAGGAAAAGAAGAAAGGATGAATAATAAGATTAGCAATATAATAAGCTATTTAAATTGGAGAAAACAAACAGAATGCATAAGCTAGCAGAACTAAGCCACACAGTAGTAAAGAATTCAAAATGCTACTATTGCCGGACCAGCTAGCCAGAGGCACTCATTTCTCTTCACACAAATTCTTCTGAGAAGATAAAGATAAAACCCCTTCGAGCTGAGTTCGGCCTCTGGACACTACTATGCAGCTATCTTGAGAACATGATAGAACCCACGCCACCCACTCTAGTGGCCCCTTACCCACATAATAATGAGATCTAACAAGTTAAGCTTTTCAAGATCAGCCAAGCTGATCAGTTGTTTGAGGACAAAATCTATGCAGCTGTTTTTGTGTTCCCTTTTGCAGGACTCCAAGGAGTCAAATTGTGTTTGAAGCTTTCTGAAGATCCTGATTCTGGCTAGGACCACTTCACATTGATCCTGCTTTACTTTGAAACAGTGAATACCATCCAATTTTAGTACACACTCCTGTTATTTAGAGGTAGCATTGCATCATTTCTTAGGGCTTTCCACATTTTCTCAGAGCCCCCTTTTTTTCATCACTCGTTTTGATTTAAGGCTCTGATTCTCAGCCACAGTATTTACATTCTGCCTCCTCCCTTTTAAATTCCTTGGATTAATCAAAACAACACATAATATATTACTCTCACCATCTTACATTGATTCTGATCTTTAAATCCAACAGTATAATTTGTGAAGAAACAAAAAAGAAAAAGAAAAGAAAAAAATAAGATTTGATGGGGATGCTGTGAGAATTCCTGGATTTTAGGAGACCTTCTCAGCTATTTTTCCAGATTGTGGCAAAAAAGAACATGTCACAACGTGCCACACACCAATATGACAAATACAGATCTGATAAATTGTTTGTATGCTTTCCGGAACTCCGGATCACTCAAGCAAAAAAGCAAACTTCTAGTAATAAGTGCATCTTTTATATACAGTAAATCCAAAAACAATAAAATATTAAACCTTTACAAACAAATTGGCTTTAAATTACATTAAGGAGAAAAATGTCTCTGTCAAATATGCAATCATGCAGGTAGTCCTCGACTTGCAATAGTTCATTTAAACGACCATACAAAGTTACAACAGCACTGAAACGAGTAACTTCTGACCGTTTTTCACACTTATGACCATTGCAGCATCCCCATGGTCGTGTGATCAAAATTCAGACACTTGGCAACTGAGTCATCTTTATGATTGTTGCAGCATCCCAGGGTCATATTTTCACCTTTAATGACCTTCTGACAAGTAAAGTCAATGGATTTGCCAGATTCACTTAAAAACTAGGTTACTAATTTAACAACTGCAGCGATTCACTTAACAACTGTGGAAAGAAAGACTGTAAAATGGGGCAAAATTCATTTAACAAATGTCTCATTTAGCAACATAAATTGTGCGCTCAATTGTGGTCATAATTTGAGAACTTCCAGTACTTAATAATCTTCAGTTTCATGATATGTAGGTAGTATTCCATAGTCACCGAACACAACTGTCACATTTCATTTGTGTTGGCTAGAACTGTCTGGTACTTTAAATGCATTTTTTTTTGCAAAGCTATTTGAGTGAGTATATCAAGAGAGGCTAACAGCTCTCGTAATATGAGTACTGAAAGTGGCAGAGATAAATAACATGCTACTCTAGTAGATAATGGCCCAAATAATGCTGAAGCACACCAGAAGTGGCCAATTATCTTTTGTCTAAATGTCTCATTGTGTTACCTAT
The DNA here is from genome assembly GCF_049901735.1 of Notechis scutatus. NCBI lineage: Eukaryota > Metazoa > Chordata > Lepidosauria > Squamata > Elapidae > Notechis > Notechis scutatus. Next base: position 22,267,218 of record NC_142012.1, read on the forward strand.
TTACATTGTTTGGAGAGGATATCAGAGCATATGGTGATAATGTGTAGTATAGTGAGAGGGGTTGAGGCTGTTTTTTCCCCCTGCTTTAAGATTCCCCTGCAAATTTGAAAGGTTTATTTTCACTGATCATAAATGTGACAAATAGGTGTACCAAGCCTTATTTTGGACAAATACTCTCAATCAACCCATCAAAGGAAAAAAACCTCCATAACCTACCAATTTTTATGACACATCTTGGAGAGTTCTGAAGTTGCAAAATGGTTCCTTATGGAATCAAGTATTGAATAAAGTCCAGTTTTTCAATAAATTATGTTTGCCACCTAAACCAAACTGAAGGAGACTATCTGGTTGCTGGCACTCCTTGTGCAAAAGAATCCTAGGACTTGAATCTCACTTGAATCTCAAAAGCACTGTCCTTTATCCCTAAAGTTTACTGTTGTTGTTAACTGTAAAGTCATGTCTGACCCATCGTGACCTCATGGACAACGTTCCTCCAGGCCTTTCTGTGCTCTACCATCCCCCAGAGTCCATTTAAGTTCACACCTACTGCTTCAGTGACTCCATCCAACCACCTCATTCTCTGTCATCCCCTCCTTCTTTTGGCCTCAATTGTTCCCAGCATTAGGTTCTTCTCCAGTGAGTCCTTCCTTCTCATTAGGTGGCCAAACTCTAATCCTGAAGTTTATTTCCTGCAATTCATGCTGTTGTCTAAAATTGAACTCTGCTTTTGGGAGGTGGACTGTGGTTGTACCAAGTATATTTGTAGGCAGCATTTATTTTTCCACGTGATTTGGAAAATAATTCTTCCTAATTAGAATGTAATTGTAGATTAGGACATACAAATTATGCTTAAAATTTGCTGCAGCTCTGCAAGATTATGGGTAAATTCATCATTTCACCATCTCTCAGCATGCATGAAGCATTTAAAAACATTTACAACACATGTAAATTCCACTACTCACAAGTTAATAAGCCCACAGGACTGGGAATTGAACATTTAATACTGCAATAAAATAGCATCTTCCACAGCTCACAAGGAGAGGCAGGTGGTTTTGTTGCACTCACAAACTTATCCATATCTAAATATCACCCCACAGTAATGTGTGACTTCAATCCTCTTGTGATCTGAAAGGATGCAAAGAGTTGAAACAAGGATTGGATGGGGGTGATGAAGTAATTCTAAATTTCTTGAACTGCTGGAACACACTGGAACCAGTGCTATCAAATTTAAAATACAGAGAAGAGAACTTTTGCCCAGGACTTCTAGCAGCTATATCTGACGTGAAGACAACACTGCTCAGATATGAAAACTGATGGAAAGATGAAAGAAAATGTTAAGAAGGTCAATTATAAAAAAATCTTCAGCTGTTATTTCCAAACTTCAGTACAGAAGCAGCAATGTTGCTGGAAGATATTTTGCTGATAATTAAAAGACACCATCACTCCAAGAGGATTCCACATAAACATTTGCAGAAGGGAGCTGACATGTTTGCAGATGATAAAACATGCGCTGAAATCCAAATCATATGAATAACATGTTTGCATACCACTACAAGATGCAAATAGGAAAGCCTGAGAGTTACATTGTGACTTTGGAATGTATGTTTTGTCATTTCCATGACATAGCAATTTGTATTGGATACCTATGGATATCAATGTGATTTGCAGAATTAAGAAAGCTATCACACAAGCTAACCTGAAGCTGTAGTGTGATACAGTGAAAAGCACTTGTTGATTTTTTTTCTATTTGAATGCAGTCCAGACATTTGTATGTCTATGAAAGTAGCAAATGGGAAGACCTGCTTCATTCTGGTCCATTTTGTGACTATGTTATGTACTGCTGTGCAGTTGATGGGGCAGGAAATCAGATGCAGAACAGATTAAAAAATGGTAACAATTGCCGTGTCTCATGCTTAATTAATAGTCTTGATGTGTTGCAGTGAATTTCAGAGTTGTTAACTTGAAGTTTGGAGCCCTTGTACTCAAAGTTGTCTCCTTGTCACTTAAGACCGCAAACAGTGGAGCTGTTAAGCAATCTCAGGTTTTCATAAGGACAGTAGCAACTTATTTAACTCAACATTAAAACCATGTTATCCTCCTAGAACACTTACATGATATGAATCAGTAATGTTGAGTTGTAAGCCACCCCAGAGTCATTTGCTGAGGTGGGAAATCAAATAAATAAATAAATAAATAAATAATAAACAAACAAACAAATAAATAAATAAATAAATAATAAATAGATAGATAGATAAATAAATAAATAAGTTTTATCTTAACTCCAAAGAACAGGTCCACCCCATATAATGTTGTTTCAAAAGGTGTGGATTTAGAGCAATCATTTAAGTAACATTGAAAACATGACACATTTTTTTCTGCTCATTTCAGTGGGATATAAATTGTTCTTAATCGCACCTGTTTTACATAATTTACATGGATGTTCCAGTTTATCTCATGACACTAAGTCACAATGTTAATGTAAACAAGACTCTGTTTTTGCCTTTTCCAACACACACACACACACACACACACAAACAGGTTGGATCAAAGAAGGTTGATGATAATAGGCAAGGTATATACAGGCAACGTGTATACACATGCAGTCAGTGGTCCATATTTAAAGCATGGTTGCTTTCCAGATGTTTGATCCTAAGGCAGAATAGCATTGTCTTATTTCTTAGCTATGTGACTTTGCCTCACATCTATTAATAAATTCATGAAAGGCTTTAGGAGTACTCGTCCGCTGATGTATATGGAGAATTGATGTAACTTGACACTGCTGAACTAGCTTTGGAACTCCTGCATGAATTCCCATTTGCGTTGGCTTCTTGTGCTCCTTTCTTGCGCATAGACTTGCTGTTTTCGCCATCACCGGATTCAAACACTACTGACATGCTGGATTCCATTCTGGTAACTGTGTATAGGCTGCTTTGCCTGGTAGGATGGAATCTAGTTGTCTTAAGCTCCAGTTCATCGTAACTAGATACTTCAATGAAAGGACACCATTGAAAAGCTCTCTTGAAACCAGCTCGGAATCTGAAAAACACATGCATAGCGTATGTACTTGATATTTGACATATCCCATAGAAAACATTTTTTAAAGAAAAGAGTTAATCAAATATACATTTCTAGATATCTGAGTTTAGTTCTGGGCTTCACATTTTCAGAACTGTATACATACTGAAGTATGTCCAGAATAAGAAATAAATATTATAGAGATTGTCAATTCCAGTTCTACTAGGAATGGCTTAGAGATATTAAGCCTAGAGAAGAAAAAATAAATAAAAGAGGAACATGTTAGCGACCTTTAAACATCAGAAGTCCTACAGGAGATGAAAGCAACTTGCTCTTGATTACTCCAGAGGGTAGAATTAGAGCTAATGGATAAAAATTGTAATGAACTTGGCTCAACAATAGAAGAGACTTTCTAATTGTAACAGATGCGTAGAGACATCTTAATAGCAGGATTGGAAAAAGGACTGGATTCCCATCTGTTGAGACTACTAGAAAAACCTAATAAAACAGAATGCAAATTCGGCTGCATCTGCATCTAATTTCAGAGAGTGTCAGACTGTGCTGCCCAGCTATCAGGGACCGATTCACAATTTCTTTAATGCACAACATCATCAGAAGAGTGGAATTAATCGTCTGAAAAATTATGGATTAAATGTTTTAGCAGCCCCCTCCTCCCTTTCAGCTGGTTAATTTAGAGCTGGTTTACATACACAGTATATTAGATGTGATCTAAGAATAATATTGTTCTTAGTTGATAATTCACAGGTGGTCCTAGTGATTACATTTGTAAGAGGCAACCTGGTTGTTAGTGACAGGGTCACTAAATGAAACCACAACTGTGCTTACGATCTTCAGTTTTTCTTTGCTTTATATACCTGTCAAGTTTGTAAATATAAGGACTGATTGAATTTTTTTAAAAATCATCATTGTCACTGTAAACAGTTGCTAAACGTGGCAGTCACTAAACAAGGACCACCTGTATTTTCTGTGGGTTAGGGTTAGGGTTAAACTCCTTTCATATAGAAAAAATGGGGCAAGACTACTTGGAATTGTACAGACATGTACTTTCTTATACTTTTGTACGTGTGCAGAATTCCAAAAGGCCATTGCTCCATCCAAAAAAAGCAATACAGTTGAAGAAAACATGTTTATAACTTGTAGCATTGCCATCATTATAAAAAAAAAAACACCACTTATTTAAAATATGATAAAGCATCCCTGGTGAACTGGATCCCTCCTGTCCTTTCTTCTAGCAGGGCCCATTTGTGCCCTAAATATCTACCTTGAAATACCAAGTGAGAGACTGCATAATTCTGACTACAATTTGTTTTTTAAAAAACATAATTTGCAGTTCCCGACTAATATGTGGATCAGGTGGGTGTTATATAAACTTAATAAATAAATAAAAAGTGTGGATGAGAAGGCAGTTCAAACTGAATGCTTTGTCGAATTTTGCTGTGGTAATTATAAAAGTGCCTATCTTGAAGAGGAATATGTAGAAAATGTAATGTTTTAGCAGTAATTGTAAAAAAAAAGATACTTATATAAGGAAGTATTTAAAATACATGCAGACCTACAGTAGATGACAATATAGCAAGTTGAGTAAATTAAAATAAAACTTCATGCATATAGTTTGAAAGCAAATATTGAGTGGTTGAAGTTTGTTAAATGAAAATTATGAGAATGTTTATGGAATGAACTTAGACTTGAACACAACTAACATCGACTCATCCATTTCAATTACCGCTGAGCTACAGCTCAGTTGATTCAACTCATGCCTAATTATAGCTTGAAGGTGCAAAGCAATATTACAAATAACACTGCGGAACACAAAAACGCAAGGAAATGAAGCTCTCTTGAGATAAATTACTTGCAATATAAATTCATTTTGAACTTTTGGGATAAATAATAAATATTTCATACATTTTCAATTTGGATCAGAAGACAAAAAGAACAACACAGCAGCATTTCTGTGCCCGATACAAATCCTGATGGGATTATGTGGGTGTTAAATAAGATTGCAACAGGCAGGTGTTTGAGCAAGATGCTGAAAGGTTGTGCTTGTTGTGTTTCTCCTATCATCTAAAAATGTTTGCATATATATGGCAGGAATTAATGTCCCCTTTGAAATGCCTATCAAAAAGGAATTAGGTTCTGATTTTTGTTTGTGTACCAATTTTGCTGATATTGCACAGATAAGTAGCCTATTCCCATCTGTATTTTTGAATTTTGCTGGCTCTCAGGTAAGGTATCATGTAATATTAGACAGATTCTCTCAGACAGCATCTTCTGCTTAAACGTCTGACCAAAAGAACCACAAGATTGATGAGAGGTCTTATATCTCTTAAATATGTGAATTATTTTCCATTTATATTTTATTTATATCACATATAAATGTAATGCAATTTTTATGTGTGGTAAGCTATTACATGCTATTTCATGTAAGTACTCAGAGAGTTATAGATTCAAGTAGCATTTATATAAAATAACCACATAACATTGACTTTATACAAGATGGTGATAATGTTTTGTTACTACCATATTTTTTTGGTATTGATTTTGGTGCTAGTAAATAAATCTTCTTGGATCTACTGTATTTTTTCTGTTGTTTCAAGTTTCATGTATGAAATTCAATTTGGTTTAAACATTAGTTCAAAGGAGAGAATTTCAAGTAAGTTTCCATAGGTCATATTGTACTTTCTTAGTTATAAGAGTTTACAGAAAAGTAAAATCAGCCTTTCCAACTTCACGAGATCTTACTTTATTTTTGTGAGAAATTTGAAGGTCTGATTTTACTTTTTTTTTTAGCTCCATGAACTTTTTGGGTTTCCCTACATTCTTCTTTCATTTGCAACCCAGCTTTTCCATTTCCCCAGTGAAATAAGACTTATATACAGCTTCACAGTGCTTTACAGCTCTCCCTAAGCGGTTTACAGAGCCAGTATATTGCCCCAACCATCTGGGTCCTCATTTTATCCACCTTGGAAGGATGGATGGATGGCTGAGTCAACCTTGAGCCTGGTGGGATTTGAACTGCCAAATTGCTGGCAGCAGATAGTCAGCAGAAATGGCCTGCAGTACAGCACTCTAACCACTGCAGCACCAAAGTTCCTCCACTGCATGGGCAGTGCAGGGCTGTCAGGCATGGCACCAAAGGAACATGTTGCAGCATCTCTGCCATCATTCATAAGTGCGAACGACTGCTATGATGCTGCAAAATATGTAACTTTGGGACCTGGTCGTAAGTACTTTTGGCAGGGATTTGTAACTTTGAACGATTACTAAGTGAACTGTTTTAACCTGAGGATTACCTGTAAATGGTGACAAAAAGGATAGGGGAGGAAATGAATACAGATTGAAGAATGTCAACAGAAATGTATATTTCTAAACAACTGTTCTGAGCGTTTGAATAAATAAACTTTTTTACAATGCAGAAGGAGATCTATGGTACCCCTTTTTCTTCTCTCTTAATTTCCAGGATGAACAATGAATAAATGAAATTCATTTAATACAGAAGAATGAAAAAAGAAATGTCCAGGCTCCCAACTGTAGATTGATTATTCTTAAATTAAAACCTTACCTTTTATTGAGACAGCAGTAGATAATGGGATTATACATAGTAGAACTCATAGCGAGCCAAAACGTTGCTAGATAGATCTGCTGAATGTATTTCCATCGATTCCAATTTTCATAGATTCCAGTAAGAATGAAATAAATGTGATATGGCAACCAGCAGATGGCAAATGTCAATACAACCACAATCATCATTTTTACAACCTGGAAGCAAACAGATGGGGGGGGAAGAGGAGTTTTTTTTTACAACTTTGTAGCCTGTAAGTGCCTTTTAATATTATCAACACTAGATATTAGGCTGCTATGGTTGGAGTGTTAAATTTATATAGATATTTAATAATTTGGAAAAAAAACCCAGAATGCTATAAAAGGAATTTATCTATTTTGACATTTTCCCCTTTGCTTTGCTCAGATAACAGAGAGTGTTTTGATATGGATTTGAGCCTCCTGCACTTTACTTATGGCCCGAATGATTAAGTCTGACATATGGGTAGATAGCTGTTGTGCTTTACAGGATAGCTGAATCAAATAACCATTGGTATACAGTGAATAAATAAAATAGCAGCTTAACATGTGGCACCACAGATGACATCTCTTGGGAATATTCAGATAGATGGGAAATTCCAACAAAGGAAATAATGTTGCTTAGAGTTGAACTATGGAATTATTCGTGTTATCTGAGCTTGGTTGTTTGCAGACATTTCATTATCCAACTAGGTAATATCATAAGGGGCTTGCTCCATTTATACGCAGTAGCTTGCCCTACCAGTTTGGGTAGGGGTGTGGTTTTCTTCTTGGTAGTTCCTTGATTAGAATATTGTTTTCTGCTTGATTGTTTGTCTGGTGCTAATCTTTGCTTATCTGAATGTTGGCTGCTGAAAAGGATGAATTCTGGTCTTTTTGTTTCTTAGCTTTTTATTGTTTCTTTTGAATGGTATATAAATATGCTTTATCTCCATGTGTCTACTGACGTCTGATTTGTCAGAAAGCCAAATTTCCAAAAATTCTCTGGTGTTTTTTGGATTTAGCTTTGTCTAGAATCAGTCTCCAAAAATTGAACCCAACTGAAAAGAAGAAGAAGGAGGAGGAGGAGGAGGAGGAGGAGGAGGAGGAGGAGGAGGAGGAGGAGGAGGAGGAGGAGGAGGAGAAGGAGGAGAAGCAGAAGCAAGAAGCAAGAAGCAAGAAGCAAGAAGCAAGAAGCAAGAAGAAGAAGAAGAAGAAGAAGAAGAAGAAGAAGAAGAAGAAGAAGAAGAAGAAGAAGAAGAAGAAGAAGAAGAAGAAGAAGCTAATAATTTTCCAGCTGAAATTGTGGCTGCTCATATGTTGTTATTGTGTTTTAGGACTGCTAGTTGATGTTCAGGAATATGTTCATGGATGTACTAGTTGGTGTTCAGGGATGTTTTCTGCCGATATAGTGGTTGTTATGGTCTTTCCACTGTATATTGTAGATTACTCCTTTTTAAAAAAAAAAATGGACTACTAGTTTTTTCATTTGCTTAGGATGGTTTGGAAGATGTTACTGTGTGTGTTACAGTGACTTGTGGTTGTAATTATTGAATGTTTCTTAAATGTTTTTGATGTATGTGAGTGTTATGATTTTCATAGTTTGTGTTGCTTGTGCCATAAAAAAATAATCCCTAAAATAATTTTCTCATAATTGAAAAACAAAGACAATGCCTCCAGTCCCAGATCCACCCATTCAGCTATCGAAATAGCAAACATTTAGTAATCAGTGTGCAAACTTTGAAAGAAGGCCTTTTCTATCCCTGGCATGTTTCTTTGGTTGATACCTGATGGACTTGTGGCTTCTTTGCTATACTGCACAATACTGAAGTTGATTTTTACTCCCATATAGTTTCTCCATTTGCGTTGCCTATCAGTTCCATACAGAACTGTAGAATGCAAGGTTTCCATAGCTCTAGTTTTGTATCTGTTTTTTTCTCTGACAGATATCCAGACTCCTTTGCACTACTACAGAATCAGCCATTTGCTCCTGTCACACTGGTTCTGTGCATTCACTACAATCATTTTTAAGGTGTAGGAGTTTGAGCCCATCAAACCTGAAGACCCCTGAGTTGGGAGGGACAGGTTACATTATATGTGTGTTTTGCATCCTGTTGCACTTCATTGGCTAAACCAGTACTTATTTATTTAGTATAAATAAATATTTATTTATTCATTTACATTTAGAGACTGTTCAATTACAACCACCACAAGGCAGCTTACATTATAAAATTAAATAAAAAATGGATAAAAATCATAAATATTTGAAATGTTTCCCGAAATGCCTCGAAGAAAAATAGAAGGGATACCCTATTTCCAGAACTGGGAGCTAGACCAAGTTTTCTGTGATTTTCAGGATACCATCAAAATGGAAATTGTTCAGATTTTTTGGTGTGTGTGTGTTGTATTCCAGAAAGCCAGGAACCTCAACAAAGAAGACATACTTTCTACATCCTAACTGTACACCTACTGAAGGGGCTTGGGGGCTTGGAGATAATTGAAGAGACTTGGAGGTATCCATTCTTCTAGCTCTTACTGGGTGAAAATATACAATTGAAAAGAGATGGCTCCCAGATACCCAGAGCTAATTTTATAAAGGGCTTCATAAGTTATAACCAGCATCTTGAATAGTACCCAGAAGCCAACAAGCATAATTTGTAAACAAGTGTAGATTGCAAGGCATGGATAACAAATGGGCATAATGTGATCAACTCGTTATTTCCTAATCTGCTGTATTCTGGATCACCTATAACTCTGAGAGGTCTTCAATGGCAGCCTTTATGGATGTCTTGTAGTAGCCCAGTTCTGAGATGAGTAGCTTAAGTGACAGAAGGATTATGTTCTAGGAATGGGTGTAAAATGAATCTTGTAAAGGCCTTCCTGGCCACAGCTGCTGACTACTTTGAGCTGTTAATTCATGATGACACTTTAATTGCATATCAATTTCAAATTGGGTTGTACAATCCCATCCAAGACCAAAGATTAAAAATTCCCAGATCTAGGAGGCCCAAATACTTACAGCTACTTGATCATGGCACAATTGACCCTGAGCTTGTTCCTCCCATCCAAATCCAAGTAGCCTTCAAATACTGGTTCATGAATTGAAAGCATCACTTGAACAGCTTGGGATCAAGAAGTATTATGGTATCATGGTGTACTCTATTAGACTCTAAACCAATGGATGACTTACTCATTGTTTTTATCTAAATGTTAAATGCGTGAGTAGAGACCACTGAGCTCCAAGGCAGCCCACTAGTGCAACCTCTATCCCCATCAATGTTTACTGCAACTGGCTCCAGAAGAAAAGTGGAAAACCACTGTAAGAAGTGCCTCCAACCCTGCAAATTGTGGTCAGTGGTATTGAAAGCCATTGAGAGATCAAGGAGCACAAGGATAGATGCACCATTCCCATCCATATTCCAAAATGATAATCAAAGCGGGATCAATGCCATTTTGACACTACATTCTGGCCTAAAACCCAACTGAAGTGTGTCCAAATCATAATATATAAGTAATATGTAAAAGTAACATGTCATCTATTTTTAAAAGAAGCCTTTAAACCTCTATGTTGATTACTATTGTTTAAAATATTCAGAAGTAGAGAAATAATATCGATATATATAATTTACCAAATGCCAAATTTATGCAAAGGTGAATCCTCTGTGGTCCTCTTTATGGTGAAATAGAAATATTTATCTTAGAATCAACTTTTTTTTTGTTAGTGTTCCACTTCAAAGCACTAGTTCATTCATCTTTAAACTTCATGGCATTCCAGGTCCATGTCTAGATGGCCCTTAGAGTAATGTTTTCTTATAAAGTCCTACTGGGCAATCATTTAAATATGAGCCAGCAGTGTATTGCATCTGCCAAAAAAGCCAACACAGTTGTAGGCTGCATAAACAGAGGGATAGAATCAAGATAGAATCAAGATCATGTGAAGTGTTAATACCACTTTATAATGCTTTGGTAAGGCCACACTTGGAATACTGCATCCAGTTTTGGTCATCACAATGTAAAAAAGATGTTGAGACTCTAGAGTGCAGAGAAGAGCAACAAAGATGATTAAGGGGTTGGAGGCTAAAACATATGAAGAACGGTTGCTGGAACTGAGTATGTCTAGTCTGATGAAAAGTAGGACTAGGGGTGACATGATAGCAGTATTCTAATATCTCAAGAGAAACTCAACTTATTCTCCAAAGCACCTGAAGGCAGGACAAGAAGTAATGGTCGGAAACTAATCAAGGAGAGAAGCAACCTAGAACTAAGGAGAAATTTCCTGACAGTTAGAACAATTAATCAGTGGAACAACTTGCCTCCAGAAGTTGTAAATGCTCCAACATTAAAGAAGAGTTTGGATAAGCATTTGTCTGAAGTGGTGTAGGGTTTGCTGCCTAAGCAAGGAGTTGGACTAGAAGACCTCCAAGGGTCCCTTCCAACTCTGTTATTCTATTCTATAAAATTTTCATCTTTCTTAATTTTCAGAAGTGTTTATTTTTCTGACTACATTATGGCATCTTTATTGAGCAGAATAGTGCTGAAAATGATTTTTGAGCATAAATCATAGCAAAATTTCCAAGGTAAATTACATCTCTACACTCCATTACTCCTTGTCCCAAGAGGAAACATCATTCTGTGCATATAACTGGAAGAATTACAGCTTCATTCATCAAAATGAGAAAGCCTTTGGTGATCAAATTGATTCAATGGCTCTCCAAAATACTTCTCCAGCTTTATTTTGTAAAAAAACAGGCATTAACTGAACATTCAGATATTTCAATTTAAAGCACAAAGTATATAAATATATATTTCTCTATGCATACATTTGTTTTTTGGACAAGATTGTTCAAATCACCACTCAGTCTTCAAGGTCACAGAGCAACAGTGTTGGGCCAATCACTATGTCATTCCCTAATCGTTTTGTGAAGCTGTGGTTATGACAGTTATTGCAAGATTAAATTGATGAGAACACAGAAAGTGAAGTAGGAATGAAAGCTGTTCCAAAGATAACATTTCCCCTATGGTGGCATTCTGTACACTGCATTAAAAATATGCTTTATTCTTTTTCTAAAGAATAAGCAAAGAATGTTAGGGGACTCACGATTTGCCCCACATAAACTTGATGAGAATGATTACCGCAAAGAATAAAATCTGAAGCAAACTTGAATAATAGTCCTCATTGCAAGCACATGCAAGCGAATGGATTTGGCACAGCAAGCTCTGACTCAAAGCCAGCTAGGGCTGTAGAGAACTGTGAATAGCAGCCCTTACATGAAAAGAGTTTGCATGGAATCCCACTTAACTCAGTATCTCTGCTCATATTTAGGAACTTATGCACATATTTTATAATGTGCATAATGCACATTTTTCACTGTTGTCTGCCGTATGGCCTACAGCTCCCTTACACAACCTTTATTCCTCAAACCCATACTTTTATTGGGTCAACAACCATATGCTGGGAAAGGCCTGTTGCAAAAGGGATCACTAAACCTAAAAGGTTAAAACAAATGAATATAAAATGAACGAATGATGAGTAATTAAATATTGTAATGACTTTATTTGTGAAGGTTTTTATTTACTTTCCCACCCACAATGCTTATTCTTTCATACATGTAGTCTCCCATAGATATGCAGATGTGCTTCATGAATAGAAGAGATAACAAAGAGAAAAATAATGTGATGCGTTTGCTACTAGTTGGGGAAAGAAATCTGGGGGAAGATAAGGATGTCGGGCAGACTGCAAGCTGTGCACATAAACAATAGTCTGCAGAACTTTTTATCTCTTCTAAGGAAGACACATCCATAAAATGGAATTCTCTCTCATTTAGCCCAATCTCTGGCCAAAGATACAAAAACCAGCAAGAAAATAGTAAAAGAGTTATTACGGTATTAAAGCAGCTTCTTCTTCAAGAAAGTTGTCAAAATAGAGCAAAAGTTTCATTTCCCCATCCAATCATTTCAGGGGAAAAAAAAAAAGCTTCTGTGATCTTTGCACCAGTCTTTGACGTTTGAGCTTCAATAAAATTAGTGCCACGATCAGAACTGATGGGCTGAATAAGTTACCAAAAAGCTTGGGGAAGGTAAAAACTAAAACAATGAAGCTGCAAAACATGTATCATTTGAACTGGAAATGATGCTGATGCAGTAGTGCTAGAGAGCAGACTTTCTCTTTGACACATATGTTATACCGTCAATCCATTGGATCTCAATCTTTTCTTCACTATGGATCCCTTTAAATACCTTTTGTGGGCACAGACCATGGCCTCGGACTACCAATACTTAACTCAAGATTTAAATCATAACATTTCTTCAAGCTGTAACAACAGTGCCCCCCCCCCCCGGGGTCTAACCAATCACAGATTGAAAACTGTGTATTACTAAAACTGAACCTAAAAAAATGGTGTGCTTAAAACATGAAAAATAATTTTTAAAAATAGAAATAAAAACCTGCAATAGGAAAAATGCTAGAGTTCTGATTATCCTGGCAAGAAAAGAGGTTCACTGAAATTTGATTTACAAATGTTGATTGAATAAGCACACAGACATCTTGGGAAGGATTGGGCTAAGCGATGAAAATACAGTTTTTCCAGTGATTCATGGCCAGAAGGAATTTTGGCTCAGTCACAAATGCTTTTGGTATTCACCTTTGTCACAAGCATATAATCCCTCAGATCAAAGGCTTAGTTTATTTGTTTATATGGCATGTCTATTAAAAGAGCTGTTTAATTAATAAAAAAGAATAGGCTTATTTCTATCCTATGATCTCTGGGTCAGAAAGTCAGTAGGAGCTGTACCAGTTTCCGGTAGGTTTCTATATACAATTTAATGAGTCAATTGCTATCTATAGAGAACTATAGAGATGGAGCCCAAGCTATCTTATTATGGCCTTTCCCTAGTAGAATCTATATATATATTTGGGATAATTAGGAAACACTCCCTAATGCCATTATCTACCTACCTATTACTACCAGAGGTGGTATTCAGCAGGTTCTGACCAGTTTTGGAGAACCAGTAACGGAAATGTTGAGTAGTTCGGAGAACCAGCAAATACCACCTCTGACTGGAGATTTTACAATATCGTTCCCCTGCCACGCCCACCAAGCCACGCCTACAGAACCGGTAGTAAAAAAATTTGAATCCCACCACTGACTACTACTATGATAGTGAATGAGCATTCTCTGTAACAGTTCCCTACTTTTGGAGAGATCTTGCTCTGTGAAGGTTCTTATTGTCATGGCTTTTGATTAGCCATTGAAAACTTGGCTTTCCTAGAAGCCTTTGATGATTAATTATAACCTACCAAACAAATTGTACATATTATATAATCACTCTCTGGAGAAATCTATAATGCTGGGAAAGGTAGAAGGAAAGAGCAGATGAGAATAATAAGCAGCAAAGTGGATGGGTTCAATTTCATGGGCACTTTTGGAAAATCCGAAGGACCATCCTGGAGAAAATTTGCCTGTGATATTGACACCAATTTGCTGCACATAATCAATAGCAAGTTTTAACTCATTAATGTTGGGAAATTACATTTTAGATTCTGCTTTCTTAAAATTACTTTGTACTGTGTTTATTTGTAAGTTCCCTAAGCTGCTTAAAATCTGTTAGTCATCTGGTAATGGGCAACTTTACATAATAACAATAATAAACAAACAAGAGAGAAACCCAAGGATGTTACTTTGCTAATATTTTCATCTCAAGCAGATGTTTCCATGTTTAAAGAAGGAAATCTCCTGTTGGATTCCCTCTCTACCCAGCAGGGCTGGCATCCATGGTTGGCTGTTTCTGATAGCAAAAATTTCATTGCTGGACTGGTATTAAAAAAAGACACTGTAAAGTTGGCATAATGGAGTACTTAAAAATTTCTTTTCAACTCCCATACATTTTGTCAAGCCACAGGGATGCAAGAATTAATAGGGTCGTGGGAGGTGGGTAATTTTTGCCTTGACAAGAATTCTGGGTGCCATGGAGGCAATCTTTCTCTCCAGGGGAAAAACGAAAGTGTTTGCCTCAAATTCTCAAATGAAGACCCCCTGCATTATTGTGTCCTGAATGTCATTTATTTTCCTTTGGAAACCTCCTGTACAAAGACTGGAGAGGTTTCCAGAGGTCTAGAACATGGAGAAAGCCACGGAGGAAGAAGATATTGCAGAATGAAAGAAATATATTTCATTTCACTCCAAGAAGCAAAAAAGATACCATATTTCATATTTAATAAAAGTAGTTTGTTTCCAAATGTGCTTTCCTGAAACCTTTGTTGAAACACCATCTTGAAAATTTATTAAGTCTTGATAATTAGTCTAACTTTATTTCCTCTAATTGATTGGACTAAAAAAGTAACTATTCTTCCTACCTTTCTAACCTGCTAATCTGCAGGTAATAATTGACATACTTGGGCATGCTGACCAAGTTTTTACTGAAAGATGTGACAGTGGATTAAAAAAACTTTTCAGTCAGGGATTCTTGAAAGATGAGTTAGTCAGAAATTAAGGACAAAATTATATATTTATATATGAAACTCTCTAGGTAAAGAAACATTATTAAGATATTATCAGAGGTTCTCCTTCCCTGAACAAATGCATCTCCTTATCAGCTTTTACTTCTTAACAATATCCGTTTATGGGAAATATAGTATTGCCTCAATGTGGGATTTATCTACTTTGTATGTTGATTAGGAAGTTTTTTTACAATGAGAAACAATAGGCAGGAGAGGATATTCTACTTTTTATTCATCAGCATTTATCTCTTATAAATAATCACCTCCAGAGGTGGTATTCAGCAGGTTCTGACCCGTTCTGGAGAACTGGTAGCAGAAATTTTGAGTAGTTTGGAGAACCAGCAAATACCACCTCTGTCTGGAGGTTTTACAATATCCTTCCCCTGCCACGCCTACCAAGCCATGCCCACAGAACTGGTAGTAAAAGTTTTTGAATCCCACCACTGATCACCACCCATCACTCTTAATTTTTCTTTCCTCTGTAAAGTCAGATTAGATGGCCTGAAAGAGTCAGTGAGTGTACCTGGAGGACAGCAGTGATAATCAGATATTTGTTCGTATTCTTCTGTGCCATGATAAGGTACATCTGTACCATCTTTTGTCTTATTTTTGGATGACATTTATTTGGCAATGTGGAACTGCCCACCGTGAGACATGTATCACTTGCCAAAGAATACTGTAGAATGCTGCTCCCTATTAGAAACATTGCCAGTATGGATTCTACAAGGTTGATTCATTTTTTCCCTTGCAGACGTGATTCATCACTGAGAACTGTGCTGATCTGACACATGTCCATCATTTATTTGGAATATTAGTTGGAAGTTAAGGTTGCATGGATAAAGCATTAGGAAATATATTCTCTTCCATTGACATTAGGGAATGTTAATGTGTGGAAACGTATCTGCATTGTCATGCTTGAAAACAATTCAGTACCAAGTTACACATCAATGGCAAATTTCCTCATTAAGTGTATAAATCATAAATTAAATGCTGGAAATTTAATACATTGTTATTTTGTTTGCAGTTACAGATATCGGCATAATACAAGGAAATGATGTGCAAGGAGTGTGTAAGTTCAGAAATAAAGGAATTAACAAGCTTAATTTGAATTAGAGATGAGAATGACAATGCAGACAATGATTCTCTAGTCGATTCTCTTGCCTTTCTAATACTTGGGATGAGAAATATAGAGGGTAGCTAATTAATATATAGAACTGAGTCCTGATCTTGGGGCAAGATAGGAGCAAAATCAATCCTTCCCAGGCATCTCCTCCACTGAGAGCACAAAAGACTGATGGAAATAAAAGCAGCACAAATAACTAACCATATTGCATCTGGAAGGATGAGCTTTCACAATTAGGTGGAAAACAACAACAACTCCTGGCCATAGACTAAGTACAGCTAGTATTACTGAAACAGAATGAATGTGCTTACAGATAGAAGCTGAAGTTTCCCTTGTTATTCCAAAGATAATGAGCATTATTGGAAGTCATTTCCTTGCTCTATTTCTCGTATGTATGTATGTATGTATGTATGTATGTATGTATGTCATTAATTAATTAATTAATTGGCTGCCCGTAGGGTAACTGAGTTACAGTTACATCTTAGTTAAAATTAAAATGTTAAAAGCAAACCTTAAAACTAAAGACACATGGGGAAGGTGGAGGCAGAGTGAGGGTGGGGGGAGGTGGGATTTGTTATTACTCAATCAACCATCTCCATTGTGCTGTTCCCCCACTGGGGCAGAACCATGTTGCTAGGCCCTTACAAAAAGGTAGGATGGTTGGGACCAACGTTATATCGGGGTGAGCGGGAGAAAGATGTTCCAGAGGGCAGGAGCCACAGCAGAGAAGATCCTCCTCCTGGACTCTGCCAGCTGGAATAATCGAGACTGACGGGACCAACAGCATGTCTCCTCGACCAGTACAAGTGGTACAAGCCAATCCCAGTGGGGTGAGATGGTCAAGTAATCTGGACTCATGCCATGAAGGGCTTTAAAAGTGATCACCAACACCTTGAATTGCACCCAGAAGATTAATTGTTTGTCTCCCACTGAAACAACTGAAAGTCCAATTTTATACTCTTCTAGGAATACTATACTATACTCTCCCCTCTTGGGTGGCTCCAGGGAAAAAGAGGTCTTGGAGCCATAAATCCAAAGCTTCTGCCTAACAGTGTTGTTCCATGTTGTTCTCCTAGCTAATTACCATCAACAGACCTGACCTCCTTCAATCTATCTATGCCCTATTTATAATCATCTAGGTGCACAGTGCCAACATTCATGAAATATTTGCTAGTCAGAAGCCCAGCTTGAGAGATTAATTCATAATTTTGTTAATATATTGTATGTTTTGTTAATATATTAATATATTTTTGTTAATATATTGTATGTTGTATGTATGGCTGATCTTCCTATGCAACTATTTACTCAGATATTTAAGAAGATGATGCAAAGCTTTTTTTGTTGGTCTCACACTTTCATTAACCTGATCAGATTCAGCTGTATAAGTCTTCCTAAGCTACTCATAGAGCTGCATAATGACTATTATCGGTAGCAGTAGTCAACAGAAGAAGTGTTTCAGTGAGAAAACTTGCCCTAAATCTCAAATATGTCATGTCTAAGTTAAATTATAATTCTATATTAGCTTCATGATCCTGTTTTGGTAAACTCTACTAGAATTAAGAACTGAAGAAAGCTTCACAATAACATGTCTTCTATAAGAATTGTGGGTGCTATTTCCTTGGTCAAATTGCTTCTGCCTGAAAAAGAAAGATCTCACACAAATGGTCCATGCACTTCTGGTGCTATGAACATATAGAGGAGAATATGAACACAGTTATGAACACAGTTCCAGCTTCTCAGTTATAGCCACTGCTTAAATCGCTTCTAATCTAACGCACAATCTCATCATCTCCTTTCTGGGGTTGGCTAATTTTAAGCAAAATGACATCCAAAAAAAACCTATTGATGATTCAGAAAAAGGATTGTGACCAGAAAATTTTGAAAACAATATAGATGATCAGAAAAAAACCCCACAAAAATACAGAGACAGCCCTTCTTTCAGAGAATGACCCTGCCAAAAAGACCATCTATTGTTAATAAGGGGACAGGAAATAGGGTAGCCGAACTTAATCTTGTCATCTCCAGATTCTTGGACTTCAATTTCCTCAACTTACAGCCAGAATGATAATTAAAAATGCCCACTCTGGGATTGAAATATAACAGATTTGGTGAACACCAGGCTTTGAAGTTGAAATACAAGAGAAGTACAAATGAAATTCATAAATAATGTGGCAAAGGAACATCCTGGTTTTCCTAATATCATTTAGTATTAGTTATTGTTTCTCTTTAAATTTTGGACATTTCTAGGATGCCGTTTAAAGTTTTTGACAATCATCACTATAGAATTATACAAGGGTTAAGTCTGCTAAACAAATTGTGCACGGGAGAGTGAAGAATAGTGCATTAGCTCTGCTGTCTTCAATGTCTTTTTTCATTGTCTCTGGAAATTAGACAATAATTATTCAGAGAGAGAATCCTGCTCTCATATAATCTCCTGGAAAAAAATCTGTGTCCAAATATATGCAGTGATATCTTATGACTAGAGTAAGGCTGTTGTTGTATGGTCACCTTTCAAATTACTCCAATGTTTAAGCAAAAGTGAATCAGCAAACTGCGCTGTAGTATAAACATGATGCGTTTTTGATAACATGTTTTAAGAGTTAGATAGATTTAATTAATTCCTTGTCTTGTAGGACTACCAAACTTAGACTAAAAAAATCTGGATGACTAGGAGGTGGCCCCACAGAATTAGACTTTTCTGCCTCTCTCTGCTCTATGTAATTGTTCTTCATATTTGGCAGCTCAGAGATAGCCCAAGGGTCTTATTCTTGTGAGGACCCATGGTGAACATTGAACTCTCAACCCATAATATATTTTCCTTTCATTCTTTGGCAATTAATGCAAAGGCTAAGCAAAGACTTAATAGCAGAGTAAGATCCACCAGCAAGAAAGGGATCTTATATATATAGGGCTTTAGTCAGACTCCATTTGGAATACTCTATCCAGTTCTGGAAACCTCACTTTAAAAAAGATATTGATAAGATTGAGCAAGTCCAGAGATGGGCAACAAATATGGTGCAAGGTCTGAGGGACAAATTATGCAGGAAAGATTGGAGGAACTGAATACATGCAGCTTGGAGGACAGAAGGGAAAGGAATAACATGATTGAAATATTTAAATATATACAGGAAATGAATAAGGTTCTAGAAGGCAGAATTTTCAATATTAAGAAAAAGGATGGGACTTTGAGAAGATTTCAGTAACTCTATTTAGCTCCATAATTGGGCATCTCAAGGAGATGGGGAACGATGACAAATGACATCATTGACATGGCATGACATCATTGTGTAAACAACATGCTTTACATACTTGCATCAAACATCATGGTATCACTTGTCTGACGTCGTAATGCATGCATCACCATTTTGTAATGAGTGCCTTTGTATGATAACTAAACTGTACTAATGATATTCAGTTAATTTTATTACTTCCTATATATTTACTTAGTAAAGAATATATTCTCCCATAGTAAAAATTGCACTTTTCTAGCAAAGTTTAGAAGGGCTTTTAGGGACTACATCCAAACTCTGAAGCATCATAGTTGGTGCTCAAATGTAATGTCTCTTAATTTGATTGGTAAGAACCTCAGAATAAGATATGTTGAGTGATTATATTTTTGTTACCCTTGGGTGTACATTTATGGTATATGGAATTTGTAAAATATTCATTTTGCTATCAAATATGGCCCTAACCTTTTCTTAAATCAAGAATAAGATACTTCTTGATTTCAAAAAACACTGTTCCTTCACAAACATAATCTGTCACACTAAGTGCTCTTTTCATTTTATCTTCATAGTCAGCCCCTGGTAATTCCTAAGAGTGGAAGGACTTTGGTACAAGAAAATAAGCTGATGGCAACAATCCAGAAAACTCTATTAAAAAAATTAGTTGTGACGTTTATTATATTGCATGCCATTTTATAATCTGAAAAGGGTGGCATGTATTGTAGGGAAAATAGGAGAAGGAATGAATGTTAGAATATTAGGTATGTTTGCAACCTTGAGGTTTTTTTTCCCTAAAAATAATGTAGGCATTATTAAATAAAACATAAATATATAAAACTTCAGTGTAGCACTCTTGATTGGTAGATTCAGCATATATGTGAGATAACATGGATGATCAAGTATGGTATTAAACAAAATGGTCAGACTTTCAGAAATTATTTTCTCATGAGCAATATTTATATATATATTTATGTATGTGTATGTATGTATGTATGAATGTATGTATGTATGTATGTATGTATGTATGTATGTATGTATGTATGTATTTCATTAGAACATGAGCAGTAGAAACTGGATTTTCATCCAAAAATGCATTTTAAATGTTTATAATAGAATTTGAATCAGTACAGCACTGCTGTTTCTGTATCTGAGTTATTAAACTAGCTGCTCATCTTTTAAATGTCTAATTTGTCAACTAAGGTCTTGCCTTAAGTTAAATGTTATTAAAATCATTTTTAGCAGCATATCCATGAAAATTTCAGTGTGAAAAAAAGAGAGATAGACTTTGTATCAGGTGCACCATATTTCAATGACCCGCTAATATTTATTTTACAGGAAAAAAAGGATGATCAATTTGCATCTGGTGTTCATCAAGCTGCTGTATGCTACAAGATAAGAACCCTTGGTCATCCTCCACAAACCTGGTCTCTTCTGATTGTGCTGAATTAGCTGTGAATACTATATGGGGCCAGAGAGATATTTGGAAACAGAAAAAATGTTTACTTTCATCGATTCTATCTAGCCGGGTATCACTCTCTGTCTGATATATTAAATATGGACTATATGTCTGGGTTTGTTTTGGATCTTTCAAATGAGTGTTGATTCATGCTGACTGCCTGTGGAAGCCCCTGAAATTTTCCTGGAAAGATTGTAAACTAATTTCCATTGCCTCCTTCATACTGTAGGGCTAAGAGACAGATTGGCCCAAGGCCATCCAGCCAATTTTGTGCCTAAGTGGGGACATGAACTCACAGTCTCTTTAGCCTGATGGCTTAACACAACATCAGCCTGGCTCTGAATGTGTAACTCTGTTTAGTTTTGTTAGTTATTCTCAAGTAGGAAAGTTAATCTAGATAATAAATAAATAGTCAAGGTAATGCTACATGAAAAGCATTAACAAAAATATATATCCTCCTTAATTTTCTCCAGTCGAAGATTCTACTATGCGTACTCTTCTTGAGTTCCCCATATTAAGTGATTTTCCTGGGTCCACTATCTTCAGCAGTCCCAATTCTCTTATACCAGTGTTTCTCAACCATGGCAACTTGAAGATGGGTGGCCTTCAACTCCCAGATTTGCTGGCTGGGGAATTTTGGGAGTTGAAGGTTGAGAAACACCACCTTAGACTGTTTCATCCACATTGACAAAACAGTTGAAGGAGGGCCTTTTCCTATTACAAACCATTCACCAACCTCCCAAAACCTCACCTTCCTTTCTAGAAAATCAAAAGTTTTCAAAGTGATTTTTTTGGTATTTTTATAAAGCTCAGATCCAGATAAATTGTAGGAACTGTACATTTATTGCTTCTCTCCAAAATTGTTGTTCTGCAATCAGTCACCAAATGCATGTTGAGACAGAAAAATGCTAGCTGTGCTTCTGAAATTGACAATGTTTCATTAATGAAAATGGGGAAACCTATTACCCAAATCATCCCACACATTATGCAAAAGGCCATGTCAGGGGCTTCCACAGGCAGTCAGCATGAATCAACACTCATTTGAAATATCCAGAACAAACCCAGACATATATCAAGAAAAAACAGGATGCACTTTAAGCCATGGAAAAAAACAAATTGATAAATGGGACCTGAGTTGATTTGCTTATTTTGTTGAGAGCTTTAAAAAATCTCTCGCTAAGCCACAGTCAGAACAGTGCAGAGGGCTGTGGACCAAGATCCTACATTATTAAAGTAGTAACTGAATATGGGTTCATTTTAAGCATAATTGGGACATTTTAAAAAAAACCATCTCTTTATCATACAGACAAAAAGAAACAAAGAAATTTAATGGACAAATGAAAAAATATATAACATAGTAAAATATTTTAGTCCTTTGCTCTTTATTCATATGATTATTTGGAATAATCCAGATAATTACACATTTCTTTAAAATCATGCATATTTTGGGGAATTCACACTTTACAACTCTTCCTTACTGATCAAATGTTTAACGTATTTAAACATTTGCAGTAGAAGTTTGAATTGCCTGCAACAGTGTAATGGCAGAATATTTTATTAGCATTAGGGACATCTAAAACTCTTGAGTTGTTCTCAATATTGAAATACATTTTTAAAACAGAATATTAAAGACTAATTAATAATAGATAGTAAACCATAAGATTATTATCAGCTACTTGCAATGTTTCAAATAAATAAGATTTTACAATGGAAAGACAGTGCGATCCTGGATTTACAATTTTAGATTGATTAAACGTGTTAGCTCTCTCTGTATAAACTTGTTCTTTATTGACAAAATCAATCAATATTACTCTGCATGGTTAAGGTTTAATGCTGTCTGTATTGGAAAATAGTGACTTGGAGTGGAACCCGATGCTTTAGGGCAAGGGTTGGCAACTTTAAGACTTGTGGACTTCAACTCCCAGAATTCTTCAGCCAGCTATTGGCTGGAGAATTCTGGGAGTTGAAATTCACAAGTCTCAAAGTTGCCAAGTTTGGAGACCTCTGCTTTAGGGGATGATTTAATGTCAGTGTATTCAGGCATCTTCCTTTACAAAGGACAGGCTCTATTGGCAGATTCACTAGAGAAGAATCGTTCATTTGCAGAACCTTGTTTTGAAGGGTAGGGAAACTGGCACCCTCCAGATATTGAACTATGACCCATATTAACTCCACCTAGCATGGTCAATGGTAAGGCTCTGATAGCTGCAATTCAGCATCACCGCAAAGGTTATGAATGTCCCCATCCACCTTGACTATTTATTCCAAACACAATTGAATGATAAAGAGATTCTAAAGTTGTCTACTAATAATAAGTGTTGGTGTTTCTGAATGTTGAAGTTGGAGAGGACTCTTGTGAATGCCATGGACAGCCAAGAAAACAAGCTAATGGATCACAGAAGAAATCTACGTAGAGTTGTCAATCAAGGCTCACATTACCCTACTTCTGACATATTATACAAGGACCTAGCTTTCAGGAATAGGTTCTCAAACTGGGAAAGTTGGAAGAAAGGAAGGAGAAGAAGATAACAGCTGGCATCAAGGTGGACAAACTCAGTTATACTGTTGGAAAACTTAAAGACAGATTGTCATGAAGAAAATTTACTTAAGTGATCACTAGGAATAGAAAATGACTTGATGGCACATAATCAATCACTGACCAGATAGGCAAGTCTTCTCCTCTGTTGCAAGACACAATGTGTTTTAAATGAATAGTAATTTTTAAATTTATGAATGGATACAATCTACATATGCATATTTCAGGTGCCTAAATTATTACTTCCTATAAAACATAAAGTTGCTGCTAAATATTTAAAAACCAGTTTTGCCACCTGTATTTCAATCACTGATTAGTGTACCTCAGATTACTCTTCCTGCCCATTCTGATCACTGAGAGGACTTGCTGAACATCCCAACTTTAAATGAAGTAAGGAGTGTGTGGATCAGATGTCTTTTCTGCAGCTGCTCCTACATTGTGGAAAATGTTCCCATTGGAGAACTACATGGTACCCATCCTTCTGACATTGCAGAAGATGCTGTAAGACCATCATGTTGCGGGTCTATGATAATTCACCATGGTCAACTCTCCATGGCCAACTCTCCATGGTCAACTTGCCATGGCCAACTCACCACAGCCAATTCGCTGTAAGACAACTCACTGTGGGACAAGAGTTATACTAATATCAAAGAAATGGTGGAATACAATGTAAAAGGAATATGATGTAAAAGGAGAGACAGAATAAAAATGTGAATGGCAAAAATTAAAATATTTTTTATTTATTTTAAATAATTAAATGGAATTGTCCTGCAGCAAGTTGTCCTGCAGTGAATTGTATGTCTTGAGTTGGGTATGGTAAGTTGCTGTGATGAGTTGGCCATGTCATCTTGGCCACATCAAGTTGGTTATAGCGAGTTGTCCCATTCCCTATTTTTTCAATGAGTTTTTGACCAGGAATGAAAATTTGAGCAGCCATCCCTTATCTTATGCCCTTGTTTTTAATGATTTCCTAATACTTTGTACACCACTTACAGCCTGAAGATAGGGTAGCTTGTAAATATTGTAAAATCCTTTAATAATTGCTAAATAAAAAAGCTGAAGTTTTACAGTACCTTTCTCTTAGCTTTCAGCTGCTCATGGTATTTGTCAGAAGTATCACCTGGGATTTCTCCACCCCACAGCGTAATTCCAACAATCGTATAAGTGATGCCCATGACAAGCAGGGGGAAACAATAGACCAACGCAATTACAATGATATGATACCTAGAAGAGAAGAACATGAGCCTGACACCAAAAACATTTCTTTAAAAAATGTTGTCATTTGTGCTCTTAAAAGCAACCAGCATTCTTCATGAATATAATATCAGAACTTGTGTAGTTCAAAATCATTGGGGAATGATTCAAATAGTATTTATTTCAACATAGCTTTCATTGAATAAAATTTACAAAGATTGATTTTGTTACAAAAGAGTGGAATTAAGAATTTCAAAGATATAATATCTCATGGATTCACACAAAGACCCTGATTTGTTATAATATGCAAACCAGCTCACCAATTTAAGCATGTCTGTATCATATTTACTAATTTGTTAATACTTACAATCTATTCTATACTCGGCACCATACTCCTTTTCCTTCACATATCCCATTTATATACACAAATACAGTCACCTCTATAGCACAATATTCTATGCATCTGATGAATTGTAATATGCTACATTATTAGTTATACAGTAACAGACTAACTCCTATTTAAAGTGATACAGAATTCTATATGATTTTTCACAGATGGAAAAGCAAAGCCATGTACCACTTCTTTAAGATCTTATTTGGAAAGATCTTGTTCCACAACATCCTAGATTTGCAATCTACTTCTTCACTTTCAGTTCTCTCCAATCTGTCATCTTTAGTTTGAACCACTATGTCAGGTATCATATTTCTATGCTTTTGTAGGGCAAAAGAAGCATGCAAAAATACACAACTATTTAAAGTATTGACTTACGTAAAACGTTGTTTCATACCACCTGGCCAGAAAACATAGCACAGAATCCGTCCTGGCACCACTTGAGTCTTAGCAAAGAGACACTGAGGTAATGCAAGGAGGAATGCTAGAATCCATATACTTGCAATCACTACTTTTGTAGCAGTGGCAGACAGCCTGGGCTTCAAAGGATCAATAATGGCCATGTATCTGTTAAAACAAACAAGCAAGCAAGCAACAACCAGTGAACAGCAAGACATTATTGTAGAAGTGCAGATAGTAGGAAATTGTAACTTGAGAGCTGCTGTTTTGTGCTGAATCACAATAGGTTTCTTCAATGTGATCCTTGCAAAATGCCACATTGCAATTCTCTGCATACGTGGTTCTGTGAATTCAATTCCAACACATAGATGATTCTCTGATTATGTGTCTCATGATAATCTCTGACAATGTCGCCAATTATCAGGCTTGGTTGAGGGCTGCCATTCACAAGACAATAGTTACTTTTTTGTATGAGTGAAGCCCGTGAAAAATCATTAATACTATATACAAATAAAAAAATATATTCTTTTGAACTTTTTTGGTTCATCTGTTTTCTTTTTATAATTCCCTTTCAAAACTTTACTTTTTTATTTAGAAGATTTATAGGGCTGCCCATCTTGTAAAACATAACTTTTATGGAGTATCTTAATTTTTCTTCATTCTGGATACATTTTATTATCCTCTTTAGCAGTTCTCTTTAGCAGATGGAGTAGGTCTGAGAAGGGAGATGCATATATGACTACCATATTGGAAAAGAGACGTTTTAGTGATGGTATCCAACTTATGAAAATCATATCCCCAGAGCAACTTCCCTGATGTTCTTTTCATATACCTTTCATTACTATTTTTATTTTCCAAGGCTTGTAAACATATGCACATTTTAACTAACTTAATTTTATATATACAATGTTGTATACCTTATTTATTGTTTTACTTTCTAAATCTAATCTTTGTTTAATGGTTGCTAGATAGATTTTTTAAAAAATAATAATTATAAATCTTTAAAGGGACACAGTATCTGCCCAGATGTTAATATCGTAAAATGTGAATAAAAAAGAAACAACATTGTATTTTAAGCTGCCTTCATTATACTAATGTATGTGGAAGGCAGGAAATAAATGGATGAAAACATAAACAAATCTTGGTTCTAATTCTTTCTTCATTCTTTCCATGTTACAATGGATGACTTCATTATACATTAAAAAAACCTTGTTGTTCAAGGCTTGTAACATAAATCTATAAAAATTCAGGGGAATTCTACTTTCTCCATGACATATACATATGCATCTTCTCATTCACACTAAATGCCTATTCAAAGGCCTAGGCATGCGTGGTCAGACTGGGGTTTTGCTTTCCTATACTGCTCCAATCTTTTCTGTTTGGGGATTTTAAATGCAGAACGCTGTCAGAAAGACCACACAGCAAGAGTCTTCATAGTCAAGCGCATACTAACACCTAGGATTTATGCGGAATCTGTTCTAGACCATCCCAATTCCTTTTCCTGTTGCTCCATTTACAAAGGCATTCTAGTCAGTTCTTATAATCCAATAGTTCTTGGCAAGAGAGGACACAACACAACACTGAACATTCACATGTCTGATTATTCTTTATGAGCATTTAATTCAGATGCAGTGGCAAGAAAAGTGAAAGGCCTTAGAAGACTTCACATCTGAAACCTCCTCCCTTATTACTCCTTCCCAAATCCTTCTTTAGTGCTGTTCCCAATGCCTCATGCAAGCCAGAAGTAGAGTGCTAGTTGTATTAGTCCAGCTTTTCTTCCTGGTTAGAAGCTTTTTTCTCATCAATTGTGAATAAATAAACTTTATCTTTAAGATAATGTCAATGTCTTCTCATAAAAAAAAACATACTTCTAATTGTTAACCATTTTCTCTTTGAATTTACATATGATCATATAAGGAATGGTTAAAGAATTTGGCACACTTAGCATATAGAATAGAAAGCACAGGATAGGTGTGATAGCAGCTTTCAAATATCTAAAAGACTGTCAAACAGAAGTTCACTTGTTATCTATTGCTGCAAAATGCAGGACCAGAACCATTGGATTAAAATTACAAGGAAACAGCTTTAGGTTGGACCTCAGAAAGAACTTTGCAACTATACAAGCTGTTAGTCTATTGAATAAGTGGAGCATGAGGTGATGAGTTCTCCTTCACTAAAAATCTTCAAACAGAGACTGGATGGTCATAGTGTATCATACACTGAGCAGGTTCAATTCTGATGACCAGCATTATCCTTTCCAGTTCTTATGTTTTCTATGAATAATAAAATACTTCCAGTGAATCAAATGTAACATCAGGGTTCATGAAAACAGCATTCATGAGCCCCAAGGCACTTCTATGTCTCCAAATTTAATGACGGTCTCAAGATCAAAATAGATGACAAGGCTATTTGGGATTTTTAAAATATCCAAATCTCAAATTGAGCAGCCTCATGATTAACTTTTGGAATGCTTATGTCATGGCCATTTTGTGACCAATTTGATGATGGCATTTGGGAACCCACAAAGTAGGTAACCTCTGACCTGGGAAATATATTATTTATAAGCACCTCCAGAAATGCTGAGAGCATTGAATGTGTTTAAAGGACAGACTTCCATCTGAATTGAAAAGTAAAAAAATGAAAGATAATTTGGCTCAGAAAAGTAAATGTGTACAAAAGGGTAATTCTGAAAAAAAAATTAAATTGCGTGGCTCTTTTCTCAAAAGCAATATTTACTATATGAGTAACTCCCCAGGTTATCTAAAGTATAGGATGTTTTTAGCCATTTTTGAAAGACACAATTGCTCAATATTAATTTTGTGAATTCAATGTTTCCCTGATCTAATTTGCTATGTCTGCTTTAAAAATATGACATCTGAGTTCATTCCTGAGCGATTGACTCGACAAACAAAATTTCAGAATGATTTTGAGAAATTATGTCCATTTTTGTACTATTCTTTGAGTAACTTTCACAACTTTCTTCTTTCTCAGGAAAAGCTCTCCTCCTAAGATAGAAATGGCAATGTTAACACGCACAGTCTCCAGAATTTTCTTAATCCCTTTTGTTCTATCAAACATCTTTATTATATTCATAAAGATTTAATTTTTTTCTGCTTTAACTGCTGCCTGCATTTCTATGGGCAATAAAATTTGCCAATAAAAACTGAATCTATACTTTGATAATGTAATACTCTGTTAGTGACTGTTTTATATGGATAAGCTAAAGCTACCTTATAAATATACATGGGGTGTGTGGGATAAAGAGAGTTCATAAAATGGCAATCAATTATGTATTTTTGACAGCATCTGCTTGAGTATATAATGTAACAAACATTGCATAACTATGCTTAGGAATGAAGCAGGTGAAGCAGGAAACAATGGTTTCCAGGCTTGCAGAAACTAATCATGGCCAGCATAACTCATCTCCCATGGATATGAAGAGAATTGCCAAATATTCAGTGGCTTGGAAAGATGGGAGAAAAATACCTCAGAATCAAAAACCCTTTCTTCACATTCCTATATATGGATTTTTGAGCGTGTACTGACCAGAGGTGGGATTCAATTTTTTTAATAACTGGTTCTGTGGGCGTGGCTTAGTTGGTGGGCATGGCTTGCTGATCATGTGACTGGGTGGGTGTGGCCAACTTGATGTCACTCACATCAAGGGGTGCTTCTCCTCACCTGGCCTCTCATGACAGTGGGGATGCTGCAATGTTCATAAGTGTGAAAAATGGTCCTAAGCCACTTTTTTCAGTGCCACTGTAACTTTGAATGGTCACCAGTTTTAGACCAAAACCCAAAAAGGGATGTAAACTCACGTTTGAATGTCAATCTTTCTAGCTAGCCAAGAAACCTTGCTGAATGTCACTCATCTTGGTTCCTTGTCATTAAAAGCTTTCTGGCAGCTCTGCTTCGTTATTCAATTATTTCTTCAAAGTGTTAACTCCAACAGGGGAGTATTTCCTCCCAACAGCAGTGTAAAAAAGCTTAAAACAACCCTTCCCCTTTAAGAAAGTACCAGCAAAGAAAAAAAAAACTCCTTTGGAGACAGTAAGTCTAGGCATACTACCAAGAATGCAAGAAGGGTGGAAAAAAACAGAAGGAGATTTCTTCCAACAACCAGTTCTCCAAACTGCTTAGAAAGTTAACAACCGGTTCTAGTGAATAGGTGAGAACCTGTAGAATCCCACCCCTGGTACTGACATAAGCAGATCTTCTTTATGTATGGTACCTTCAGTTTAGCCTGCAAAAAAGAAACTAATCTAACATATTCTTTAACTCTTTTCTTGAGAAGCAGGTCCTTGAATATAGGGTTAAGTGTCTGGAATATGTACCCCATTAGGTACATGTAACTGCTAAACCATAGTTGTGGTTTAGAAGTTGGATGAAGGGAACTAAAATAAACCTTATTATGGCATAGTGTACAATATGAATCATATTAGTGTGAGATCTTTAAGATAAACTAGAACATACAGCCAATGCTAATAGAACCCATGACTTATGCAAATATATTTAATGTCTTGTTTATGCTCACACTACTATTCTGATTATACCAACTGTCTACTGATGTGCAAGAACAATGTATTAAAGTTGAGAAGGGCCAGAAAAGTAAATCTTTTTCAAATGCATCTTGCTTATATATGAAATTTATTATTTATTAATCACATTCCCATCTCACAAGAAGCAAAAGCTGGCTAGAATATCACAATCAATAAAAGCAGACATATCAAAACAATCATAAAACCCTAAAACATTAAACTATACAAGCATTTGCAAAGGATATGGTACCTGGGAATTTTGGGAATTGTACTCTCAACTAGTCTACATGGAATCAGGAAAAGTCTGTGAATAAAGCATCTGTTTGAAGCTTAAGCCATAGGTTACTTACCTGAAGGCAACATTTTGCTTTTCCCAGGCAACTAAGCCATCAACAATGCAATAAACTTCTATTTTCTTTCCCAGAGGTACTTTAATACATATCAAAATGATTATGTGTGAAGCATTGTAGAACAGCAAAGTGGGCTGCAGATTTCTGCCTTCGTGAATTTTATTTGAAGAGAATTTGAGATAAATTATTGAACAAAGATTTCCTTTGATTAGACAACTCACAACTGGGACATGTTTTAACTGAAGAGATTCTCATTCCAATGTTCTATGCATGAAGCATCAAATATACATTTCCCTTATCTGTTAAATTCCCCCCTTTTTGATTCTAGCAGTCAGTGGCTTATTCAGTTTTACTATTTGAAAAAAACAAATGTTACTCCTTCTCATTACTGTAAAGATCAGCAAAAGAGACATGATAGCATTGTGTACACTGGAGGGATATAAAACTAATTATGCATAAAACGATTTCTCATGAACAAAAACAATTGCAAGGATCTCAAGGGGGCATATTGAAAAAGAGAAAGAACCAATCTTCTTTAGCACCCATGTCTTTGAACATTTCATTTTAAAAAGTTTGAATATTCTTCTGTCCAAATTCAGGAGAAATCATGAACTTAGGCTTCCCACAGCTTTAGTAATGTAAACATCAGGGACTTTGGCAAATTTTATTCTTTCAAAATCTGTGCATAACTATCTATATACAACTTGCAAGGAATAGAGAACTGCAAGGAAAAGAGGAAAATATATCACAGTTGGAAGGCTTGAATGTCATTTTAAAAATAATGCACATAAACCAGATGTAGGAAAAAAGAATTCCACTCAAAAGAGCTTCCATACTCATCCAAACAGGATCTTATATCTTTATATACAGTTTTTACTCTAGTGAGATTTATACTCCATGGCACCCAAAGCAGAAGAGTTCCATTCTCCTGATCTTTTCATTAAACAAATTGAAATATACAAACATGTATCAAAGAGGTATCAAAAATGGATTCTCACATCATCTTATATGTTAGCCAAGAATATCTGTATAGTAACTTGGATCAAAGCCAGCAATGTTTCTTGGCCAACTGATGGTTTTGTGAAGAAAAGCAAGACAAAGGACTACAATTTCTTCATACAATAACTGCTAGCTATGGTAATTCAGACCCATGTTGATCTATATGACTAAAGGACTATCAAAATGAATAAACATCAATAGTCTTATTTTCCATTTTTTTATTGTTTATAATTACCTCTTTAAAGCTATGTTATATTTGGGCATTGCCACATATTGTTGCAGGGAAATACACTGCTCAAAAAAATAAAGGGAACAACACAATGTAACTCCAAGTCAATCACACTTCTGTGAAATCAAACTGTCCACTTAGGTAGCAACACTGACTGACAATCAATTTCACATACTGTTGTGCAAATGGAATAGACAACAGGTGGAAAGCATAGGCAGTTAGCAAGACATCCCCAATAAAGGAGTGGTTCTGCAGGTGGTGACCACAGACCACTTCTCAGTTCCTATGCTTTCTAGCTGATGGGTTGGTCACTTTTGAATGCTGGAGGTGCTTTCACTCTAGTGGTAGCATGAGACGGAGTCTACAACCCACACAAGCGGCTCAGGTAGTGCAGCTCATCCAGGATGGCACATCAATGCGAGCTGTGGCTAGAAGGTTTGCTGTGTCTGTCAGCGTAGTGTCCAGAGCATGGAGGCACTACCAGGAGACAGGCCACTACATCAGGAGATGTGGAGGAGGCCATAGGAGGGCAACAACCCAACATCAGGACCGCTACCTCCACCTTTGTGCAAGGAAGGACAGGAGCAGCACTGCCAGAGCCCTGCAAAATGACCTCCAGCGGGTCACAAATGTGCATGTGGCTGCTCAAACAGTCAGAAACAGACTCCATGAGGGTGGTATGAGGGCCCGACGTGCACAGGTGGGAGTTGTGCTTACAGCCCAACACCGTGCAGGACATTTGGCATTTGCCAGAGAACACCAAGATTGGCAAATTTGCCACTGGTGCTCTGTGCTCTTCACAGATGAAAACAGGTTTACACTGAGCACAGATGTGACAGGGCCTGGAGACATCATGGAGAACGTTCTGCTGCCTGCAACATTCTCCAGCATGACTGGTTTGGCAGTGGGTCAGTAATGGTGTGGGGTGGCATTTCTTCAGTGGGCCGCACAGCCCTCCATGTGCTCGCCAGAGGTAGCCTGACTGCCATTAGGTACCGAGATGAGATCCTCAGACCCCTTGTGAGACCATATGCTGGCGCGGTTGGCCCTGGGTTCCTCCTAATGCATGATAATGCTAGACCTCATGTGGCTGGAGTGTGTCAGCAGTTCCTGCAAGATGAAGGCATTGATGCTATGGACTGGCTCGCCCGTTCCCCAGACCTGAATCCAATTGAGCACATCTGGGACATCATGTCTTACTCCATCCACCAGTGCCACATTGCACTACAGACTGTCCAGGAGTTGGGGGATGCTTTAGTCCAGGTGTGGGAGGAAATCCCTCAGGAGACCATCCGCCACCTCATCAGGAGCATGTCCAGGCATTGTAGGGAGGTCATACAGGCACATGGAGGCCACACACACTACTGAGCCTCATTTTGACTTGTTTTAAGGACATTACATCAAAGTTGGATCTGCCTGTAGTGTTTTTTTCCACTTTAATTTTAAAGGTAACTCCAAATCCAGACCTCCATGGGTTGCTAAATTTGATTTCCATTGATAATTTTTGTGTGATTTTGTTGTCAGCACATTCAACTATGTAATGAACAAAGTATTTAATAAGAATATTTCATTCATTCAGATCTAGGATGTCTTATTTTTGTGTTCCCTTTATTTTTTTGAGCAGTGCATATCAATTATAACTACACAAGATGATGACAAATCCATGTTTTGATGGTTTACTAGTGATGGCATACTAAAACAGAAATCTGATTGCAATTCTATCCCTCATAGCTACTTGTTAATTGCTGCCAAAATGAAAGATAAGTCAAATTTCTTTCTCTGCTATTGTCACAAGCTGAGCAATGTCACAGATTGATACCCTGGGCTTTGTCTTAGGAGATCAAGAGCAATGACAGCTTTTCACATCGAGGAGCTTCAGTGGTGCATAAAATCATAGGAAATGCAGAGACATTAAGGTGATGTTTCCCAAACCAACTTTCATGCATGTGCTTGAATCCTTAAACTGTGCCACTCCGATATGGATGCAACACTTCATGAAGCCTAGACAATCTAGAATTTTTCTTAGTAGAAATTGGAAGATTGAGCTGTATTTTCAGCAGTTGTCTCCTGACTTTACACTGATGTCAGTTCTGAAATGAATGCAGAAAGAGAAACATCTGATGGACAATGCTGAAAGTCAAAAGACTTCTGATGACATTAGCAAAATATTGTAATGCATATAGTGCACCACACTGAGGTTTTGAAGGTAGAAATATGGCATAGAGCACCCATCAGAATGCATATAGCCTGTAAATTCTTCAGCCCAACAAATCTATTGCTGTTATTGTGGTGCAGTCAGTCATGCAACTGCTTTAAAGAGTTGCATGTGGATGCTATGTGCATGCCACTACACCTTCTGAAACTTCTTTTCACCTCTAACTCTGAAGTCCTAATGTGATAATGGCAAACCTTGAGGATGATATTCATATAGCCATCAGGGGATGAGCTTCACACTGATGTTGTTCTTTTTATATGAAAAAATGATCCTCTTTAGTTAAAGCAGGGCTCTCCAAACTTGGCAACTTTAAAATTTATGGACTTCAATTCTCAGAATTCCTCAACTAGACATGCTGGCTGGGCAATTCTGAGAGTTGAAGTCCACAAGTCTTAAAGTTGCTAAGTTTGGAGATACCTGAGTTAAAGAGTAGTACTCCTTATTACTTTATATGACATGTAATGTGCTCCAAGAGTAACATTGAAGAATAGGAGAAAGAACCACAACCAAGACAATGGTCAGAAAAAACCATTTGAATCAGAGAAAAAAAGATAATTTGAGAAAGTGTCTCAGGTTTAACCCTTCCTAGTTCACTTAGAGATGAAGGGATGGAGGGCAGAGTTCACTCAGACTTGCAGAGGTCTTTAACTTGTAACCTTATCATAAAAGTACTGTTGGCATTCATAAGTTTGGCTTCCTAGTCTGGTCTACCTCAAAGGCCTACAACAAACTTAACCAAAATGCAAAGATAGCCATAGGTATCCTGAATATTTATTTCAAAAATCATACTCTATCCTTTATTATATTAATGGCGGGGGTATTGATTTCATTATGCCCATAATCTTTCAAGTGCCATTCTGTATTTAGGTAACTATAACAGACATAACTATTTCCAAACTGTTACCAAACGTTTCAGAAATAAGATCGTCAATCTCCTGCTGTGTGGCACAAAGACTTGTCACACTCGTGACCTAAGTTCTAATGGGGCAACACAGTCCAAATCCAGATTTTGCTCTGAATCCCCTGCTGAGATTGAAATCCAAAGATTATCTCTTTGCATATCTACTTGCTGCTATGCTGGATTGATGCCATGGGTTTAAATTACAGTGTGATTTTCCTGGGCAGCATCCTCACCTGATTGATTGTGTAGCATGTTTTCAAAGCCTTAAAGAAGACAGATTTCTGCAGACTTAAATATTTAAAGACTTTCACTTCATTATTTGGAACCACTTAGTTCCAGGAGTGGCTTGTCTGAACTGGAACGATGAGCCCTTCACACAGACATTCAATATGGTTTCAGTGAAGGCCCTTCCCACTTTGTGTATGCACCGATATTGCAGTGGACTTATTTATCTAATGCTAACTGTTTAATAAATATCTTTTGAACACAGGAGATCTTTGCTCCTTGCCTGTTACAGCATCCTGCCAACTTTTCTGGAGGAACAAACCTTTCATAATATTCCTGTGCAAGACTGACTTTGTTCTTGTCTGCTGGAAGAAAGGGAATTTCTTGTGAACTCTTGTAATGCCCCTTGTGCACAGTTTAGCAAACTAAATTAATAATGCAGGGGTGTCAAACTGGATTTCTTTGAGGGCCGGATCAGCATTGAATTTCTCCTCCACAGGTGGCGGGGGGGAAGGGGGAAGACAGGATGGATGCCTCCTGCAGCACCCTGCTGGCCAAAACGGTGTGCAAGAGGCTGTGGAGGCCAAAAACAGGCTGTGTGTATGTGGGTCACACACGGCTACCCTGCAGCCCATTTTGGCTGGCAGAGGCACCGCAGGCCAGTCCTTTGATATTTCTAGGCTGGCCCACGGGGCCAGTTCTAAGCATCCTGTGGACCATATCCAGCCCACAGGTGTTGAGTTTGACACCCTGTAATAATGCACCTCCATCTACAACCATGTTAGTTCAGGTGAGGAGATTATTAGCTTCCTCTTCACTGACAAATCATCAGGTATTTCCAAAGGGATCATACAATGTATTGTAATTGCTGCAGCTGTTAGACATTTAACTGTCTAGCAATTTTGTTAATTTGCATGTTTTTTTTAAAAGAAATTGATTTGCCCGTCTACGTACATTTTTATTTATTATTCTTTAGCTATGTTAATATGAACATCTTTCTCTTTCTCTGGTTCATATGCTTTGTTCTTTTACCATAAATCAATTAAAAGAAAGTTGCTAGAAAATTAGTGTTCTTGCTACAACCTTCAGCAGTGGTCTTTCCTGTTCACTTTCATGCATTACAACTCAAGAAAAGCAATAATTTGGAAGAACTGCTGTGTTTTACATTGACTAGCAATATTTATTCTCTTTATCCTCTTGAAATGAACTCTCTAAATCTCTGCCCCCTTACTATTGGAAACAGTATAATGCTATTCAGACGTTTATCTTCCTTCTCCGTGAAATACACTATTATTATAGAAATATTTTATCCTGCCCTGTCACATGAAAAATAAAAATAAAAACAGCATTTGTGATGGACATGGTTGAAAATAAATCCCATTATTTTTAAAGCAAGCAATAAAAGAGGGCAGCTAAGAAAACCAATTACAATATCAAGACTTGGCTTTAAAAACTTATATGAATTTGAAAAGTTTCTTAGCTACGCAGCTGAAAGAGATTGAGGGGCAAAGAAGCAAGAGTTTCATAACTTAGAAGCTGAAAGTATACTGAGATATTCTACTGTAACCAGCCTTGGAGAGTTTAACAGAAATCATTAGCACATTGAATTATAAAGATAAAGGTTTTCCCTGTCCATTCATGTCCAATTCTAGGGATTGGTGCTCATCTCCATTTCTTAACCGAGGGAGTCCGTATTGTCTGAAGACACTTCTGCGATGATGGTGCCAGCATGACTTGAATTATATCCTAAAAGAAATTGGTAACCAGTACAATTGTTTTCATCATATCCTCCCATGTGGGAGCATCAGCTAACTTTCTATTCAGTCTGGACCAACTAAATGCAGCTTGTTAGGGAATGTATAACAATAACTCAGTCTAAAAGAAATGTACTAAATAAAAGCAGATTCTGTTAGTTGGCACATTGGCCAAAACGGGATAAAACCTATCTGCAAACTCTGTGATAAATTAACAATGATTAAGGATCAATAAGCTATGATGTTTGATTCTAAAGGTAAATGCTATCTTGTCCAAAAATCTTCATATCCTGGAAAACCTGTCTTGCCTAGATTAAGCTAGAATTTGTCTGAAATAAGCTTCAATTTGCCCTCATTAAGCTGTAATTACAACCAGTAATAATTCAGAATAGAACAGACTCTCTAGAATGTGATGGAAAGAAGAGAGTGTGCTGTAGCTTGCATGCCAGTTAAAGCTCAATCCAGATCTCCAGCTGATGTCTCCAAGTAATTTTGTGTAGTTTTAAGAACTGCTGTGAAGGGAGTTCTCTTACCAGCCGGTGTGTTTTGTGTGGTGTGGCAGAATGAATTTTACAGTTTTGGTGCTGAAGGAAACAGGTAATAAAAGTGGGCATGTCTCACTTAACATCTGCCTTGTTTAGCAAGACATTCTGGTCCCAATTATAATCATAAGGCAAGGACTACTTGTATTGGCAATTGCTAAGTTGCTAAGACTTTTTTAGGATTTTAAGACTTTATTAAGGACTTTTGTTGTAGGCAAAGGTCCTTCATTCAAAACAAAGGAATTATCTTAGCAGAATAACAGATGTTGGAAGGGACCTTAGAGGTTTTCTAGTCTAACCCCTACTCAGGAAATCCTATACTATTTCAGACAAATGGTTGTCCAATATCTTCTTAAAAATCCTCAGCGACAGAGCACCTACAACTTCTGGAGGGAAATTGTTCCACTAATTAATTGTTCTGTGTTAGGAAATTCTCCTCAGTTTTCAGTTGCTTCTCTCCTTGATTAGTTTCCACCCATTGCTTCTTGTCCTGCCCTCAGGTGCTTTGGAGAATAGCGTGACTCCCTCTTCTTTGTGGCAGCCCCTGAGATATTGCAACACTGCTATCGTATCACCCCCAGTCCTTCTTTTCATTAAACTAGGCATGCCCAATTCTTGCAACTTTTCTTCTTCCTCCAATCCCCTAATCATCTTTGATGCGCTTCTCTGCACTCTTTCTAGAGTCTCAACATCTTTTTTCATATGAACATCTATATGAAAATACCTATAAGAACATTTGCAAGAAAACAACCAAGCTCACACAGCACCAAGAACCCACAGAATACTTTTTCTGAGATCACTACCCAGAGCCAGCAATAAAACTGATGCAAAAGACTTACTGCATTCTCGTTGGAAAGCTTCACTGTACTTACAATAAAAGAACATTTTTTTCATGTATAATGCACAATCCTGACCATGCCAAAAATCAACCTTTTTGAAAAAAATCAAAAGGAAGTAAGTATACATTACAATGAGAAAGACTGGGAGACAAATGCGTTATCAGATGGCAACATTTACACTGAAACTTACACTGCTGTTATTTTAAATCTTTAAGAATTACTCCTGGAGGTTGGGGACAGTCTTCCATAATTTCTTATTTTCTTGCCTGAGCCTGGAAATTGTTCTCAGTATTTTGGCTTACAGAATATGCAGAATTTTAACTAGGGCTTCCCCTCCCTAATGGCTGGGAGGACGAGGAAAAAAAGAGATACACAATCAATAAAAATGTATTGTTGGAGACAACAATCATATTAATGCTAAAGTTGAGCACTGTAGAAATATAAATTTTCCCCCCTCCTTCCTTACTCTGCACACAACTGGAATAAATAATTTCAAGAGGCTATATACCTTTCCAAATGTATTACAAAAATATATAAATTTTAATATCAACAAAATGAGAGAAGGCTCAAACACTATTATTCTCTACCAATACTTCAATTCAATTCAATATAGATTAATTGGATACTTTCTTTTATGTTTTTAAGATATTTTATTTTTATGAGCTTCTATGAACTTGGGGGAAATTGAGGGCTCTTTGGTGCAGATAAATCAAGCTACCAAGGAATGAATGAATATATGAGGAATGAATATATGAGGATTTAGTGCTGAC
Source organism: Notechis scutatus (assembly GCF_049901735.1). Classification (NCBI taxonomy): domain Eukaryota; kingdom Metazoa; phylum Chordata; class Lepidosauria; order Squamata; family Elapidae; genus Notechis; species Notechis scutatus. Next base: position 22,305,991 of record NC_142012.1, read on the forward strand.
TTATAGATGTGCAGATCTTAAACATCATCTATCATTAACAATAGATGATTTTCTCGCTACAAATATAAAGGAATAAAAAAGAGGAAATATCATTAAAAAGATGTCAGCTTGGTTTTATCAGCAAACAGTATGCTGAGTTCTGAGAATATTGTTTTGATCCATTAAAAATACTCCCTATTTTAACCTACCAATCTTTGGCAATGTAGCAGAACAAATTGGTCTGTTTGTAGGCTTAATGGTCCATATGACATTGCAACTGCATCTAGAAAAGAAAATTATTCCTGGATAAACAACATATCTCTCAGCATGATTGCAGAATAATTAACTTGATGAAGCATACTTCATAATCCTTTCCTTTATATCGATGTACTAAGCTGTGCAAGATTACAGAAATATAGCAGAATCAGCTAAATATTTGAAAGACACGGCAACATTCATCTTAGTGTCAAACAAGGATCTACATTCAGCTTTCTTTGTTGGCAGTTATTGCCCATAAGGTGGCTGAAGGGAATGTACTGCTCAACTGTTTTTTCTCTGGTGGGACCGGTCTATGAGGGCAACCTGATCTACTCAATTATGGAGCATACTGCTTCCATTTTTGCCTTTCAGTCCCAATCCTGCTGAGATCCTCTCTTACAGAGAGTCATAATTTAGACCCCGCAGCTGGGACCTGCAACTTGTCATTAAGTGAAGTAGTCACCAAGTGAAACTGTGATTGTGGCTTATGATTTTACTTCAGCTTTCCTTTGTTTTACAGACTCATGAAGGTCCTACAGTAAATCCAAAGATTGGCCAGGTATTATTACATCACTGTCATAACTGTCATCAGTCACTAAATGAGGCAGTTGCTAAACATGGGCCTCCTGTATTTGTTCATCATTCATTCACCATTTATGACATAGGAGAAAGTGATGCAATTAATACTTTTCCTTCAGCTATAGTGATGATACAGAGCACATTTTTGCATAAAGAAAATTCCTATTTCAGTTTCTGCCATCACCAATATAAAGTGGCTCAGAGGGAAGGAATGGGAAAGACCATTCCATGAAAACATGAATGAGCAGTTACTGCTAACAAATATACTGAATTCCTTACATGTTCAAATCTGACTGCTTTACCTAAAGCATTTACTGTATTTTAATAACAAGCAACAAAAACTGTAGTTTTAGCTGTATATGTCCAAGACACCGTCCAACCACAAGTAAAACTAATGAATGAAGATTAATACCGGTATCAAAATGGCCCCAAACCCTGATACACACACACACACACACACACACACACACACACGTAAAAATAAACCTTATACTCTCAATCTATACTCATAATTTTCCCTGAAAGCTAGAAATACATATAACAAATGAGCCCCATCACCTTACTTTACTAACTACCATTCTCAACACCTGCCTATTAAATAAATTTAGAAATCTTTCTCAACTGCATCAAGCGGTTTGAAGCCAGAATGGGTCAGGAAGAGAATGCCATTGATCTAAAATTGGCCCTACCATTAGGCAAACTACCCAATGCCTTAAGCAGCAACTGCTATAAAGAGGGATATGGCAATAATGTTAAAGAACAGAAGAATATATGCAACAGAAAAGCTAAACTGCACCTTCTACCAACTCTGAACCAGAAGTCATTCTAGCTCCTTTCTGGATGTAGAATCATGGCGGACAGCAATTTCTTTGTGCTTGGCTTCAAAATCTCTTGTGTTGATTGAGTTACTGACTATTACAAAGTATTTATTATATTTGCTTTCAACTTTCCTTCAAACCAAAAACAAGACAGTGGGTGTGACGTTTGCAAGTTATTTAGCATCCTGGCATAGACTGCAGCTATTTTGCTTGACTTCATCAAGGGAGTGTATGCATATCTTGTGCTTTTAATCCAGAATCTTAAATTATGCAGCTATTGTTATTGCATAAGTATTTAAAAAGTGAGCAATTGGTTAAGGCTCTTCTCAAAGTGGCATAAAAGAGATAGGAATATGTCTTGGTATAAAAATCTGGGACAGCTCAAGAACACCATTTTAATATATTTTATTATAATGTGTTTTTGTTCCATTTCTCAGCTCAATGAAATCTTCATGTCTTGAGGGTGAATATTAGACAGACTTATTCTACTACTTTTAAAAACTGAATAACAGAGTACACTTAATACTGGATCTTCTAATCATTTCTCATTTTCTGCGATTGTGTAGTCAAAATTGTGTTTGTTGCCTTGTCACTTCATCTGCAATGTTCTTTAGGACTTCAGCATTAAATTCCAGCTACACTTTATTATTTAAAAACAGAAAAAGGAACCTTCCACAACATGAAATGAATCTGGATACACACACACACACACACACACACACACACACACACACACATACACACAGTTAAAATCGACACTTACTTGTAAATTAACGTGTTAATTTTATATTACATTTTAAGGGAATTAAAAGTGAATTTTTGGTTATTTCTCCCTTTTTCCAGTCACCAAACTGATACAAATGATTCATTTAGAACAGTATTAGCAGGCAGTGAGGTTAGCAATCACCATGTGTTCATTTGAAAGGAAAACATATGCCTATTCATAAGAAATTCATTATTTCCATTGATCCGCTAGTTAGAAATTAGGCTGAGTTAGATATGCAGATGCCCTTGAATGTCCTCCATTTCCATCCATAAGACTGAGTTATAGTAGTGTTCTCCTTATGTAATAAAACTTCACGGAGTAAGCCACTTTTAGAAAAACTATATTTGAGAGTGTGGAATAAGGTGGACTTTTATCTGATCTGACATTTTCATTTTCAGCACTTTTTTTTAAGTGGGAGAGGGGAGGAAGAGTCCAAGATCCAGCAACCCACAGAATTGCTGGGTATTATTTCAGCTCCCAAAAAGGGTTTCAGAAGATACAGGCATGCAAATGTACTATGCCTTTGCATCTCCCAAAGGACATGAGTCATTCATGGGACATCTTCTAGACTGCTGTACGGAGTTCCAAAGAGGGGCTAATTTTCAGCATTTCAAAGTATTTTTCAGAATCAAATCCAAAGCACTGCAGAATCCTAATCATTATTTCCAAGTGAAGAAAAACAAAACTAAGATACTTTTGAGAACCTGATTGGAAAACCCAGTCATAAATATCAAAGCCTGTCTAACTTCTCCAGCAATAAACATGTACAAACCAGATTATTCATCAGTTAGTAGTACATTTTAGAAATAGAAATATTTCTTCGTATCAGAGATAACAGAACTTTCTGAATCATGATGTTTACTGCCTTTTTGCTTTAGTTTTAAAAGGAAATAATAGGCACAAGTGTAAAAGATGTAATATATGAGTGGCTGCCAAGAACCACAAATCTCTTTCAGCCCTCCCTCAACTCCTCAAACCAGGATCCAGGCTTACTTCCTTTTACCAGCACAACACTCCTGAGAGGTAGTTTTAGGCAGTGAGATTTCTCATTTCCAAGAGAAACCCATTGGCATTGTTGTACAGTAGTTCTAACCTGATTTGCAATCCTGATTTATGCATTTGCACGATAACAATGCCTACCCCTTGGTCTATAAAGAATTCCTCTCCTTTATTACCTAGCTATAATTACAATATGTTTAACTTCAATTAAAACAAGGGAAGCTATTATTCTGTTTGCAATTTGCATAAACACCAGGATGGTATTACAGTCCATATAATTGTAAGTAGTTATGGAGGGGAAGGGAGGAACCACTAATTCAGCAGATCTCCAAGTGGGGTAAATGGGACCAAGACAGAAATTAGAACAACTCCAGTAGAAAAACGAACATAAACACAAAACTATGTTGGTGAAGCTTTTTAAGTTCAGTTTAAATAAACAATTCCCGCTCCCTATAGTTTCAAGGGGGTGGATTCTAGCTTTGTTAAGAAATATGACATTGACAAGAGGGAAATTTGAATGCCTTGGACTTCTAGAACTGATCGGTGTTGGTCCATAAGATCCAGATCTTCTTCAAGCTATGCAAAATGTTCAGCCTCTTCTCCTTCCACACGAAGCCTTTTTCAGCACCTTTTCTCCGGACTGATTGAAGCACCCACAATCAGTCCGCAAAAAAGGTGCTGAAAGGGCTTCGGGTGGAAGGAGAAGAGGCTGAACATACTACAGAGCTTGAAGAAGGTCTGGATCTGATGTATCAACTGTCCCGGCGGTTAAATAGAGCCTCCTGGGACGGTGGAGGCGGGGGGGTAACCTCCGAATTAGAGCCTCCTAAGAGGGGAGACGGAGGTTCGACTCCTCGCACCTCTTCGAGGTCCCACGTGCTCGACCGCCAAAAAAAGAGCTGCCCTCCCGACGAACGCACCTAGGTTTTTCTAAGCTCTGGGACGTCCAGGTGATGCAGACTCAGGGCACGTATAAAAAGAAAGGCAGGGAAGGCGGCGTGATGCCAGCAAACACGCTGGCGGACCGGGATCGATCGGGTCCGTCCGCCCCCCGCCCCCGCTTCCCAAGTGCGCGGACCGTGGGTCACCCCGCCCCTCCCCGCCGCCCCGCTCTCACCTGTCCACCGCGATGACCGTCATGGAGTAGATGCTGGCGAAGACGGCGGTGATGGGGAAGAAGTTCTGGAAGCGGCAGTAAGCCTCCCCGAAGTACCAGTCGCCGTGGAGCGCGTAGATAAAGTTGACCAGGGTGTTGAAGGCGGCCACCGAGGCGTCGGAGAAGGCCAGGTTGACCAGAAAGGAGTTGGTCACGGTCCGCATGCGCTTGTGGGCCAGAATGATCCAGATCACCACCAGGTTGCCGAAGACGGCCACGGCCACCACCACGCCGTAAGCCAAGGACCAGAGCGCCAGGCACCAGGCTGGCTGCACGAACTGGTTGGAAAAGTTGGCCCTCGGCGACGACCAGTTACTCCCCGCTGGCGCGGACAGGCTCCCGTTCCAGCCGCCCAACTCGGCGCCGCTCCAGTTGACTGCGGGGATGGAAGTCATTCTGGCTCGGAGTCCGGCCAAGCTTGGGAAGTCAGAGGGTGCCCTCCCTCCGCTGCGGTTGCTCTTCGTCGGAATGCCGGTCGGAGAAAGGAGCGAGTGGCCGTCGAAGCCTCTTATATATCCCTGCGGAATCCGGAGTGGAGGAGGATCGACTCCATAGGCTGCTTCTCCACTCCCTCCCTTTCTCCGGTCCCTCCCCTTGGCTGGCTTTGGCCAGCGGCGGGCGCTTTGAGCGCGGACGCCGCTTCGAGGAAACCTCACCAAAACGCTTTCGGTGGCCCTATAACTGAAGCCCCTACGGAAAGTCCCCCCCACCGCCCGAAAGTCTTTCCCACCGCCGGCGCAACACAGCTTCTCACCTGTCTCCCACCTTCCGCCCATCTAAAATCTCGTACGGCTCTTAAAAGCCACTCGCCCGGACTCCGGGGCCAAGGATGCGAACCGCCAAAGATGTTCCCGAATTCTACATAAAAGATGCTCAAAACTTCACAGAGTGAACATGGATTCTGGTCAAATACACTGTCCACCTAGACGAGTAAACACCTGGTGGATACTTGAACGGGAAATTTGGGCTCGAGGATGATTAAAAACTGCCCCTCTTTCCTTTAGAAGCCAATCCATGAATGGTCCAAGAGTCAGGTAGGACTTGAAGGGGATTTTATTTTATAGAACTCTGATCATTCCAAGACATATTTTTTCAAACATTCTCTCTTGCTCTCTTCAATGGAATTCATGCTCAAGTAAGTTTTCCATTTACACTTCCTCTGGTTTTCTTAAGCATATTGTTTAATTCTCCTGAATAACAGCTTCTTCTTCTTCTTTTGTTGTTCATGGTCCTTCTAAAATGTGTCCTATAAAAACCAATAGGGGAACCTCATACTGTACTCTATTAAAATGCCTTTAAATTCAAGGTAGAAGTCATCACTGTGATAGAGATAAAACAGCAACTGTAATATTCCACTGGGACAGGCAGAAGCTGTTAGGAATTCAAGCAGAATTTCTTAAGGAGTAAGGAAAGCTCCAAGCCTTCGCCACCTGAGTTCTGGCTTATTAGATGTTTAATGGATGATACAAGTCACCTTTGTCACCCTCAGTTCCTCAGCTAATCATTGTAAAATCAAACTTAGTGAATATTTGCTTCGGTGTCTAAGGTTAGCTCTTATTTCTCATCAAAATATTATAAAGAGTGACAAGAGCTGCTTTATATCTCTCCATGTATGTAAGTATCAACAAGGGAAGCTTTTCAGAGCAAACAATAATATGATCATTAATAGAACAGGTTCTCTATAGCCACCTGACATTTAGGAAATTCTAGAATCTCACCAAAATTCAAAACCCAGGCTGGTTTGTTTCTGGGAAGAGCAGGATGACCCAGCTGCCCAGGAAATTTTGTTCCCTAAAGCAGGAAGGTGGATTGGTGGCTCTCCAGATATTGCTAAACAAAGCTCCAGGATTTCTTAACAATGGTCATGTTGGCTTAGGCAAATTGGAAATGTACTGTAGTTCAACAATATCTTGGAAGGTCACTGATTTTTGCCATGCTCTAAAACAGAATACTGTAAATCTATATCATTGTCTACTCAGGGGTGTCAAAATCATGCGCTGGCAGATTTAGCGAAGGGGGGAAAAGGCACAATATGCCATGTGATGATGAACACCCATGTTCTACTTGATCACTTTTAAAGATAGTCATGCCTCACTTTAATCTTTATGTTAAATGTAGTCTGTTCTTTTACATCTTACTTCTAGGGCAGGAAAGCAAGCTTGAGTCCTGCAATATTTTCTCATCACCTTCACATCTACTGTGTTCACATAACACACACACACACACGTATTCATATTATTTAACTAAATCAATAGTCTGCATTCACAGTCAGCCATAAACAAATTGCATTTACTGGGTTTGTGTAGCACATTGACATACAAAGTAGTCCACTGTAGGTTAGCTTAGCGTATTATGGAAATAGGTTAGCATATTATGGAGATTAGAGAAATAGCACCAGCTTCTGCTCCTTGACTATTATACCTTTTAAGGATCTCTGCCTTTAAAAAAAAAAAAAACTTTTTAGTTGTTCTCTTTCGATTTTTCTCATATTGTCACGAGTTGTTTTTGAGACTACTCAACAAGCAGAAAGGCATTATATAGATATTTAAATAATTGGCAAATGGCATCTGAAGACAGAATTTTTTCAAAAGTTGGCTGTCTCAGTTGGCATCTGAAATATTCCAAGAAATAAGGGAAATAGCATTTTTCAAGCTGAAGCGTTAATTTGAGCAGTAATGAGAGAAAGGTGGCTACCAAATATAAGGCAAATAGTAATTAGAAGGCATTTCAAACTAATCGGTAATTAATTGTGGCCATCAAGATGAACAGAATGGTTGGTTTTCTGTGACTGGGATGGCTGAATGTACTTCACTATCATATCACTCAATTAATTTATAGAATGGGTTGGGCCTCAATATGGTTCTGTTCTGTTAAAGCAAATTATAATAATTCATTATAATTATAAATATTATAGTGATACAGTAAATAGATATGCAGTTACTGTTTCTATAAATATCAATAAAACTCAAGCAGCTGTTTAGACAATAGTACAGAGGTTCAATAATCTAATGTGGTCATTTAAGAACAGCAAGGCAAAAGAACATGAAACAAATCACAGCAGCACAACGTTTTCTTTCTTTCTCAGCTAGTACCCTTACAACTCTTTAAATTATTGTCACTTTCTGGGACTGCGCGTGGTTGTGCAATGAATGTCTACAATTAACCTACAAATCTTAACTGACTGATACACGTTTCACCATTCTTGGCAAGCTTTCCATCCAGCTCTCATTAGTTCTTTCCTCTCCATTCATTTTAGAAGCAGGCATCAGTCTGGAGCAAATCCAAAGGAGAAGCAAAGTAATTTAAGGCAATTTGCTTGGTATCCCAGGGCAAAAATAAAGCCAAGCCAATATGGGCTGTCAGAGATATCTGGTCTAGATTTACATCTCTGCAGCTTAGGAAAACTCCTGTCTTGAACAACTAAGATAGACTGCAACAATGAGCACAATATTGGATTTCAATAAGTGGCAAATGCTTTTTCAAGCTGTGGCGTGCTTGGCAATCAGGGAAATGGGGCTAAATCAATGCCTGCATTGTAGGGATGGATTGTGTTGCAGACCGCTGCAAAGTCTGTGCTCATTCTGACTTAGGAAAATCTCACAAATGATTCTTCTGGAAGTTAGATTTTTTAGCCTGCTGTGCTAATTCTTTTCTTTTGTCCTTTCTTTTTCCCTCGTTCTGTACCTCCGCTAGTATCCTTACAACTCTTTTGCTGGTTATGAGTTGTTATGTTTACTTTTATATAATTCTATACTACTTTTGCCTTTTATAGTTATAGTTGCTAATTGTCCCAGATAAGTCATCAATTTTATATTCTTACATGATGGACATTCATAATTTCAAGTCCCAACAATGACAAATCAGGAAGATAGTTTTTCCTTCTAAAATAATCTTCCTTTGGCTTCATAGACTCCTATCAGTTTAAAAGTGCCACAAAAGTTCTTCAAAGACAAGTCTGAAAATGAATCAAAATGAGAGAGAGAGAGAGAGGGGGGAGGGAGGGAGAGGGAGGGAGAGAGAGAGGGAGGGAGGGAGGGGGAGAGAGAGAGGGAGGGAGGGAGAGAGAGAGGGGGCGGGAGGGAGGGAGAGGGAGAGAGAGAGAGGGAGGGAGGAGAGAGAGGGAGGGAGGGAGAGAGAGGGGGGGGAGGGAGGGAGAGAAAGAAAGAGAGAGAGAGAGAGAAGCATATATATAAAAAACCAGTGATTTTGATTTATACTGATTAGTAGGTGGCAACATGAGTTTGGATTCATCCTGTTTGGGGTTCATTATACAGACAAATCTTTCTATGGATTTTCAACCCTCTACCAGAAATCAAACCCAGGGGTCATTTTATACTTATGGCTCCTTTATCAGATTTGATTTTAACATTAAAAAGTGCCTGCAAATTTCATCCCTTGGTTCAGTCTAGGATGACTTGGATCACTTCCTAAACTCTAGGTCAGGTTCCTAAGTGAATCTTATCAATGTAATAACCATGTTTTAAAATCCTAGGCCTCATTTATAGAGTTACAAGCTTCTAGTTGCCCTTGAGGTGGTGTTTGCTATTTTATACCAATTGTACATTGACAAATTCCAAGGCAGAGCCAAAAAATAAAAAAAATAGCAAAAGGCTGGTTAAATAAAAACCTCCAGACTCTTAGTTTTACCTCACAGTTTCCCTGGCTCAGAAGCAGAATGGTTTAGTGCAGAGGTGTCAAACTCAATTTCATTGAGGGCCGCATCAAGGTTGTGTTTGAACTTGGCCAGGATGGGCATGGCCAGCTTGACATGACACTTGTCAGGGGTGCCTCTGATGGCCCGAGTGCTCTGCCAGAAAAAACGGCCTCCCAAGGTCCATTTTTGGCTGGATGGCCTCCTGCAACTCTCTGCCAATGAAAATAGAGCTTTCTGAGCCCTTCTGAGCTCTGTTTTCACTGGCAGAGGCACTGTGGGCTGGTCCTTCACTGTTTCCAGGACGGCCCTGCAGGCCAGACCTAAGCATCCCATGGGCCGGTTCCAGCACGTGGGTCTTGAGTTTGACACTCCTGATTTAGTGGATTGAGAATGATTTGGATTCCAATTTAATCTCAGAGCTCACTGAATGACTGGGGCCCTGTCATTATCTCTCAGTCACTATCAATTTTGTAGGATTATCACTGAGTGTCTAAAAAAGGGGTAGTCCCAGAAGGGAAATCATTATAAGAATGTAACTTAGTATCAATTTGGGCGAGATGATTTATAATTAAGAACTAATTAAATCCATGTAAGTGCAGTTAATTCTCCTTAGGTGCATGATTCAAATGGGTATGTTGCATGGAAAAGTAACCTGCCAACTTTCCACTCTCTTCATAGCAAAGGATAAGGGCAAAACGTTAAATGAATGAATAGTAAGTCAAAACAGATAAATAAGATGATTTGAAGGATCCATTCCTAATTTAAACCACCCACTATCTGACTTGCCATTTTGGACTGGCATGTCTTTGACAATATTCCAAGCTTTTGCACTGCCAAATTATCTATTTATGGTTCAGTTTTTCTCCTTTAAGCTGCATTAAATCCCTTGTCTTCTGTCCTCTGGCCAAATGACAGGTTAGGGAATTTGAAATACAATCTCTCTCTTGGCAGGAGAACTGATTGATGAAAAAATTCTCACACGTTTGGAGATGTTTTCACCCTGCTTCACTTTCAGAATTGACTTATCTACTTTATTCACAAACGTTCCCACAAGACCTTATTTGCTATGGCACCTTATTTGTGTGAAATTATTCTCTTGAGCTTGTTAGCTCCACTTCCTTCCCACTGTGGAGCTGTGAGACAACAAGATGTCATGGATGCTATTTTTCCTAAGATTTCCCCCCCCCTCTCGCATATGTATTTTTTCTTAATAAAGTTTTATTTGGGTTTTCACACATACAAAATACAAGTAAAACATCTTTTTTGAAAATAGCATGGTCCCGGGTTGAACTTCTTTATACAGACACAAAACTCAGTTTTATGCTCCTTTTTGTATTCTATTCCATATCTTATACTATTTTACATTTTCTATATAGTTTTTCCCCTCTTTTAATTTTCTCTATTTTATTTTGATTATCTCATCTCAGTTCAAATCATTATATTTATACTTTTGTCTGTTCTGTTTCAATTTCATATTATCTTTTCTCATTAAACAAATTTTCTCCTGTAGTTACTAATTGGAGTATGACACCTTTATATCTTTTAATTACATCCATTCAACTCTTATTTAAACTTCAATATATACCTTAAGTTTATGACCTTCAATATAATACATAATACATAACTTCCAATCAAATTCTGCTTGGTACATTCTTATAATACGCACTATATTCTTTAAAAAAAAAGAAAGATTATAAATATATGTAATTATAAACCCTCATTCCATTCCAGTTCAGTTCTATCATTAATAATCATTACAATCTTAACATCTTTAACACTTCTTTTCAATTAAATATCATACTTCCTTAAAAACACATATAATTTCCATAATTAATTTTCTCTTATTTCTCTTCACATATGTTTTATAAATCATTAAATATACCTTTTTACATTTATTTATTGACAAGCATTCCACTGAATTATGATAGCTATTTTATCAGACATTTTAATCATACATTGTTTCATATTTTCTAAAATTATTTCTGCTTCTAATATAACCATACTATCTTGTGTACTTTTGCAGAATCCCTTTTTCCATTAAGTTTTCACCCATTATCTCTAAATAGGCCCTGTTTCTCTATATTTTGCTTCTGTCCTTTATAACTTCTTTTCCTTTCTTTCTTCCCTCTCATCTTCTCCCTCCCCTTTTTACCCCCTTGTCTCTCTAGTTCTAATTCTCTCTTGTGCATTTTCCTCTTCTGTTGCTTTCTGATTTTATACTTATTTTTCACTCTATTTTTTTTTGGAGTTGTTTTTCCCAATCTTAAACTTTCCATTCTCTTTCCGCCCTTTCCTTTTTTCCCTCCATCTAAGATTACTTGTTCATTAAAGATGGCTTCTTCTTTGTTGCAATCTTCTTGTTCTGCAGGCATTTCTTGTTGTTTCTCATAATTCCAAATCTCCATTTCTAAAAACTGAAATATGAAGCCAAAAGAACTAATTGCATTTTGTTAGTATGATTTTGCTTAATTTTTTGTAAATTTTGGGAATCAGAGTTATACAGGTGAAATGGGTGGCTATATAAATTGAATAGATGAACAAACGAATGAATGAATGAATGAATGAATGAATGAATGAATGAAATATAAGACATCTTCTAAAAGCAAAATATATTATTCCTGATTGTTGAATTAAAAGAAACACTCTAACTGCCAGTTATCAATAATACATGATGGATAGAGAACAATTCATTCAGTATTTTTGTTTAGCATTAAGTTGGCTAACAGTTTTATTGGACTGAATTAAAGTATTTGCTTGTAGACCACAAGTGGAAATAATAAAATGTATCATTATTATTATTTCTGTAACCTTCTGAGTATGCATGGTATGTTACAAAATAAAAGGAGTCAGTAAGATTATGCACTAAAATTGATTTGATTGAACAACAGAGAAAAACAAGGCTGGAGAAGAATGTGTGATTATTACTCATATTTTTAGGTTAAGTTGTACAGAGACATTTTGACATTATTCAAAAAATCAAGGGATCCAATCAAAATTCTAAAGGGAATAAATTCATAGTTAGGAATAAAAGCTACCTTGACTTGAAAGCTGTCTCATTCTGCAACAGCTCTCCATCTATTATGTTCAAGAACTGAGCCAATTCATTTCTAGCCTTGCCCTAATATATTTGAAAGTGCAGTTGATTCTTTTTGAAAATTGCAGCTATGTTGTGCTTGTGGATGTTGTTGTTGTTAGTTGCAAAGTCATGTCCGACCCATCATGACCCCATGGACAATGTTCCTCCAAGCCTTCCTGTCCTCTACCATCCCCCTTGCTCATATCGACTGCTTCTGTGACTCCATCCAACCACCTCATTCTCTACCATCCCCTTCTTTTCCCCTCAACTGTTCCCAGCATTATGCTCTTCTCCAGTGATTTCTTCCTTCTCATTAGGTGGCCAAAGTATTCAAGTTTCATCTTCAGGATCTGGCCTTCTAAAGAGCAGTCAGGGTTGATCTCTTCTAGGACTGTCCAGTTTGATCGCCTTGCAGTCCAAGGTACTCGCAGGAGTCTTCTCCAGCACCATAGTTCAAAGGCCTCCGTTCTTTGGCACTCAGACTTTCTTATGGTCCAACTTTCACAGCCATACATTGCGACTGGGAAAACGTAGCCTTGACTATACATACTTTTGTTGGCAGAGTGATGTCTCTGCTTTTTAGTATGCTGTCTAGATTTGCCATAGTTTTCCTCCCCAGGAGCAAGCATCTTTTAATTTCTTGGCTGCAGTCCCCATCTGCAGTGATCTTGGAGCCCGGGAAAACAAAATCTGTCACTATCTCAATTTCTTCCCCATCTATTTGCCAGGAATTGAGAGGTCTGGATGCCATGATCTTAGTATTCTTAATGTTGAGTTTCAAGCCAACTTTTGCACTATCCTCCTTTACCCGCATCAAGAGGCTCTTTAGTTCCTCTTCACTTTCTGCCATTAGAATGGTATCATCTGCATACCTGAGGTTATTGATATTTCTCCTGGCAATCTTAATTCCAACTTGTGATTCATCTAGCCCCGCCTTTCTCATGATGTGCTCTGCATATAAGATAAATAGGCAGGGTGACAGTATACAGCCTAGCCAAACCCCTTTCCCGGTTTTGAACCAATCAGTGGTTCCGTGTCCAGTTCTCACTGTTGCTTCTTGACCCATATATAAGTTTCTCAAGAGACAAATAAGATGGTCTGGTACTCCCATCTCTTTAAGAACTTGCCACAATTTGTTGTGATCCACATAATCATCCACATAATCATCCACTATCCACATAGTATGCTAAAGTCAATGAAGCATAATCAATTAGCATAGTCAATGAAGCAGAAGTAGATGTTTTTCTGGAACTCCCTAGGTTTCTTCATGATCCAGTGTATGTTGGCAATTTGATCTCTAAAGGTAACTGGACTTTGTTTTTCCTTGAAAATGTTTCACATCTCATCCAAGAAGCTTCATTATTTCAGACTGAAAAAGCACCATTGGACAACCATGACCCTGATTAGTAGTGGAATTCAATTTTTTTTTACTACCAGTTCTGTGGGCGTGGCTTGGTGGGCGTGGCAGGGGAAAGATACTGTAAAATCTCCAGTCAGAGGTGGTATTTGCTGGTTCTCCGAACTACTCAAAATTTCCACTACCGGTTCTCCAGAACTGGCCAGATCCTACTGAATACCACCTTTGCCCTGGATGACTGAGAACCTCCATAAACATTGTGGATAGTTCAAGTACACATTTAAAAGAATTCTTGCTTACCTCATGAAAATATTGACACTCAGTGAATTTGGCTGGTAAAGAGATTAATTTGCACTAAAAATGGCAGGTGTTTTCAGGGTTGTATAAATGTTAGCAGGGGTGGGATTCTACCAGTTCGGACCAGTTCTATAGAACCAGTTGTTACGATTCTGCACAGTTCGGAGAACTGGCAAATCACACCACTGGCTGGCCCCTTCCTTCCCCATCCACCCCACCCATGAGGTTTCCCTGAGGCCCAGTCAAGAATGGTATTCAGGGGATTGGGGGAGGGAGAAGTGGCCTGAGAGCAGAGCTGAATCTTCCTTAGGATTGAAGCTTCTATTTTTCAGTGCAGACTCAGGCAGCAGATTGTAGAAAGGTAGATCAGGGAGTGGAGCTGTGATTCTGCAAGCAGTTCAATCTGCCTGCCTGCTTTGCCTGATTTTGGGTAGAAGTTGCTCTTTTTTTAAATAAAAAATTCAATCTTTACATATATATTTACAATATTTCCATACAAGCCTATGCCCAGCCAGTCACATGACCACCAAGCCACACTCACAAATTAGGCCATGCCCACAGAATCCCACCCCTGAATGTTAGTCTAGGCAATTAAAATTCTACAAAGCAGTTATGCGTAGCACAAACCTCTACCTTGTTTTCTTATGTTTCATTTATTCTATTACTGTCAATTACAGGAAAAGGGCAAGTGGCAGTCTAGTATATTGAAGATCTTCTAATAGTTATAAAACTTACTCAGTGACCTATCTGTATTTTGCAGTTGTAGCTGGTCTTTCTAACACTTTCAAGTGCAAATTCACTTGAAGGATTAGAAACTTTTTTTAATCAGTGAAGATTCTCAAGAAACCAAATTATGCTGCTATCACTGCCACTAAAAAAAATAGGCTGTTTGTGTAAACACAGCACATATACCCAGGCTAGGCTGTGTTTATCTTATCATGCCATATTTCCAATCTGTATCTTTTTTATATGAAATAGACTTGACTCTACAAAAGAGAAATATCTAATTATACAGATGCTATAACCAGCATGATGGTTTCATGGTGAGTACACCAGATAAAGAAGAGGAAGACTGGGTTTATTAGTTCCAAATCTGGCAAATAAAATGAAAAAGAAACATCAAGAGGCATCAGCACTTACTGGTGCTGAAAAACTAATAGTGTGTATTTATTTTATGCATTCCACAAGCCTGAGGTTCCTTTTGCTTCTAAACAATGTAACATCAGCTTTGTTGTATGGTTAGCAGTCTGAAAAATGGCCAAGCTATTGAAATTCTCTGGCTGTCCCCACATGGCAAGATGTTCTCAGCAGAGAGTGATAAGTCATCAACATCAATTGTTCAATCTTGCGTTGCCATCTGCACAAGTAATCATTTTCTAGTTGCCAGTTACTTTAACACTTCTTAATCAGGTATCTTAAATTCTACTCAAATCAATAGCCCAGATCAGCACATGAAATCTGAGCAGCCTAATCAGCCTCTAGGACTGATCCTTTCATTCAATAGTGGCCGGTTCCCACTGAGTTAATCTGGGCAGGCCCAAACCCAAAGGTGGGTTGAGTAATCCATACTCCTTCACTTTTAATTTCATAATTTCTCCCTTAGACATCTCATTCTCTTTATTTCCTTTTGATAATGTCTTTCATTATCAAAAGTATTTTTTTCCACTGAAGGAAAAGCGAAATAGAGTTGCATTTTTTTCTTGTCTCTTGGATTAGTTTTTGTTCATTTGTTCAATAGCTGTCTCCCTCATTGCATATACCAATGTCTGTATCTCAAACGATCCATCTGTTAAAATGCTGAAGTTTGCAGGTGATATAACAGGGATTGGTCTCATTCAAGATAATGATGAGTCTGCATACAGACAGGAGGTTGTACAACTTGCCATGTGATGTGACGGGAACAATCTGGAACTGAACACACTCAAAACCGTAGAAATAGTGGTAGACTTTAGGAGAAACCCTCCCATATTACCACCTTTTACAATACTAGACAACATAGTATCAACAGTAGAGACCTTCAAATTTCTAGGTTCTATCATATCATAAGACCTAAAATGGACACCTAACATCAAAAACATCATCAAAAAAGCACAACAAAGAATGTTCTTTCTGCACCAACTCAGAAAGCTGAAACTGCCCAAGGAGCTGCTTATACAGTTTTACAGAGGAATTATTGAGTTTGTCATCTGCATCTCTATAGCTGTCTGGTTTGGTTCTGCAACCCAACAGGACAGACACAAATTCCAGAGAGCAATTAGGACTGCAGAAAAAACCATTACTATCAACCTGCCTTCAACTGAGTACCTGTATACTGCACGAGTCAAAAAGAGGGCTGTGAAAATATTTACAGACATCCCAGACATAAACTGTTTCAACTTCTACCCTCAAAACGATGCTATAGAGCACTGCACACCAGAACATCTAGACACAAGGACAGTTTTTTCCCGAAAGCCATCACACTGCTAAACAAACAATTCCCTCAACACTGTTCAACTATTTACAAAGTCTGCACTACTATTACTATTAATCTTCTCATCACTCCTTATCACCGATCCCTTCCCACTTATGACTGTATGACTGTAACTTTGTCACTTGTATCCTTACGATTTATATTGATTGTTTCCTAGTATGATTTGATTGCATATTGTACCCTATGACTATTATTAAGTGTTGTGTCTTATGATTCTTGACTCTTGACGAATGTATCTTTTCTTTTATGTACACTGAGAGCATTTGCACCAAGACAAATTCCTTGTGTGTCCAATCACACTTGGCCAAGAAAGAATTCTGTTCTATTCTATCTATGGTGTGTCTTGGGGAGAAGGCTAATTTGGGATTAAAATATTATTAAAAGGCTCCAGAACATCAGAAATGAAAGCACAGTGAAAACAATCTCATTCAAATCCACTAATTCCTAAAGGTAGGCTACTCCAGTTTCTGGCCAATGCCCAAGGGAAAAACAAAATTTTTAATGTCTTATGAAAGATTGGCAGGATTAGGACCATTCTGATATCAGGGGTTATGTTGTTCCCGAGGCCAGGTAATGACAGAAAGAACAAGTCTCTTGGGTCTCAATAAAATAAACGCAGAGACGACCACAACATGCTTATTCTATCGGATTTTGTGGTTCCCAGGCAGAAATATTCAGAGAGAGACAGTTGTATCTCTGGACAACTGAATAACTGGATAGAAGCATTCCTGGCAAACAGACAACAAATGGTCAAAATTGGGAGCATCCTATCAAATTCTGTACCTGTCAATAGTGGTGTCCCCCAAGGCAGTGTTCTAGGACCAACTCTCTTCATACTCTACATAAATGACCTCTGTGATCATATTAATATCTTTTCGCTGATGATGTAAAGCTGTTCAATACCACAGACAATACTGCTACCCTACAAAAAGATCTTGACTATGTATCAGAATGGTCAAACAAATGGCAACTTCAAATCTCAACAAATAAATGCTCTGTCTTACATATTGGCAAAAAAATCAGAAAATAAAATACAAGCTGAATAGTCAAGATCTTGTTGATGACCCAAGCTCTGTAAAGGACCTTGGAATACTCACCTCTAATGATCTAAGTGCTAGAGCCCACTGCAACTACATAGCCAAAAAGGCATTAAGAGTTGTTAACCTAATCCTACGTAGCTTTTTCTCTGGTAATATCACACTACTAACCAGAGCATACAAAACATTTGCTAGACCAATACTCGAATACAGTTCATCAGTCTGGAACCCACATTACGTATCTGATATTAGCACAATTGAGAAAGTCCAGAAATATTTCACAAGAAGAGTTCTCCACTCCTCTACTCGTTGTAGAATACCTTATGCCACCAGACTTGAAATTCTAGAACTAGAAAACCTTGAATTACGCCGTCTTCGGTCTGATTTAAGCATGGTATATAAAATCATACATTGCCATGTCCTACCTGTCAATGAATACTTCAGCTTCAACCATAACAACACAAGAGCACACAATAGATACAAACTCAAAGTTAACCGCACCAAACTTGATTGCAGGAAATACGACTTCAGCAATAGAGTGGTCAATGTCTGGAATACTCTACCCGACTCTGTAGTTTCTTCCCCAAACCCCAAAAACTTTAACCTTAGACTGTCTACTATTGACCTCACCCCTTTCCTAAGAGGTCTGTAGGGGCGTGCATAAGCGCACCAACGTGCCTACTGTCCCTGTCCTATTGTTTCTCTTATTCTTCTTTTATTTTTCTTATATGTACCCATTTCATGTATTCACAACTATGTATACACTTATACTTATTATCTTGTAAACAATTGACAAATCAAATAAAATAAATAAATAAATAAATTATTAACCTTGTGCCATGAGGGCTGGTTTATGCAATGGTTTTGCATGGACATACTAAGATGCATCCATAAGCATCTGCATCACTGTATTCTGGACCAGTTATAGTTCTAAGTTGTCTTCAGGACAGATGACCAAAGCATGAATGCCTGTGAACTGGGCCATTCCTGGATCTAAGAACTGGTATGAAGGCTTGCAAAGGTCTTTCTGATCACAGTTGCCACCTTTTCCTTGCCAAGAGTTCTGGATCCAAGAGTTCAGAGGAACTCCCAATTGTGTATTAGTTCTATCTGGAGGACTGCTACCCACATCCAGAACTAATAAGGGAATCTCCTCTGATTTTAGGGAATCCTAAAACTCACAATCATTTAATCTTGTTAGCATTAAGCTGAAGCCTGTTCTTTTCCATCCAGTCCTTCACAGCTTTAGATGATAAAAGAGAATCTTGGTAGCATTACTTGATCAGTCAGAGGTAAAGATATATAGCCGAGCATCATCAATATCTTGATTAATCTCATGCCAATGAATGGCCTTACCCAGTTGTTTCTTGTAGAGGTTCAATAATACTGAGGAGAAAGTAGATCCCGAAGAACTCCACAAAAATTATTTTAAGACTAAGGTTCTGTCTCCACCAACACTATTTTTATTTATTTTTATTTTATTTTATATTTATTTATTTATTTATTTATTTATTTATTTATTTATTTATTTATTTATTTATTTATTTATTTATTTATTTATTTGTCAAAAGCTTACAATATAACAGAAACAAGAATAAACATAAGTTTAAATACAAGAAATAGGAACTAATAATTGGGGACAATAGGACAGGGATGGTAGGCACGATTGTGCGCTTATGCACGCCCCTTAAAAACTCCCTGGAATGACCTTGGAGAAAGGAGGAAAATCACAGTCCCAGAAAATGGCAATATTAAACCCATTCCAAGATTTTCTCAAGAGAATATCTTTTTAATGTCTAGAGTAGTGTTTCTCAACCTTGACAACTTTAAGATGTGTGGACTTCAACTGCCATAATTCCACATTGCCAAGTTGAGAAAAATATTTCTAGAGTAGGCAGCATACTTGACATGATGGCTACAGTTCTTGCTCTAGTGATATCATTTTAAAGATGATAGATTAGACCAGAACCAAACCACCTTTTGCGGGTCATGTAATTTAATTATTAGTGACCTTTGAGAGGGATTTTGACAAGATGCAGATAGAGATTAATCAAGAATTCATAACTGAACCTTTTTAGGGATGAAAAATGCTTTCATTTTATCATTTTATTTCATTTTATTTGTAAATTAGAACAAATGGACAGCAACATAAAAAAGAGGTTTCTTCATAAATTCAAATGTGTCAATTAAATGCTTAGCTCTTCTGTTGAATGATAACTTTTTGTTAGCGTGTTGCAAATGACATATAATCTACTACTACTATCAGGGAATATAACAGTACTGTGGGCAAATTGCAGGCTAATCTTTGGCTTGGTTTTATTAATATATATTCAGCATGTTTGGTGAAAACAAAAGCTTCATGCTCCTTTTAGTAAAGGAGCTAGATTGGCCCACATATATTTATGTTTACTTCCTCTGATGGATAGCTGTTGTAATATTTTAAATTTCTTGAACCTACAGTTTCCAACATCTTTCATAAGTGCAAATGCTTTTTAGGGGCATTGGAAGATTTAATACACCAAGATTAGGCTGCCTAAACTTCTCTATGAATAGCATGCAAATTAGTGCTTCAAAAGCTAACTTTATTTATGTAGGGAGCCTGCCCAAAAGAAAAATCAACTCAGGAACAGTCTTTCCAACATAGGAAGAAGGATCCCCTGAAATAAAAGCCAACTCTCATCCTCTCGCTAACAGGGAAATTGGCCGAAGAAGTTTTCACAATAAACTGAGGGCCTATGAATGAAATATTATGTTTCCATTCATAAAAGCAAAGCGTGCCTTCTGAATGGATACTCAGTATCTGGACAGCCTTTCATAAACAAAATGCTGCTAGTTTCAGCTCATTCATAAGCAAAGAACTACCGAATGCTTTCACAAGAAGTTGAAACTGAACAGATTAAGGATACAAAAACAATAACACTTAAATCTACACTTGTTTACTCAACCTCAAGGACAGGGCATGACTTCCCAACCACAATAGGAACCAACTTACTACAGTTAGAATATTAAAAGGTAGACATTCAAGTCTATTGCACAACAAACCCAGCTATCTCAATCACGAAGCCCAAAAATCATATAAAAATCCATCTACTTACCAAACCTGGTTGTCAGCTGTCCCAGAACCAATTGCTGTATGTTACTTCATTTCTGTTACAACAATGAGACCTCCTTTCCAGCAGCTGCCTTTGTGTCCTCATCTCATTGCGGTGACACTCTCTCTTGCATTCCTTTTCCCAGATGGACAAGCAAGCCCTTTTCTTCCAACACTTGAAACTGTTTACATCTAACCACAATACCTTTAACACCATTAAACAACAATATCTGCTTATCCCAGTTCCTTGAGAAGGACTCAATTGGTGGTTAAAAAATGACGTCCAGTTTAAACATCTGGTTGACAGTGCGACCAACCATAATAAATTTATAAATGAAAAATTGATATGTGATTTGTTCAGAGAACAACAGAGCTTAAAGGAGGGGGAAGATTAAAGCCTGTATTTCAGTTAGGTGAACTAATCTCCAGAGAATATAACATTAATGCATTAGAAGTAGATGTAGAAAGAGGATGCTACTAACACCTAAAATGTTTACATGGAACAATTTAACACATTTGCTTCCCATATTAGCATTCCATTAAAATAAATGATTAGGCAGAGATCTTGAACTAAACTATCTGTGAAAATGAAGATCTGGGTAATGATGCAGAAGTAGTATCTCTTCTGCAGTAATAGTAGCATCATTCATAGCTGGAAGCAGAAGCAGAATTGTAAATCAAGTGTTGAAATTTGCAACTCCTGATCAAATGCTTATTTCAAATCTGCCTACTCCTTAAATGTTGAACAACCTTAGCCTTTTAAGTGGGTTACCTATTATAGAAGTGTGTTGGATCTAGTCTTGAATCTATTACTTCCAAAGACTTGGATCATATACTCTATAGCTGAGGTTGAATAATAGGGTTATCATTCAGAGACAGTGGGATTCAAAACAAAAATATAACATATAACATGGTAAGATGGTGGCTGGATTCCCATCAGTGCTAGTTATAGATTTTATTTTCTTTGTTGAGTTTTTTTAAAACTAAAGTTAGCATTACCAGTGTGAAATGGGCAGTCATATACATTGAACACAATAAATAAATATATGAACCACAAACTCTCCAAATCATTTTAGCTAATGTGCTTCACAGATTCCACTAAAAAGAGAACAAGGTGAAGGAATATGTGGAATCCTTTAGTCTAAGGAGACTTCCAGAGAGTACAAGATTTCAATCTAAATACTCATGAATTATATTGTTGCACATTTTCTGCTGGTAGATACTGCTTTCAAAAACAATGGATTTAATAGTCTGACATAATAGCTTAACTTTAAGACTCCATAGATTAACTGGCTCATTCAAGCCCATAGGTTAAACTTGAAGCAGGCAACTAGAACAAGCTAATTGAGAGAAATAGGTATGCATTGGCGGTATATTTTGGTGAAAAGCTATAATTGTTAAATTTCCAGTACAGTGATGTTTAAGTGAAGAAAGTTTTACTCTATGACATTCTTCAACTAAAGGGAGGTGATAAGAAAATATGGGACAACCAGCCATGATAAGTCCCATCATGGTTGGTTGTCCCATATATCCAAGAAAGGGAAGGAGCCTTGATTAAGACTTCATAAACTAGATTATGTTCAAAGGCATTAAGTTCTCCATTCCTAAATTAAATTAAATGGCAGTCAGGTTTATCTCAGACAAAACCTGGTACAACCAAGGTGATCTGAGTTTCAGTTCAGCCGAGCCACAGTTCACATGTCAGGCTGTATTTTTAAACCACAATTTGTTCTAAAGAAAACCCATTTCTCATTGAACACCTTACAGTATAGAGGTAACACTGATGGAAACCATGAAAGAAAATTCTTAGTGGAATAATACAGTGAAAAAAAGTGCTAATGAGAAAAAAAATAATTTACAAGAATGGTTGCTGCAAAAAATGAAAATCAGAGAAAGACATTGCCCAACGTATAAAGAAACAAATCAATAATTGTGCAACATGGTGCCAAAGAGAGAAAAGAATAGCTTAGACACATTCTGGAGAAATTGTATATGGACATTATTTGTTTATGTTGTGGCCATAAACTTGTTTGTATATGAAGATTGTATCTGTGCCTGATGTCTGGAAGAATGCTGCAATTGTCCATGAATACAAAGGGTAAAATAATATATGAATGCAACTTGCATGGTGGAATTTATTTTCTAGATGTGCCTGAGATAGTGTTGAGCAGAATTCTGATTGAAAGGCTGTGAAAGATGGCAGTGAATAAAAATTGAGAAGTTTCATGCAGCTTTATGTCAGGCAGGGAACATTTGATCTGATTTTGGCTTGTGAGTAGATCATTGAGAAATGGATAGATGCAAGAAAGAGAGTTGATTATTCAGCTCTTGATATGGGCAAAGCATGCATAATCAAGCAAATATATTTGAATGATGGGACATTTTACAGGAATATGTGGATATGGTTACCATCCAGGTTCTAACCAGGAGCAACCATGTTTAGTTTCCAAGGTTGGTTAGGTGCTCTAGCAGATGAGACAGAACAAAGCATTAGAGGAGAAGCCATGCTTCCAGCATTTTACACAAGCTGTTCTAGTACTTCTCCTCCAACAGAGCTAACAAGTAGATAAATTAAAGGTACTGCTAATTGGAGGGTCATACTGTGTAGCTTTTATTACAGAACATGCACACACTGTGCAACCTTTAATAATAATGCTATTGATTTTCCCTTTGTCTCTGATTGAATCACAAAGTCCAGGAGTTTAGTTATTGCAAGATTCTGCAGGAGAATTTATAATTTGAAACCTTCTGCTTTCCAATTACAGAAGTCCAGCAATAAATCTCCTTTTTCTGTCTGTCTCTCTTTCTCCTCTCCTCCTCTCTCTCCTTCTGTTTCATATATTCCTGAGGCCTAGTACCAGACCTAAGACATATTACATGCTATTTTACAAGATCAGCAGCATTGCTTACTTTGGTTCCTTGAAGATTTTCAGGTGGTGGTCATGAGGCTGTAGCAATATATTTATTCTGAACTTCAGTATGTTCTAGCACATGATTTTATGATATGCCTCTTTGCCATCGGTGCCTACTCTCTAAACATTGGTTCAAGCATCTATATTTATTTATCTAAGACCTCCATGGTGAAGGCAGATGCAAATCACTCATTAGTTTATTCACTATCTCCACATCCTATATGAACTGTCCTTTCATTCACTTATCACTTCCTGGACCAGCAATTCAGTTTTCTGCTTTTAATGTAGCTGAATTATAGTTGGCTTTTATATTTCTAGCCAAGTGCTCTTCAAACTCTTTTTTTTGTTCTTCCTTATTACTGTCTTACATGTACTAATTTAGCCTGTGCTTATGTTTACTTCAAAGTTTGGGACTTTAGATTCACTGAAAGAGTTCTTATGTTTTTACAACCAGCTTGATAGTATTTGTCAGCCACATGTTCTCCTCTAGTATCCCTCCCTTTTCTGCACTGAGATATACCTTCTGCCCACACTTCCAGGGCTGAGGTTTTAAATAGCTTTCATGCAGGTAGAAGTGATTGGATCTTGTTAATTTTCCCCTAAACTTCCTCTTTTTTAAAATTAATGTCCTAATTTGTGGGAGATTTCCTTTCCTGAAATCTAGGATTTCAATACTAGACTTCCTTGGCCACTGATTCATTTGCATTTTTCAAAATTAATGTACAATTGATACCAGAGGTTTATCTTTCAGGACTGATGGACAAACAGTTGGGAAAAAGTTATGGAACTTTGTTTTTGTGCATGATAACTGCATCAAGATTGTTGTCTTTTGCTGTCTTTTGGTTTAGTATAATAAACCCAGCCATAAACTACATACATACGTGCATGCGCACACACACACATAATTTTTTTTTTTTTACAATGAATGGCCCATAGTTTAGCAAGAAAGGTTCATAAAACTGAAGAGGAAAAAGAAAGCCAGATATTAATATTTATGTGCCAATATCTTGGGATATTATCTGAATAAACCATCTAAAATAAAAACTTATCATGAACTTTTAAGAATGTGAATGAGCTGCACAATATCATCAAGAAGAAATAAACAATGAAATGTGAAAATGAAATTCAGCACCAACCTTGTGGAAATAGTAAATATTTTGTATTGGTGCTTGGTAATAAAAAGAAAATATTGACAAAGGGCATTTTGCTACTTCCTCTGACAATTGATCTGATTAAATCTATGCAATCTTTTCTGTATTTTGTGTCAGAAAGTCATTGGCTTTTGACTTCTCTAGTTGATGAAATCTATGAACTCTATAAGATCCAGGATTTGATGAGTTGCCAATGAACATAGATCCTGAATAAATGAATGGATGGATGAGTGAGTGAATGAATGGATGTAGGGGCTCATTGACTCCTAATAACTCTGGGTGGATTACAGTTTAAAAAGCAACTCAGTGAAATGAAGAATTAGTTGATATGCACCCAGAAAGAAAGGAAGAACCATATAGAACAAACAGAAAAGCTTACAAGGACTTGCCAATCCTTACCGTAAGGCCTGGGAGAATAGTCAACATTTCAACATCTTTGAAATGTCATTAGGGTGGAAACCATGCAGATCTTGAGTGGTATGCTGTTCTGGAAAGAAGATGTCTTGTGAAAGGGAAGATGCACATCTGAGGTCCCAATAGGTGACACTGATTAATTGAGGGTACCTGAAGCACATCCACTTTGCCAGAATTTATCTGATGGGCAGAAAGTGTTGGAGATAAGCATTCCCAGAAATAAACTAGCTCTATGCCATGAAGTCCTTTATAGAGGAAAAACAACGATTACAGAATCAATGGACTCAAGTTCTGGCTAATGTTTTGTCTGGGCTTTTGACTTCAGATCCCCTGCTTCAAACGCGCATCCAAATTTGCTCAGCTGTCTCATGTGAACAAGTACTCCTTCTGCAACAGTCAATTATTGTTAATCTTCAAGTCTCCCTGACAAGATTTTCAACAGCCAGGAGTGTTTATGCACATAAAAGCTCCAAACGGTGGTATGATGAAGATTGTATCAAGGCCAAAAAGGCTCTCTTAAAAGGAATAAACTCCTTTTGTCAGTAAAATTCTTTGAGTGCTTCTCAATTACCTTAGACTCAGAAATTTTTTTAAAGACCCTTTGAAGATAAAGAAAAGACAGGTGATAAGAGAAAATTGGAGGAATTTAATTTCAGCAAAAAAACTTAAGAACTCCTTACGCACCTCCCAATTTAAGGTGTCATATCCAATATTTATTTTATTTTTCCAAAAGGGTTCACTCTTCCTATTTATTAGCCATTAGGATTCAGAAATTTTGCAAGGCTTACACTTTGGTGAAGCTGGATGCCCAATCCTTTTTTTGGACATTATAAGGGTACTGCTATGCATTTTCTGATATGTTCATGTGGTGATGATTCAATAGAAACTCTCAGCTATATGCTACATGCTGCCCTCCCCCCCTCTCTAAGAACTCTTAGATATTTCTACATTTATATCATCTTCAAAAATTTTCATGGTAGGGGAGACTTCCGGTTTGTCGGCTTCGCGAGTGGCAGGGATTTGCGAAGCTGCGCGATCCCTGCCACGCTAGCCGCTTTTGGGGCTCCGACCCAGACGGGTACGGAGCTAGGCTGCCCTGCAGGGGCAGCTGAAGGTAGGGGGGATCCGGAGAGGGGTTTGGGGGTGTTGCAGACCCCCTCCCCGACCGGTAGAACCCCCTTTTCCCAGGACGGTGCAGCGGCGGTCCGTAATGGCCGCCACAAAGAAGCTGGCAGCCGGGTAAGAATGCGCAGGAGGAAGTGGAGAAAGTGCTTGAAAGGAGAAAGTTTTTCTTGGCTCCTAGGACTCTAAGACATATTTAATAAAATTCCTGAAAAGTATGACTTTCTGAATAATACCTGCCAGAAGAGGAAAAAAGCGGCAGTTTGATGGTGCTGAAAGGATAGCTTACCCTCTTTTCCTACGGAATAAATAACTGGATATTAAGAAACCTATTTTTTTTAGGTGAAAAGTGGTTTTAAGCGATGAGTGGGAAGAGAGAGGATTAAAAAGAAAATATTTGTATGCTAAGACTTTGTTGGAGGAGATGCCTTAAGGATTTGAAGACTAGAATATATTGTAATAAGATTTTAAACAGAATTGGACTTTCTTTCTCTTTGATTGATATTACCCCAGAAGGAGAAAGTGAGAACTCTGCCTTGGTTTGGACTGACTGATAACTTTGGGACTGCTTTATTTTTTTTTATTTTCTTTGGAATATTCTGGTTGTTGTAAGAAGAAAGAAGGGGAAAAGAAAAGAAAAGATTTATAATGGCTTTTTCTGTTGAGGAACTGAGAAAAGAATATGAGCAAGCAAAAAAAAATGGTAAAGATGGTGTGGAAGAAGCTTTCCTTTTTTTAGAAATGGCGCTTACTAACTATCAACAAACATTACAACAGATGAAGACAGCAGAGGAACAAGAAAGAAAGGAAGAAGCCATCTTTAATGAATCTCAGAATTTGATTAAGAAAGAAGGAAGAGAGAAAAGAAGAGAACTAAAGGACTTAAGATCTAAAAAAACATTTAAGAAAGGGAAAAATAAGGTGCAAAATCAATATGATGATAGTAAACAAAAGGGAAAAGGAACACGACAGAGAAGGGAAGCCAGTAAGGCAGAGGCTAGAAGAAGGGGGGGTAGAAAGGTTTGTTGGGAGAAAAAAGAAAGGGAAAAGGTGGAGAAAAGCTACAATGTTTTGAAATTAAATGGAAATAAGGAATTTTTTTTTAGGGATAATGGATAAAGTATAATTTCTTTAAAAAGATTTTGCAAGGTACATAAGATGAGATGGTAGTATTGTAATGGTTTAAGAGTTGATAAGAGACTAAAATGTTAAAATGTTTAATAATGATTGGTTTTAAAATTTAATAATAAGGGAGGTTTAGAATACTGTTTTAATTAAAGAGTTTAATAAGATTATGGTATTGATGTTATTATAAAATTTTTATTATAGTATTTGTTTTTAATATCTGGATTTATTGTCTAATTATGTACTTAATTATTCTGGATGTACTAGTTAGATAGAATGTACCAAGCAAAATCGGATTGGGTATTGGATGTTATTTTAAAGGTTAATTTGATTAATTTAGGGGGGAGATAGAAAGGCATCATACTCTGATTAATGATTTCAGGAGAAACTTCTTTTCTTCTTTTTTATAAGGAATGAGACAAAGGGATGATAAAGAATGGACAAAAGATACAAATATAATGATTCAAACTAAGATGATTAATTAAGATAGAATTAAGAAGAGTGAAATATGTGGAGAAGTTAATATAGAAGACTTAGAATGGTAAATAAAATAAGTAATGATATGTAAGATGAGCATGAATATAATTGAAGTCCATGAAGAGAGAGATACCTGGGTCCAAGTTACTTTCCAAAAAGATTTTTTTATGTTTTGTGTGTTGTGTGTATATGTTTTTTGGGGGAGAATTAGTAAAAACTTGCAGAAATATAGAACGAGAATAATGGTAACTAAGTCAGAAAGAAATAGATGAAATAATAATAATGATATTGAATAAGAGTAAAGAGAAGTAAAGAGAAATTGAATAAGAGGTTTTTGTATGTTATATGGAAATGGTTTAAAACAGAATCATAATTTATCTGACTTGTTAAATTTACAATGAAAAAAGGTTTAAACATGTAATGAATAATGATGATTTGTGTGTTTTGAAAATTAATAAAACTTGTTTTTTTTTTTTAAAAAAATTTCATGGTAGGGTGTTTGGTTTCCATTTAATGTTACTTCTGTCAGACAAGGACTCAAAAATGTTTTCCCAAGTCAACCACTTTTTTGCCACCATCTCTATAATATGCACACCAACAATTAAGTTCTGCACTTCTTATAATACTATTTTAATCTGTTTTATATCACTATCTGTTCTTAATTATTTTTAGATTCTATTACAGTTAACTAGTTTTGTGTATTATACATAGATGTATGTAACAGTTCTACTATTATTTTATTGTGTCTGGCCTTAGGTCTGCAATAAAATGATTTGATTTTGGCACCTTGAAGCAAACTGGAAGCTAGTTGCCAACCAATGCAGTTTGCAGAGCAGTAACATCATTCTGCACCAGCTGTAACTTCTGAGGGCAGCTCCATGTAGAAAGCAGTAGTGAGGGACTGCCTGGAGGTCTCCCCAATTCTGGATCTGGTGCAATTGGTTCACAAGATGGATCTGTGTGAAAACCTTCTTAGTCATAGTTGCTACCTATTCTTCAAGCAGGAGCTGTTGTAGTTCACCGGCAGCAGGTGTGGATGGCAGAGGTCTCTGATAGCAAGGACTCAGACGAGGGGCCTGCATGTGATGCAGGGATGGGGCCAGGACTATCGGAGAGTGGAGTGCTGCCTTCAGAGCTTGTGGAGTCTGGCAGCAGTGACGCAGAGGATCCCGGGGAGCCTGTGCCCAGTGTGCATGCGCGCAGGGCTGCTCAAAGGAAAGAACAGCTGAAGCAGCAAGGGTGACTCAAGGGTAAGGTTGGAAGGTGATGGCCCCCCCATAAGGGATAAAAACCAGCTCTTGGGGATGTGTTCTTGGCAGACTTTTGCAACCTTGAAAGGGCTTGCTTTTGATATCGGACACTTAGGTTTAAATGTTTCTTGACTGGGAATGCATTGAATTCCCAGCGCCGCATTAAAAAAGGTTTGCTTTTATACACAGTTTGTGTTTGTTTAATTTGAACAGGAGCTGTGAACTGATGAAGACTCCAAGATTGGTCTCAAATGGGGAAGCACTGCCCCATCCAAGACTAAATGTGGAGAAACCCCAGGACCTAGGGATTCTAAATAATCCTAGTCACTTGGTCTTCTCCAGATTGATCCTGAGTCTGTTCCTTTGTGGTCAGACCCACACTTGGATTGCCTGTAATCAATATACACTATTGGGTATTTTAAGTATACAGATAGCAGAAGACCCAAACTGACAGATGACTTCAACTAGTGGTTTCATATAAATGTTAAACATTAGAATAGAGAACAAATGGAGGGCCAGGGGTTCAACCATTCCTCTTCTTCAACACCAAGTGAAACCAACCACAAAGAATGGAAAAGAACTAGTGTTGGATGGTGCTCCTTTCTGCACCCATCTGGAAAATAGAAATTGGCCTATCAGATGACAATTTTTAAAAGAGTATATTTAAATGTTATTTGTAAAAAAGGTAAATTGTATGAACTAAAGGTAAGTAGATATATTTATCAGTATCAGAGTAGACATGAAACAGAATTTAATAATTTTCTGTGACCTCAGGAAAATGTCTTCCACAGAGCTGATTGTTTTCTGGGGGAAAATTCACCTGGTTCCTAGCCAAGGCAACTACAGAGGATGCCTGTTTCTTCCTCGGACAAAAGTTCTAATATCCTCTGAAGAAGGAATTATATTGTCCAGAGATGGCTGTCAAAATGTATATCAGCTATTATTAAATTCTAGCATGTTACAAGTAAGACCTAACAGTGTGATTAGGTCTAGTATTCTAGGAAAAATAATAGTAATACAATTAATTGGAACAAATGTATAGCTTTGAATTATCAGTAACAGCAGAAGAACTTTTTGATAAATAATGGCTAGCCTTAAGTCAAAATGTTTGCTCAGGGGTTTCTGAAAGATAAATTTTTCCTGCTAACAATCTGATTCAGGAATTCTGTTCGCAAGTCTGATAGTGTTTTGAACAGCTGCTCTGTGATTAGATCTTCTGGAGATGTCTGATTATTATTTCTGTGGGAAAATCATCTGAGGGGGTCTGAATAAATCTCCAGAAAGATCCTTGAGGTTATCTTATAGGCAAACTTTTTAGAAGCTCAACATTTAGGGAAAAAGTATATATGTACAAGATAGAATATAGGAGAAAAGTTTAACGTGAAGAAAGTAACACCTTATCAGGTATGCCTTACTAACTCAAGAACTGCTTCCACCTAGACCAACAGAGAATTAGTAACAATTAGTAACAAATGTACATTTGTGTTCTTAATAGTGCCGATAAACTATAAAAGAAGTTATGTGCTGTATCTATTAGCTCTTGCAAGGTAACTGACACAAAAAAAACACCACAATGAATAGTAACTCTATTTTTATTGTAAGGTTACATTAACAGATCTTGCAAGATTGAATGTATTTCTACCCTTGTTTCCTTTCAGTCTCCTGAAAACTAGAGGTGGTTTCTGAGATTTATTATCTTGGTCATAAATCAGTGAATAAAATAGTGGGGAAAGAAATAATGCTCGAATGGAGGGATATAAATTAGGCAGAGGTGTGTATGTAGTTAAAGTCAGTGTTCTTGCCTGGAGTCTTAGTACAGCATCATAATAAATCTTTTTGATGAGAATTGCCAAACAATTACAAGAAAAGTTGTTATTGTTCAGCTGGTGAGTTCCGAAAGACCCCTTCTGGAGCATCTTCAGCAAGACTGGGTAAACCTGTAGGAATGGGAGGGGTGAGACAGAGATAGTTGGGGATGTGTAGCCAAAATAAAATTCTTTCTCCTGGGAACCAAGGTTGTTCTCACCAGGTGCTGTTAAGGTGTGAACTGAAACCAACTGGAATTGGGACTGTGACCTGATTGGATCATGTGACGGACATGTGACCTGGGGGCAAGGACTTTGGGTTTTAGTTTGGGTGGGGAAAACTTTGGATCTTTCAGAGTCGGGTTTTCACCATCTGTTCCAATATGACATTCCTAATAAATTCATACTTTGAGAAAACTCCAGCCCTCAGAGTTTTGATTGCTTTGGGTCTCTTACTTGGAACCCTGACATATAGATCAAAGAGACAGAGTTATATCCAACAAGAATGGAAACTTGAGGGAATGTTGATTTATGACCAGAGTAATTAAAGGAATTAACATCCTTTCTTCACAGTAGCTAATTATCTCAGTTCTTTTAAATAGACCACATGTTCTTGGATTTGACACTTGCCCAAGTCAAAGTCTGAATCCTTATCAAAGTCAGCACTCATCCATTTTGAGTCTGGGTTATTAATTTTAGGAATGGCTTAAGGACTGATCATTAGTGTCCCAATTATAAGCTGACAATGCACCAGGTTCTCCCTATTTCTCTCTCCAGCCTCACAGTCTGAAATGGCTATAAATAGCTTTGCAATTCATGGCTCTGAATTGAATCGCTAGCATTAAAAAAAAAATGCCAGGTAGCTTCTGGGGGCTGAAATTCCTATAGTCCAGGGGTCCCCAAGCTATGCTGGCTGGAGAATTCTGGGAGTTGAAGTCCACAAGTCTTAAAGTTGCCAAGTTTGGAGACCTCTGCTATAGTCTTATAACAATCTTTGCTTTGCCTTGGATAGAGAGAGATAACATGGCCCTTGTACTGTTTCAGCCGAGTTGAATCCATGGGTTATCTGCAGAAAAAGCCTGCTAGTGATCTTTAAGAAATCTGCAATTTGATTTTATGACTATTGGATTATGATCATAAGATTTTCTGGGGAGCTGTTCTTTGGTTTTTCAGAAGGACATAATGAACTTAATTGCACACCTAAAAGTCAACACAGGGATATGCTTTAAAGATATATTTGCCATTTCTTTAGAAATTATCCCCCCCCTTTTTTTGAAGGTTTTGTTTTATTCAGCATATAATTTTAGCATAAATGTCACCTATATTTTTAATATATATTTAAAAAAATAAAAGGGAGAAAGTTAAATGAAGAATTAGCAAGGATGAGGAGCACCGATGTCATTATTATTTTGGGTATTTCTATTTTTCACTTACAAGACATAGATTTCCAGATATTCTTGCTTTTCCTTCCTCATCTTTGCTGCCTTATCTTATCATCTTTTATTTTGTGAATTTCTTTTCCATCTGCATGGTTTCACCATTAAATATCTATGGTTTTGCCAGGCACATGCAGTATATAAATATTTATTATTTATGGGTACTGTAACTTGCTCCAGTTTCTAAATGGAGAAAAAAACATCAAATGTCCCCCTCCCCTAAAAAGATATTAGTAACTCCCCTCTACCTCCCAATGATATTACTAAACAATTGCTACATATTAAAAACCTAGTCATGAAGGGCTGGCTGTTTTAAGGGATTTATGCCATGCTAATTGGAGATGGAAAGGTCATATAAGAGCAGAGTTACAATGCAGGAGGGCCGCAACAAAAAGGATATGCTAGCTTGTCAATATTTTCCTATTTGCATGAAAATATTACAATAAATCCATATGAAATCCTCCTGTTTTTAGAAGAAATATTCTCATGGTTAAGAATTCGTGGCAATATATAATTCTATAGCATGGATAGTAGGCTTTATATTCTGCCCTTTTGCTTAGTTGATGGAATTAAGCACTAATTAGGTCCTGTTTCCTCTTTATTCTAATTCATCCTTGCTTATATGAGTTGCTTATATACATTGTATATAATGAGTTGCTTATATACATTGTATGTAATGAGTTGCTTATATATATTGTGTGTGCTTGGCTGCCAAAGAAATGGATGTACACTTGAAAAGCAACTTATTAAGATGGTTGCACATTAACTTGAATTGATTGAGAAATGAAGTAAAGGAGCTTACATTGCTGTTACCTATCTTGGGCTAAATTAACAATCATAAACATATAATTTAAATATTAAATATTGTCTACCATCCCTTAGAATTTGCTTTAAAATAATATCCAGGACATCTTTAGTTCTTTATGGAACCAATTACATTCTTTGCATATTCAAAAACAATTGTTTCCAATTTTGAGCTAATTAATATTTTCTTGCTGTTGCTTTTAATGTGCATTTGTTTTGGAAACAAATTGAAAGCTAAGCAGCAGAATAAATGGAAAGAGAACATATATAAAAATGAAATAGTTACAATATACATAAATCAGCAGTCATTCATTTTAGTTCTACTTATTTGCAATTTATGATGAAAAAAATGGAACCTAAGATAATAAAAGAAAGAATGCATGGTTCTCATATATTTGTACTTGCTTTTCTTTTTCAAAGTTATTGTAAACACAAAGCAAAGAAAAAGGAATTAATTCTAATGGACAAATTTAGAGATGTCAGTGTTTCTGTAGGAAATGATATTAAAAAAACCTGATTGCTAATCTGATCATGCTAGAAATATTCAAAACACCATACATGATTTCCCCTTAATTTACATCTTCTCTATTTGTTTTCTAGTATCCTTGGTTTGGGCATGATTTCAGCCATGTTGGTTATATATCCATCATGTGATACAAATATCCTGCTTTTAAATAAATTGTCACAACATGAATTTTATAATACTGGTATGTTATGGAATTTGGAGTTCTCCTTTTTGAGTTCATTACACAGGCCTCAAATGCAAAACATCTGTTTTTCTTGCTGAATCAGTTATTTCAAGCACGTTGAAAATGTTTTGAGATTAAAACTGGATTTTCAATTCAAAACAAAGCTGTTTTAAACTCAAAACTTCCATGGCATTTGAGACAGGCATTTCTGAAAATGAAACAATTTTCACAGTCAGAAAAACCGTAAAGTTATAAATTTGAAATGTTTTGCAGTCCCCAACATCATAACATTCTTTCTTCTTTTAATTAATATTTAGATTATTTACAAAATATGAAAACTGTGCCAAAGAATAACTGTGCCTACATTTAATTAGCCTACATAATCCTTCCTTCTGCTATCATTTATCTCTCCTTTATGGGCAGGAGCAACATGCTCCATCCAAATACAGGAGTAATTTAAACAATACAATTTCTACTCCAATATGAGTCCTAAATATTGGAAGTGCAAAAAAGTTGATGGTACATTTTATCACATGTGGTGGATGTGCCCTGAGGCCAGGACATACTGGATTCAAATTAAAAATTGGTTAAAAGAGATCACTGGCTATCAGACTGAGCTCAGACCGGAATCCTTCCTATG
Organism: Notechis scutatus; assembly: GCF_049901735.1. NCBI lineage: Eukaryota > Metazoa > Chordata > Lepidosauria > Squamata > Elapidae > Notechis > Notechis scutatus. The sequence goes on from NC_142012.1 coordinate 22,340,353, forward strand.
AGGAATCATTAAAGAAAGACTACCGAAAGAAGTAAAATACCTAGTGTTACATATTATAACAGCCGCCAGAATAGCCTTTGCGCAGGTATGGAAAACACCAAATACCCCTAATGAAGAACTAATAATACACAAAGTAACAGAAAGTGCTGAGATGAATATGCTAACAATGAAATTGAAAGAAAAAGACGACTCTGAATTCTTTACAATTTGGAACAATTGGTATAAATGGCTAACAAACAGAACCAAGAAGTGAGACAAAAATGTTAATTGAAACAACCCTTAAGAAAGTAAAATAAAATTTTGTAAACTATATAAAGATATAAGAATAGTGATTATAGCTAAAGATATTATTTAATAGTAGATAAACGCAATATAATGCAATATGATATTTAAACCAAAATCTTGTTTAGATGCCAAGAACGTTGTTGATACCATGATGTCTTACGATGTAAAAAAAAAAAGAAAATTAATAAAAATTATTATTTTAAAAATAATAATAATACAATTTCTGGATGTGGCTGAAAGGATGATGACTCTGAATTTATGATCCAACCCTAGAGTACACATAAACATTATAAACACAGACCCCAATTCTATGCAATGAAAACTTCTATATCTTCTTAATCTATGCTGATATTCCCAAATGAAACCAACCCTTTCTTATAAATATGTAAATGTGGTACAATTCTAGGCACATAGACAGTGTCATGCCCCTGGTGGAGACTGACTCTGAGGGAGAGGAGGAACAGCTGACAGGGAGTAGAAGTGTGGCTCCAGAGGTTGTGGAGAAGGCTGGGGAAAGGCAGAGGCCGTCTGAGCAGTCAGAGGAGGACCCAGGCCCATCCCCTATCCTACCCAGGGAGGAGAGGATAAGGGAGAGACGTGCTCTACTCTGGAGGAGAGAGCCTTGATCCTCTTCATGGGCTGCAGGTGTGAGAACTGCATAAGGGTTTGGACCTGCGTTCTGGCAAATGCTATTTTGGTTTGAGGTTATCTTGGTTGGCGTCCTTCCAACAGACTTGGTATCTTTTTGAATTTGGTAAATACTTCTGTTCCGTTGTGGAAATTTCATCACTGTAGTTGGTTTGATTTTTATTTTCACCTATATCTGCTCATTAAATTCGGACTGTATTGCTTTCTTTTGAAGACTATTTTTGAGTACGTTTTATCTCCAACTGAGAATTATTGAATAGTGGGGACAAGTTGGAAGCATTAAAGGACATTTATTTATGTTTGGGATTTTATTACATTTGTGTTACACTCTGGGTCATCACAGACAGTATGCATGTGCCTATATGGATGTAGGAAACTACACTCAAAAAAGAACAAGAGCAAAGGAAGAGCAATTGAGAAAGATTTCAAATGCATGAATTAAAATGAGCAAATTAAAATTAATTGCATATAAAGCATTGCCCATTACAAAATTAATTGAACAACCATCTGCATATACCAATCAATTTCTCTTTCATGCACAAACCCACTCCTAATAATAACAAATATGTGCATAGAAATACCCCCTTTTGTCCTCCAAGCAGAAACCATAAAAAAGTGCATAATGATAATAGCAATAATATTAATTTGGATTTATAACTTTATCATATCAAAAGACCTAGGCTGTTATTATAAAAATACAAATACAAAATCAAATATACAGAGGTAATACATTAGAGATAATGTATAAATGTAGAGATGGATTGGGGCAGGGAGGATGAAAAATGGAAACACGGGATCAGACAAGTAACTAGGCAGGGGGAAAAGGTAAAGAAATAGATTTTTGCTGCAATAAGGGTTGAATTCTGCAGCCCCTTCTATGTAGCTAACTCTTAAAAGGTATCCCATGTTCTCAGCAGTACATTCTATACGGGTAGTCCTCGACTTGCACTTGTTGGTTTAGTGACCGTTCAAAGTTACAGTGGCACTGAAGAAGTGACTTTTGACCATTTTTCACAGTTATGACCTTTGCAGTTTCCCCACAGTCATGTGAATAAAATTCGGATACTTGGCAACTGACTCATACTTATGATGGTTGCAGTATCCCAAAGTCACATAATCCCCTTTTAATAACTGCAGTGATTCACTTAACAAAAGTGGCAAGAAAAGTCATAAAATGGGTCAAAACTCACTTAACAAATTTCTCACTTAACAACATAAATTTTGGGCTCAGTTGTGGTGGTATGTTGAGGACTACCCGTAATCATTGCTCCTTCCTGCAAATTCCTTTGTTTTGAACAGCTCTTTCTACTGTTATTGGGAACTATTAAGGCAATATCCTCAATTCATGAAAACTAATTATTTGAGGTGCCAGGTGAAGCATAATCCTAATGAGTAAATATGTAATATATATAATAACTACATTTAGTGTCTTCTTTGGAGTCCCTGGTGCTCTTTGAGTTTCGTTGTTTTCTTGCAGAAGTTTCATTATCCAATACACTAAAGATAGTTAATGAAACCTCTGCAAGAAACCAACCAAGCTCAGAGAGCCCTAAGGATTTCACAGTTCAACCCAGAATTATCAATATTCTTTTCTATTAGTTTCTTCTTTTTCCTACCTGTCCCTTCCTTTCCCTTTATCTTCATTATTTCTCAGAACATTGGTTAACCTTCAGATGCCATAACAAGATCATTCTGTTGCTATTGTTTTGTAGAGTTTTCTGTCTCTTTAGAATTACCAGATATGGACTGCAAAGATCCAGAGGACTAGTAGAAGGTGGCAATGGGAATATGAAAATTCTAGCTGTTTTTTTGAAGCCCAGGTCTGGTAAGTCTAACGTTTTTCCTTTTCTCAATTTAATATAATAATACAATATGCACAAAAATTCAAAGCAAGTAAGATATGCTGCTAACAAAGTAGAGGAATGCCATCCTTCAACATGGTAAAGCTATGAAAATATAAATATGAAAACATGAATATGAAAATATGAATGTAAACTATGAGATGAGAAAGGCAGGATCAAAGCTTATCATTTGGCTCCTGACAAGTAGATATGATTTTATGCTGAGAGGCGTAAACCTCTCCATTATCAGAAGGAAGAGAGGAAACATGACGGACCTCTGTGTGTGCGCTTAGTCCTCTGCCCACTTCATGTCTATACAGGTTGCCTTTAAGGACACAAACTTCTTCATGAGGTATTTTTCTGTGCCATTTATGTGAAACAGCTCTTCTCTTAAGCACACCAGCAAAGCTCCTCTTTTGAAAGAGCATTTTACTTACAAGCTTAGAATCAATACACTCCATGCAGGAATTGTTTTATATGAATGGATTCCCCACTCGAAATGCAGCCATGTGGTTTTTCTTCACCATGGTAACTAATGCTATAATGTGAAATGGAACTTGCTGTTCCAAAGTATGAATGAGGCATGTAGACAGCAACTTAGACTTATCTGTTGTGTTTATTGTAGCATGTTATGAAATGGTAAATGCTTAGTTTCTCTTATAACCAGTACCAGAACAGTAATTTTCTCACCAGTCTCATGGAAAATGTGAAAATAAATAGTATATAACGATACGCATTTCTTATATGATATGTATTTATGTACATGTATGTATATAAATTATATATTTATGTATGCATATAAACATAATGTGCGTAAAATATGTTTGTATATATCTATATACAATAGATGTAGATATATATATATATATATATATATATATATAGATGATACATAGATATAAGGTTTTACTGTAATACAGGAATAGATAAATAAATGGGGAAATTGTTCACTGCAGAAAAACAAGTATTTAAACTATTTATAAGGGTATACAAGTTTAGCAAGTATCATAGTGTCAGCTGCTTAGCTTCTTGAAAATTAATTTGCTAATTATAGAATATAGAACTAACATCTGCTATGCACTTAAATTATTGACTTGCAGACGGTGATGCTTAATCAAGAGGAACAGCTAGCATTGTCCTGCTGATGGTAATAGAAAGGGTATCCTTTCACAAAAGGATATTGCCCGCAGCACTGGGTATATGATGCATACCAGAGTTCTTCTCACAGCCTAATCACTTCTCAACAGCATCACATTTTCTTGCAGACTGTAAGGCAGCCCTATCATAAATTCCATGAGCATTTTTAGAAAGTAGAGATGGCAGAATGCCCGCAATACAGTGTTTTCTCTGGAAGTATACCCTTATATCCATAAAAGAAATGTTTATTTGGTAGCTGACCATCATTGTAGCCATTTGAAATTAGGCATGTCTGTCCAAAAATACTCACAAAAATGTTCAGCTCTTCCAATATACATTTATCCACAAGCTTTGTTAAATTGAAGCAAATCTGAGCTTCCACCTTCAGTGGTAGTATATTGCTTAGAATAGAATGATACTTTGCAAGTAAAGAAAGGGATATGCTGGAAGGCAGAAAATCCCATAAATAATTCGTCCATCCTCTTTCAGTAAAAATACAACAAAAATAATTATTGCTGCTCTCTCAGACTTGCTTATCTTGATCTCTGGGTCTGATTTGTGCTGCCCAATGTAATACTGATTGCAAAAATGGGATTCCTTAGGGGCAGAAATAGAATTTCAGATTCATATGGGATACACATTTCACCTTTAGAAGAAATAAAAGAAGAATAGCTGGTATTACCCTTGAGAAGAGCATGGAACAGCTGAGCTTTAAATTATGGGTTTTGCATTAATTTAGCAATGATGGATTTTACCTACAATATACATTTGCTTCATTCTTACGAGTTGTTTGGCAGTGTATAAGTATGTGTACTCAAAAGATTCTTCAATGTCTAGATATTTTTTTTAAAAAAATTAACGATTACAAATGCTGTGTCTGCTCTTCTAGTTTTACTAGTATTTTTCTGATGGCATCTCCCTGTGGCAGTTAAAACTTAAGTAACTGTGCACTAGGGTAAGGAATTGTCATCAGAGCAACAACAGTCAAAAAGTCATTAAAAACATTACTGTATATTGAGATCTAAATAGTGATTTTTCAAGGACAATTTTTTCTTTGTCAGATAAGAGCAATACAACATTTTCATTTCATTTGTTTTAACAGATCAGAGACATCTTTGACAGCGCTGGTTCTTTCACAGAATTTTACATTTCAGCTTGTCCTTGAATCTTTCATGGAAGGGCAACAAAGATGATTAGGGGACTGAAATCTAAAATGTATGAAGATGTTAAACACAAGATTGCAGTTTAACTTTTTAGCATATTCATTAAGCCAAAATATTGAGAACAATTTCCAGGCTCAGGCCAGAAAATTGGAAATTTTGGAAGACTGTCCCCAACCTCCAGGAGTAACTCTTATAGGCTTTAAATAATATTAGTGTAACTTCCAGGTGAATGTTGCCATCTGATAATGCATTTCTTTCCCCGTCTTCCTCATTGTAATATATACTTATTTCCTTTTGCTTTTTAATAAAAGGGTGTTTTTGGCCTGGTCAGGATCATGCATTATACATGAAAAAATGTTTTTGTGTGTGGAGACAGTAACGCTTTCCAGCTAGAATAAAGTAAGTCTTTTACATCTATCTTATTGCTGGCTCTGGATAGTGATCTCAGAAATAGTATTCTTGGGTACTTGGTGCTCTCTGAGTTTGGTTGTTTTCTTGTAGATGTTTCATATAAAAAAGATGTTGAGACTCTAGAAAGAGTGCAGGGAAGAGCAACAAAGATGATTAGGGGACTGGGGATAAAACATATGAAGAGCAGTTGCAAGAATTGGGCATGTCTAATTTAATGAAAAGAAGGACTAGGGGAGACATGATAGCAGTGTTCCAATATCTCTGGGCTGCCACAAAGAAGAGGGAGTCAAGCTATTCTCCAAAGCAACTGAAGGCAGGACAAGAAGCAACGGGTGGAAATTAATCAAGGAGAGAACCAACCTAGAACTAAGAAGAAATTTTCTGTCAATTAGAACAATTAATTAGTGGAACAACTTGCCTCCAGAAGTTGTAAATGCTCCAACACTGGAAGTTTTTAAGAAGAGATTGGACAACAATTTGTCTGAATGAGATTTCCTGCTTAAGCAGGGGGTTGGACTAGAACAGGGGGTCCCCATCCCCTGTTCTGTGGACTGGCACTGGTCTGCAGCATGCCAGAAACCAAGCCGCACAAACAATTGAATCTGTGGGATGCAGGCAGCACATGAAACCGTGTCCCTTTGGTCTATGGAAAAATGTCTCGGTCCCTGGTGCCCAAAATATTGGGAACCACTGGACTAGAAGACTTCTAAGGTCTCTTCCAACTCTGTTATACTATTAGGAAGAAGAGCAGTGGTGGGATTCAATTTTTTTTACTACTGGTTCTGTGGGCGTGGCTTGGTGGCCATGGCAGGGGAAGGAGACTGTAAAATCTCCAGTCAGAGGTAGTATTTGCCAATTCTCCAAACAACTCAAAATTTCTGCTACCAGTTCTCCAGAACTGGTCAGAACCCGCTGAATATCACCTCTGAAGAGGAGAAGAGAAATTCATTCCAATGGAAATTTCTTATCCCAGAAACATCCCATGGTTTTTTTATATAGCTAAATAAAAATATCACCAAATGCAGTGGCACTGAAGAGCTTTTCTTTGAGATATTTAACAACACAGATGGAAGTGCCATAGGTCATAAAAATAACAAGTATGAAAAAAGAGCTTAAATTACACTGCTTCTATGCTTGTTGTTATAGGTACCCAAGTCTGATCAGAGACCTTTAAGCACAACTTTCAATGACAATTTCCCAGACTGACAGAGGGCTGGATCAGTCTATTTGCAGCTTTGGGCATTTTTACCTTTTTCTAAGTTTATCTTTGCAAAGTCCTATTTCTTTCATTTTGTTAAATAGAAAGAAATTATAACTACATCCTTGCTGAAAAAGACATGATGAATAGTCTGAGGGCTGTTTTTACATATCTATCTGTTTTCTTTTGCAGATCTTTTTGAACACTTGGATAGGATGAAATTGCATGCATTAACCATATTATGCATTTTATGAATAAATTTATGAATGTGGGGATTTTTTATTAGAAAATGAAAGCGCACAAAAGTCTTATCTATCTCCATTACTACCTTTTTGCTAAATTCTTCTATTATTGAAGAATTCCAGATTCATTTGTCATAATTCTTATTTGTTTCAATGATACTGTTTTGGCCACATGTAAATGTGCCTCAGAATACAATAAGGATAATAATCCTATCTTACTTATAAGGGCCCCCAAAGAAGATGGAAGAGTTTAAATAAGAAATAATTCCAAAAGAGAAGAACAGGTTATTTACTGTATAAAGAAAAGACAGGACTGACTTTCATGCTACAAGATAATAACATGACTTTCAGGACCTTGGATAGTTCATGAGGGATTGAGAGCTCCTTCCAACAAGGTTCTTGTCTTCTTTCATAACTCTTTTCTGCCCCCCCCCCAAATATGTTCTTTTTGAACCCCGTTCCCTAAATGTGGGTGCTTAAAGATTCAGGTGCAGTACTAGTCATATTTTAATTGGTTTTCTTTAAAACCAATGTTAAGCTTGAATATTAATTTTCTATCACTTTCTTTTACACTGATGAAGAATCTGACAGGATTGAGGGGAATGGAAGGAGCTGAAGAAGCTTCTTGGATGAGAAGTGAAATGTCTTCAAAGAAAATAAAAATCAAGGAAGTCCAGTAGCCTCCTGAAAAATCCTTTGCGACAACCATGACCTGGATGACTGAGAATCTCTACAGACTATGAGCTCAACAGTTTTTAGTTTACTTGAAAGGTGAGTGGTTGGGTCTAAAATAATACTGACCCTGCAAACCTTTGGTTTATGTTTATATACTCAAATTTCAGCATCTCTGACAAAAGGTCAATGGCATCACAGGATCTCATAAAGATGGTGAGTTTTTAGACTAAATCCTATGATGATGGATTGAAGTAACTAAATTAATTCAGTTATAACAAGAAGAGGCAATCAAGAGATGATATGATAGCCTCTTCAAACATTAAAACAGCAAAACAAGACTACCTGATGTTATAATGACAGACCAGACTGCCTCTGAGGTTGATGGATTATCCCTTATTATGGGATATAAAACCAGAAGCTGAACATTCACTGAGAAATGTAAATTACTATTTTTAAAAGGAGAACATGATCTCTTTGTAGCAATTCTTGATGTACTAAAGAGTAATAAAAGATATTTCCCTTTGTATTTCAAAATACATTTTAACCTTAAGAATCTAATGTAATCCTTTTTCTAGAAGGTGGGGAGAAAATGATTTTGAGTATTTACAAACTAGGACATAGAATAGAATAGAATAGAATAGAATAGAATAGAATAGAATAGAATAGAACAGAACAGAATAGAATACTTTATTGGCCAAGTTGTGATTGGACACACAAGAAATTTGTCTTGGTGTAAATACTGTCAGTATACATAAAGAAAAGGTACATTTGTTAAGAATCAAGAATCATAATGTACAACACTTAATGATAGTCATAGGGTACAATCAACAATCAAATCATACTAGGAAACAGTCAAGTGGGAGGGGATAGGTGATAAGGAGTGGTGAGAAGATTAACAGTAATAGTAGTGTACACTTTGTAAATAGTTGAACAGTGTTGAGGGAATTATTTGTTTAGCAGTGATGGCTTTATCATTATTTGCAAATATTTTTGGGGAATGTTAGAATGCATTGTCTATGGAAATTCTCAGTGATCCAGGTCATGCTTGTCCCCAAAGGTTCCTTTATCAAAAGGCAACTGAAGTTTGTTTTTTTCTTAAAGACACTTCACTTCTCATCCAAGAAGCTTCTTCAGTTCCGACTCAGTGGTGGAGGATGGAAGGATTTATATTCCTAGCAGTCATGTGGTCATTAGCACTCATTCTGAAGGCTGTTGAGGCCACTTGGAGGTGTATCTGTGCCCTCAGGATCACTAGCAGATATGTTAGATTTCATGCTGCTTTGGTAAAATAGGAATGTTTGTGTTAAATGGGACTGACTGACTATTTTTACATTTTGCAAGCTAGAGCAACAGCCATCTAAATGTATTGTATGGTATGTCTACCTTACCAGTGATGCTCTGGAACATTATGGACATGTCTTTTTAGCAGCTGCTCCTTGGAATTCTAAAAAGGAACTTCCAAGAACAAATTTAAGTTTTTTCCACCTGCAGAACACACACTTCTCATTGCACAGCTCCTTGCAGGGCTTTAGACAAGTTATAATCTTCACTCCAGCATTTTCTCTTTCTGGAAAATACTGTGACTCTCAAATTCACTCTGATTGATGATGCTATTTCAGAACAACTGGTGGAAAGCAGAAGAGCTAAATTGCCTACTTTTAAGAAAATCTTTGATAGAAATATATTAAAAATAACAATTATTTCAACGAAAGTAATAGAAACAGTGACACAAACTGCAGGACCATGAATTGTGGTGAACAGTTCATATGCAGCAACCTGAACAAATTATATAGAAATAGCAAATGGAATGAAGAGCAAGTAAAAAAATACTTGAGGTAAAATACAGAAATATTAGTAATTTGAACAGTTTCAGGCAATAAATATGATTAAATAGTTTAGAAATTACAGGTTGGATGGATATAGATACAGATAATCAGAGTTGGAAGGGATCTTGTAGGTCATCTAGTCCAACCCCCTGCCCAAGTGGGAGACCCTACACCATTTCTGACAAATGGCAGTCCAATCTCTTCTTGAAAGTCTAAAGTGATGACACTCCCACAACTTCCAAGGGCAAGCTGTTCCATTGGTTGATTGTTCTCACTGTCAGAAAGTTTCTCCTTATTTCCAGGTTGAATCTCTCCTAGTTCAGTTTCCATCCATTGGATGTCTTCTAGACTAATATTTTTAAAATAAATAAAATAATGTAGAATTTTCAGTACAAAATGAAATTATGTCATCCTTGAGAAATGACTAGCCAGCTTCTGCTTAGCTGGATACATCAATCAATGTACATCTTGGATGAGGTAGTCTGTCTTAATCACTTATAAGGGAGATTATTTTTGATTGCTTATTAATTTATCTCATTATTTTTGTTATGATTAAAGTGGGGTATATAGCACTCCTTGTTCTATTTTTTTCCATGAAATAACAAATCTGTCACAGGGATAAGGCAAAGATATCCAAGGTAATAGAACTACATCTCTGAAATGTTTCTTTCATGGTTCCCTTCTGTGCACACCTTCTTTACTGACAAACTGCAGCCAATCATTTGATGCTTGCTGGCCATGTGTCATTATTTTTTAAGATTTTCCCATTTTCCCTCTCTATATTTGTCATCTATTCTTCTTTCAGGACTATATCTTATCAGAATCTAACTGTCAAGCCTGAATTTACTTTGGTGGTGGAATCATATGAATTCAGTTTGACACACTGGAGAACTGGAAGGGGGGACAACTGAGGTGGATGAAGCTCCAGCCAAAACAACATAGCTGGGTGATGAGTCAGCTGCTTTCCAACTGCTGCTCAGCCAGAGGAAGGAGGAGCAAAGTTGCCAGGAAACAATTTCATATCCTGGTTGGACAATGTGATATATTGTTTTGGAAAAATGAGAAAATTCTAGTTATAGTGACGTGGAAGCCCAGGAAACTTTCAGTACTGGCTTCCACCAGTTAGTGCCAAGATGTGTAGTTAAATAAAATAGTTCTTTGAGGAATTAAAATGCCTCTGGGTTTTGTTTTATGATGATTGCATTACTTGGAACCTCACACTAACATAATCTATACTTTAGTTCCATATCAATAAAATGAGTACAAATTATGCTTTGATATCTGCCACAAATCATGGCTGAAGGCTGGTAGTAGGCAGAAGAATCTGAGCTATTCTGAAGGTCTTGCCCATTCTGTATTCTTTCCTGTGTTGTGTTTTATTTTATTTTATGTTATTTTATACCATCTTTCAACCCAAATTTTGATGTTTTTAGAAAAATATGTTATTCATGGAGACGTGACAAATGTGTATTTGCTTCCTTTTCTGCTCTTATAGCAATGGGTTATTTTAATAACAATATCCACCATCCTACTTACCAGAACTGGAAATATATGTTCTTTATAGATTTGTTTAACTGATGGAATGCTTTCACAGGACCTTTGCATATTTTCTTGTGCTTTCATAATGAAGTGCTCTTTATTACACAGGGGACAAAGCTCTTTTTATTAAATAATTGTGAACAGAATGAAAAAAACTTGGACCTGAATTCCAAACAATATCTGAATGTACTATATTTCTTAGTATTAACCATTTCAAGTTGCAAGAAATTAAATAGAAATTTGCTTTCAACCAGGGAGGGACTTTTAAGTTTTTGAGGCCACACCCTGGTGCTGTTTCATGGAACTATTTTATTTGCTTTTCCTTCCTTCCTTCCTTCCTTCCTTCCTTCCTTCCTTCCTTCCTTCCTTCCTTCCTTCCTTCCTTCCTTCCTAGTTGCTATTGCTATATTGAGTAAACAAATAGCAGGTATGAGGTTGTATTATTTATTTATTTACATTTTATTGGCTGTGCAATTCCAGTGGACTCTGTAATGTACAATATGTTTACTATTTAGCTATTAGATATGAATTCTGCATGTTCTTTTCCATTAAGACTCCAATCCTCAAGTGAAAATGTATATAGCAATAAATCCAGAATGCTTGGCTAAATAAAAGTGCTTTATTCTACCTTGATTGAAAAAAAAATGCAGAAAAAACTGTCAATTGCATAGACATGGAACAAGTGTCCTACATTCATTTTATAATTGTTTTACTGACTGGCAACATTTTATGGTGGCAAGATAATGTCTGTTGGAGAAAGTTAATCTTTAAAAGCAGGTAAACAAAAAGAAACAAATGATAGTTGTCTTAATTTTGGGCCACTTTAACAGAATACGCTTTTGACAGTTTCTGGGACAGTGATGACTAACCTTTTCCACATTGCGTGCCAAAAGTGCTTGCGTACGCATGTGCACTTGTGCTCACGTGATGCAATGTGCGTGTGACTCCCCCTGCCCCCTGTGCATGCGCGTGCCCCCTGCACTGCATGCCTCTGCACATGCACATGCAACACCTTGCATGCCGCATGCCTCTGTGCATGCATGCGCATCTCCCATGTACGCGTCTCCCCCCACGAATGCACGGCAGATACCTGACAATCAGCTGCCTGGCAGGGGGCATGCACGCATACACTGTGGGGCTCTTCTGGGCAACCTCTCACGTGCCAGCAGAAGTGGCTCTGCGTACCACTTCCGGCACGTATGCCATTGGTTCGCCATCACGGTTCTAGGAGAATAGCATTTAGTGAATTGGATGATAGGATATTTAAATTAACGGGCTTTACAGATAAAGGACAGATTTCATGAAGAAGGTTAGAATAGAAACCTAGAACCAGTAAGGAGTACATCATAAAATTGCTGGATATAGATTTACAGTGTAGTCTACTGGCATAATACTTCACTTTATGTACCCAAAAGACCTCAGATAACTAACGCCACATCTTACACAAAGGTCATTTTTTCTTGTTTCTTTTCTTTCTCAATCCTATAACAATTTACAATGTGTTTGTAAATTTGGAGATGCTCCCTATGTAATCTGTGCTTTCTCCTACTTTTATTTTTCATTGGCACAAGTGACATTTGAAGGAGGCATATTTCTGACAAGGAAGATAAGGGAGGACCAATGGAAAGGGCTTTTTCCAGCCTAACTGCTGGAAAGGTAATTTTGGAGACTGTCTTCAACCTGCTGTGTTACAGTATTCCATCAAAAAAGCAGTTTTACTCTGTAATATATGGAAAATATAACTAAACGTCTCCAATAAAATATTCTACAAGTGTGGTTCCAAAACTAAGAAGATCCTATCCTTGGGTAATAATCAATCCAGACAATTTGAAGCACTTGGACTAAGACTATGAAAATGCTTTCATTTAGCTTTGTGACTTATAGGGAATTTAGAGCAGTGAAACCACTACCCCATACTAGTTACCTGAGATATTATTTCCTTTTAAAGTCACTGAAACTCACAGAATTGGAACTTCAATATATTTGTGAAGTTTGTAACTTTAAATGGATTCTAGTGCTTGAAAATTTATTTTTCTACTAAATAACAAGGCTTGGGGAGAAAAAGGGGGGTGCCTTTAGGGTGTCAAAAATGACAACACATTGACAAATCGGCATCTTTTGTACAGAGAAGCTGCTAAATTTGGATGCAGTTTTAAAATGCAATTAATTCTTTGTATCCAATTAATAGCAGCTGGAACACCCAGAGTCTTCCAACCCTGCAATTTATGATGTGCAATGATTTAGTTCATTTGTAACTGCCCAAATCCTGAAAAGTACACATGAATGCAAATGAATCGGAGGTATAGATGGAGTCTGAAACCATGTATAGAACTCAACTGATATATAGAACTTTATCCAAAACCTGGAATATCTAAAATACATCATTTTATGAAAACATTCTCTTAAATTATTGCAGTAAATTTTATATTTTTTAGTCTATATAGCATTTTATATGGAATTTATAGAAATATATTCTTTTTCAGATTCATCTCACAAATACTCATATTTATTTGTTAGTTTTAGAATAGAATGGAATAGAATAGAATAGAATGGAATAGAATAGAATAGAATAGAATAGAATAGAATAGAATAGAATAGAATAGAATAGAATAGAATAGAATAGAATAGAAAGAGATCTTCTAGTCCAACCCCCTGCCTAGGCAGGAAACCCTACACCACTTCAGACAAATGGTTATCCAACATCTTTTTTAAAAGATGGATTCAAAAAGATGGATTTAAAAACAATCCATCATTTTGACCAAAGAAAGATGGATGCCATTTTTGCTGTCTTCTTTATTGTGGTGAAAAAAACCCCCATCTCCTAATGAAATCTAGAATGGATTTTTAAAATACTATTATTCAGTCTTATTCTCTGCCATGCTTCTAAGTGTTTGCCTTGTTTGAAGGACCCTGTGAGTTCTGGATTAAACTTTCTAAGGTGGTTCTTTCACTACATGCTTACAAGAAATGCTACGTCCCCCTTATGTTGCTTTTGAGGATCTAAAGCAATGCCTAATTTTGAGAATCAAAGCCAGGCTGAGTTTGTCACCTCCAGCATATTTCTCTGATAAAGTGGTTTGGTTAAGCTTTCTTTTCCATCTCTTTCATCCCCCACAGTGGCAACTCTGCTCATTACAGCAAAAACATGCTGAATTCTGGGAACCATTGTTTCCCCAAACCTGATGCTCACCAGAATACAGATTTCTGATTTTAAGCCAAAGAGAACTTCTCAGAGAAAATTCAATGTAATAAGAGAACAAAAAAAGTATACAATTTCTTCCCAAAGTGGGAAGCTTAAAATACCGTGTTTCTCCAACAATACGGCCTCCACCAATAGGAAGCCCCAGCATGATTTATTGGCATAAAATCAAATTAAGCCCCTCCCCCCAAATTAAGGCCCATATTAAACATGCGAAATGGGGGGGGGGGAATGGCGGGGGCTTGCCATTAGGAAGTACTTTGTTGCATGCCCGGATATGGTGCTGCCTGCGTTGGTGGAGCACTTCATATCGGGAGACCTTCCGCCACCGTTGGTTTTCCTTCTCCCTTGCTGCCATGGCGTTACAGCAATGCCGCAGCGTTTGGCGCAGCCATGTGCAGCCAATCAGGGCTCCTCCCTGCAACCGGAGCCCTGAGGAGACATTAGCTTCAGGCGCTCCTGTGGCCGCCTTCCTTTGCCTTCGAAGGTAAGCGAATTATTTAAAAACCTCCGCTCATCCCATCAGAGCCGTGCCGGAGCCGTGCGAGCTGGGCAGAGCCGGGAAAGTGAGCCGCAGGTATTTCCTGGTTCTGCCCAGCCCGCACGGCTCTGCCGCTGCCCGGCGAGATGAGCGGAGGTTTTTAAAATAATTCACTTTACCTCGAAGGCAAAGGGAAGGCGCCGACAGGAGCGCCTGAGCCAAGTATACCAACAACAAAAGGCAAATCCTCAAGGTGGGCTGGAGGGAGGTGGCTACGTGCCCCCGGGCTGCTTCAATGCAAGGTCCTGACTTACAGCATCCTGCTTTTCGCCACCGCCTCCCTCTCCGACTGCGAAACTCGTGTGCTTCACCAACGCTCCGAGCGAGGCGAGCTCTTTCATACATAGAGAGAGAGAGAGAGAGGGAAAGACGGCGGCGTGCTCCGAGAGGCTGGTTCTTTTCTCTAGCCGAGGCTGACAGGAAGTGCCTCCAGGGCCGTGGCAGAGCCGTGCAGGCTGGGCAGAGCCGAAAGCAAGCTGTGGGTGTTTCCTGGTTCTGCCCAGCCCGCATTGCTCTGCCGCGGCCCTGGCGGGATGAGCAGAGGTTTTTAAAATAATTCACTTTACCTTCGAAGGCAAAGGGAAGGCGCCGACAGGAGCGCCTGAACCCAAGTATACCAACAACAAAAGGCAAATCCTCAAGGTGGGCTGGAGGGAGGTGGCTACGTGCCCCGGGCTGCTTCAATGCAAGGTCCTGACTTGCAGCATCCTGCTTTTCGCCGCCGCCTCCCTCTCCGACTGTTAAACTCGTGTAGCTTCGCCAAACGCTCCGAGCAAGGCGAGCTCTTTCATACATAGAGAGAGGGGGAAAGACGCTGGCGTGCTCCGAGAGGCTGGCTCTTTTCTCTAGCCGAGGCTGACAGGAAGTGCCTCCAGGGCCGTGGCAGAGCCGTGCAGGCTGGGCAGAGCCGGGAAAGCAAGCCGCGGGTGTTTCCTGGTTCTGCCCAGCCCACACGGCTCTGCCACGGCCCTGGTGGGATGAGCGGAGGGCCCAGCGGGAGGCACTCGCTGCCTTGGTGACATTCGGGTGCCTCCGCTGCCTCCTCGCCCATCGCAGGTGGCGGTGGCGGCGGAAGCAGCGGCGCTTCGCTGAGGAAAAAGAAGACAGCGCAGCCACCTTGCTTGCTTTCCCACCTGCCCGCCCCAGACGGCCTCAGGAGTGGCGGCAGTGGCAGCAGGAGCGCACACTCCTGCCGGCGAAGGGAGGAGAGGCGAGGAAAGAGAAGGGAGTGCGGCAGCAGCGGCTGTCACAATATCGTCTCATAGCAGGGCAAGGCTGGCAAGCTGAGGTGGCCGCACCAGAGAGCGTCACTGCCGACCCGTCGTGAGGATAAAGGGGTGGGATAGAGATTCAGTCAGATGTCAGCCTCGGCTAGAGAAAGAACCAGCCTCTCGGAGCACGCCGCCGTCTTTCCCCTCTCTCTCTCTCTCTCTATGTATGAAAGAGCTCGCCTCGCTCAGAGCGTTGGCGAAGCACACGAGTTTCGCAGTCGGAGAGGGAGGCGGCAGCAAGCAGGATGCTGCAAGTCAGGACCTTGCATTGAAGCAGCCCGGGGGACGTGAGCCACCTCCCTCCAGCCCACCTTGAGGATTTGCCTTTTGTTGTTGGTATAGCTTGGCTTCAGGCGCTCTGTCGGCGCTTTCCGCTTCTTCGAAGGTAAGTGAATTATTTTAAAACCTCAGCTCATCCCGCCAGGGCCGTGGCAGAGCCGTGCGGGCTGGGCAGAACCAGGAAACACCCGCGGCTCGCTTCCCGGCTCTGCCCAGCTCGCACTGCTCCAGCGCGGCCTGATGGGATGAGCGGAGGTTTTTAAAATAATTCGCTTTACCATCGAAGGCAAAGGGAAGGCGGCCAAAGAAGCGCCTGAAGCCAAGTGTCTCCTCAGGGCTCCGGTTGCAGGGAGGAGCCCTGATTGGCTGCACATGGCTGCCTAAACGCCGCGGCGTTACTGTAATGCCACGGCAGCAAGGGAGAAGGAAAAGCAACGGTGGCGGAAGGTCTCCCGAACATCCAAGCTGTCGCCGCCCGCCCACCCAAGGATGCAAGGGGGAAATTAAGTCACCCCCGAAAAGACGGCCTAGCCGGTTTTTCGGGGGTGAAAAAAAAATAAGGCCTGGCCTTATTATGTGAGAAACACAGTAGTTTCTGGGAAGGTGTGACTCTTCAGAAAGCTCTCTCCATGGTCATTGTAACTCATACCTTCTCATGAAGATCATGCTGTTCACTTCCTACTTAACTCATCAATGCTCCTAAAATAAGCCACCTCTGACTCTTGTTGTATGGGGATATATAGAGATTTTGCATTCTGAATCTTTTATGTGATACTATAATGTTTCCCAGAAGCTGTATGTATTTTTTTCTTTGCCAAAGAGAAATAAGAACATTGGTGGCAAGGTCACAACAAGGGTGGAACTATTGGATTTTACTGTTGTGTGAGGCTGGGGCAGAGCTTAGGAGCTATTGTGATGCTAAACCTATTGGGTTGGGTACCTACTGAGAAATTGTATACCCATGAAGGAAAATGATAATCATATACCATTCTAAGGATGTGCAATGGAAAGCATGAAGTGCTTTTTAGAAGATGGGAAATAAAGAATGGGTTCTAAGTAAGGCTTATAAAAATGAATGCCTCCATATGTAGATATATAACTGGTCAATAAAATTATGGATAAAAACATGTGAAATTACAGGGACAAATAAATTGACACATTTGTTCATTAAAGGCTAGATAAAGTCATAACTGGTGAAATGAAGACGTGATCAAAATAGGGTGAGACCAACATTTTCTGTCTTTTTTACCTTGGATTCCAGGAATATTTTATAATTTTATTTTTGAAGATTAGAACTAGGGTAGAATCATTTTGAACTTTAGTTGTTTTTACCCTGATCTGCAGCTTTTACTGTGAAAAGGGACTATAGGGGCTACAGAAAAAGGCCCTGCTATCATGTTGCTCAATTCAGTAAAAAGCTGCAAGTTCTTAGTTATTCAGTCTTCGGTTTGGACTGATGTAGATTTATGCATATTACTGCTATGGAAACAAAAATCACACTGAGTTATAATTGTAAAAGAAAGTCTCCTATGAATAGAACTTGATTTCTTCTGATTTCAGGGACATATTGATGTTTTTAGACAATAGTACTAAGTGGCTTTTCTATGCATTCTCCCAGTAGTCTATAAAATATTCCTAGGATTTCCTAGTAGTCTCCCTTCCAAACGTTAATCATTACTTAGCTTTCTGAGATGTCAGGATTAAGTAGGTTTATCTGGGCTGAATTAGAATGGCCTTTCCCCTTCACTGACAGCACAATGCCAATTATAAAGCAATTTGGTCTTTTATATTTTGGAATAGATGTACTAATGACACGCATAGGAAGAATTATTTTTTCAGGACTTCTCTCATTTCCCAACTTTTTTTCTTATAAATCTTTCATTTATTCAGTTGTCCCCCTCCCTCTAAAATTGGCTTGCAATAAATTTTAACATTTCATGGTAATACAGTATAGTAGTTCTCTTTAATTTCCTGTTTGGAATAAATTTCATTCTTATCCCAGATTGAACAGAATCTGCTTCTGCTCCTCTTTCTTTACTCTGCATTTATGCTAAAAATTCACTCATTCCTTTGTGAATGATATATTCAAACAAGTGGTATTAAAAACTATCTATAAAATAGGTAATTATGATAAAATATGAAAGTATGTTTCTGTGCAATTTATGTACCATGAGAAGGACTAAAAATGGGATTGTGCATTTCAAAGTATTTTGCTGAGGGATCTATGTGAAAGAAAAATAGATATTAGGTGAAGTTGCACACCAAAATTCTGTACATCAAGGAGAATTATGAATAAAAACTGATGTATTTCTAAGACAATGATAGAGCAGAATACCACCAAACTAATGTGAATAATATATTTGTAAAATGGACTATCTATATCTGCTGTGTTCAAGGACTAGCAGCAGTCCTCCCTCTGGTCCGCCGCCGATGCGGAGCGCCGATCGCTCCCATTGGTTGATGCCGTTTGACAGCCAGCATTAAAGGGAGCTGTCAAAGCGGCATCAGCTGTCGCCGCCAGCTGGCTGTCAGATAGCCTCGGCAGCTGCGGCGACCCTTTATTCGTTAGAATAAAGCTTGTTAGCCTCAGCCTGGTTCCGTCTCTCTCTGTAACCGCCGCTCCACAACACTGGCGACGAGGCGGGATGCAGCAAAGACGACCAGGCAAGACAATTGAGCCGAAGTCACAATAAGAAGAGCCGAAGCTGCTACGAGCTGATCGAAGTCACCGCCACTGACGCTCTCCAAAGGGTGCGAACTTTAAAGCTCCCCAGCTGAGGAGCCGAACGCCTCTGACAGGCGCAGCCAGAAACGCTTTTCTAAAAGCGAAGATTCAAAGTTTCCTCAGTTGAGGAAACCAACGCTGCCACTCTAATGGCCTCAAATCCAACATTCCCTCAATTCCAGCCAGGGGCAGAGACATGGGAATCATATATGAGCAGATTCGAATGTTTTTTAAATGCCATTGATTTGTCTGAAGCTACGGAGCTGAGGAAAAGGTCCTATTTTTAAGCTTCTGTGGGGCTACAGTTTTGACACAGCCTCTGCGCTAGTGTCCCCACGTTCTATAAAGGCTATTCCCTGGGATGAGTTGAGGGAAATCTTGTCAAACCACTATTCCCCAGACCCTCTCAGATAGCTAGGAGACTGGCTTTTAGGAGGAGAGTTCAAGCTGAAGGGGAAACTGTGAGTCAGTACATGGCAGCATTAAGATCAGCTGCCATACACTGTGGATTTAGGGATTACCTTGAGGACATGCTGCTTGACCAAATTGTGGGAGGAGTTAGGGACCTAAAGCTTCAGAGGCGGTTACTGGCTAAAAAAGATTTAACCCTAGCCTTAGCTATTGAGGAAGCTCAGGCTGCTGAGTTGTCAGAACTATCAGCAGCTGAAATTCAGGGAAACACCTCAAAGCAAGGGCAGGCTACAATCCACTATGATGAGGTCTCCCAAGAAGAAGAAGAAGAAGAACCTCTTGAGGTAAACCGCCTCCACACGTTCAAGACCCCCACTAGGCCCACCTAAGAAAAACAACAGCCAGACAACCAAACAGCAACCCCAGTGTATGAGCTGCGGGGTAACCACCATAGATCAACCTGCAGGTTCAGAAACGTTATCTGTCTAAACTGCCAGAAGAGAGGGCACATAGCCAGGGTTTGCCAAGCCGAGCAGGCTTCCACACAAAGACCTCAAGTTTCTGCCTCCTTCCAAAGGCAAGTGGAAAATTGCTACACTTGTTACCACGCAAACAATACCACCCCTAGGTCTAACAAAATAAGTATTTCTCTTTTATAGAAGGTAAGCCCTGCCGGATGGAGGTAGACACGGGTCAGCCCTCTCCCTGATCTGGCAGCTTTTACTGTGAAAAGGGACTATAGGGGCTACAGAAAAAGGCCCTGCTATCATGTTGCTCAATTCAGTAAAAAGCTGCAAGTTCTTAGTTATTCAGTCTTCGGTTTGGACTGATGTAGATTTATGCATATTACTGCTATGGAAACAAAAATCACACTGAGTTATAATTGTAAAAGAAAGTCTCCTATGAATAGAACTTGATTTCTTCTGATTTCAGGGACATATTGATGTTTTTAGACAATAGTACTAAGTGGCTTTTCTATGCATTCTCCCAGTAGTCTATAAAATATTCCTAGGATTTCCTAGTAGTCTCCCTTCCAAACGTTAATCATTACTTAGCTTTCTGAGATGTCAGGATTAAGTAGGTTTATCTGGGCTGAATTAGAATGGCCTTTCCCCTTCACTGACAGCACAATGCCAATTATAAAGCAATTTGGTCTTTTATATTTTGGAATAGATGTACTAATGACACGCATAGGAAGAATTATTTTTTCAGGACTTCTCTCATTTCCCAACTTTTTTTCTTATAAATCTTTCATTTATTCAGTTGTCCCCCTCCCCTCTAAAATTGGCTTGCAATAAATTTTAACATTTCATGGTAATACAGTATAGTAGTTCTCTTTAATTTCCTGTTTGGAATACATTTCATTCTTATCCCAGATTGAACAGAGTCTGCTTCTGCTCATCTTTCTTTACTCTGCATTTATGCTAAAAATTCACTCATTCCTTTGTGAATGATATATTCAAACAAGTGGTATTAAAAACTATCTATAAAATAGGTAATTATGATAAAATATGAAAGTATGTTTCTGTGCAATTTATGTACCATGAGAAGGACTAAAAATGGGATTGTGCATTTCAAAGTATTTTGCTGAGGGATCTATGTGAAAGAAAAATAGATATTAGGTGAAGTTGCACACCAAAATTCTGTACATCAAGGAGAATTATGAATAAAACTGATGTATTTCTAAGACAATGATAGAGCAGAATACCACCAAACTAATGTGAATAATATATTTGTAAAATGGACTATCTATATCTGCTGTGTTCAAGGACTAGCAGCAGTCCTCCCTCTGGTCCGCCGCCGATGCGGGAGCGCCGATTGCTCCCATTGGCTGATGCCGTTTGACAGCCGGCTATAAAAGGGAGCTGTCAAACGGCATCAGCTGTCGCCGCCATCTGGCTGTCAGATAGCCTCGGCAGCTGCGGCGACCCTTTATTCGTTAGAATAAAGCTTGTTAGCCTCAGCCTGGTTCCGTCTCTCTCTGTAACCGCCGCTCCACAACACTGGCGACGAGGGCGGGATGCAGCAAAGACGACCAGGCAAGACAATTGAGCCGAAGTCACAATAAGAAAGAGCCGAAGCTGCTACGAGCTGATTGAAGTCACCGCCGCTGACGCTCTCCAAAGGGCACGAACTTTAAAGCTCCCCAGCTGAGGAGCCGAACGCCTCTGACAGGCGCAGCCAGAAACGCTTTTCTAAAAGCGAAGATTCGAAGTTTCCTCAGTTGAGGAAACCAACGCTGCCACTCTAATGGCCTCAAATCCAACATTCCCTCAATTCCAGCCGGGGGCAGAGACATGGGAATCATATATGAGCAGATTCGAATTGTTTTTTAAATGCCATTGATTTGTCTGAAGCTACGGAGCTGAGGAAAAGGTCCTATTTTTTAAGCTTCTGTGGGGCTACAGTTTTTGACACAGCCTCTGCGCTAGTGTCCCCACGTTCTATAAAGGCTATTCCCTGGGATGAGTTGAGGGAAATCTTGTCAAACCACTATTCCCCCAGACCCTCTCAGATAGCTAGGAGACTGGCTTTTAGGAGGAGAGTTCAAGCTGAAGGGGAAACTGTGAGTCAGTACATGGCAGCATTAAGATCAGCTGCCATACACTGTGGATTTAGGGATTACCTTGAGGACATGCTGCTTGACCAAATTGTGGGAGAAGTTAGGGACCTAAAGCTTCAGAGGCGGTTACTGGCTAAAAAAGATTTAACCCTAGCCTTAGCTATTGAGGAAGCTCAGGCTGCTGAGTTGTCAGAACTATCAGCAGCTGAAATTCAGAGAAATACCTCAAAGCAAGGGCAGGCTACAATCCACTATGATGAGGTCTCCCAAGAAGAAGAAGAAGAACCTCTTGAGGTAAACCGCCTCACACGTCCAAGACCCCCCCTAGGCCCACCTAAGAAAACAACAGCCAGATAACCAAACAGCAACCCCAGTGTATGAGCTGCGGGGGTAACCACCATAGATCAACTTGCAGGTTCAGAAACGTTATCTGTCTGAACTGTCAGAAGAGAGGGCACATAGCCAGGGTTTGCCAAGCCGAGCAGGCTTCCACACAAAGACCTCAAGTTTCTGCCTCCTTCCAAAGGCAAGTGGAAAATTGCTACACTTGTTACCACACAAACAATACCACCCCTAGGTCTAACAAAATAAGCATTTCTCTTTTTATAGAAGGTAAGCCCTGCCGGATGGAGGTAGACACCGGGTCAGCCCTCTCCATCATCTCGTGGGCCACCCTGAAGAAGTTGCTGCCTTCGTTCTCAAAGAAGAAGCTGATCAACTGCCACCTGGCTCTTCGAGACTACCAGGGGAAGACCATTCCAGTCCTGGGTAAGGGAAAATTCCTCATTCAATTCCAAAACTTTAGAGGTCACTTGCCACTGGTGGTTGTAGATGGTGCCCTTCCTAGCTTGCTAGGACTAGATTGGTTCCCTGCCCTGGGCCTTAACATTACAGGGATTCACTCTGTGGTAAATTCTGAAGTAGATGCCCTTTTTAGGGACTACTCTGATGTTTTCAGCAGTGAGCTAGGTTGTTATTCAGGCACCCCCATATCTTTCGATGTGGGTCCACAAGCCACCCCAATTCAGTTCTAATGAGTTCGCCATCTTCGCAGCCAACCTGGGCATCAGACACGCTCTCACAACCCCCTTTCACCCTGCAAGCAATGGGATGGCAGAAAGGGCTGTTAGGTCTGTCAAGGAAGTTTTGGCCAAGCTAGGCCAAGCAGACTGGCACTCCAAACTGTCCACTTACCTACTCACGCAACACGCTACTCCATGCCCCACCACCAACAAGTCCCCTGCTGAACTTTTGATGGGCAGACGCCTCAGGACCACCCTGGACAGGTTGCACCCCCACTACGCTCCTAGCACACCACTGGCTTCTGACAGCCATGCCAGGGAATTTGCCCTGCAAGACCTGGTTTATGCCAGGAACTATGCAGGGCACCCCTTATGGCTGCCAGGGCAGATAGTTTCTGTTACAGGGCCCAGGTCATACAGAGTCCTCCTGGAAGATGGTCGAATTTGGAGAAGGCACGTGGACCAGCTGAGGAGACGCTGGAACAGGCCTGCTGCCAAAATCCCGGTCAACCAGCCGCCGGACGACCCGGTCTACTCGCCGCCTGCCGCAGCCGACCCACCGAAGGACCTGGTCTACCAGCCGCCCGACAACCCAACCAACCGACTGCCGCGAGAGGACTCACCCGAGCAGCATCTGGACAGCAGGTCTAGGATGGCCGACGACCCTCCGCAGGCTCCTGTCGCCGCCCGGGAAGAACCGGACTCGGTAGCAGCCGAAAAGCCCCTGGAACTACAAAGATCAGGCCGCGAGCGAAAGCGGCCGTCCTGGCTGCAGGACTACGCATGCTCGTGGCCAGGGGGAAGGAGTGCTGTGTTCAAGGACTAGCAGCAGTCCTCCCTCTGGTCCGCCGCCGACGCGGGAGTGCCGATCGCTCCCATTGGCTGATGCCGTTTGACAGCCGGCTATAAAAGGGAGCTGTCAAACGGCATCAGCTGTCACCGCCAGCTGGCTGTCAGATAGCCTCGGCAGCCACGGCGACCCTTTATTCGTTAGAATAAAGCTTGTTAGCCTCAGCCTGGTTCCGTCTCTCTCTGTAACCGCCGCTCCACAACAATATCGATCTGCTCATCTCTACTGTTGACTGTTGAAAAAGGAACAGCGCCTGGAGATGGATAACAAAGACCTTTTAATGTTATCTGTCAAATTTACATGTAGACCATTTCTCTGAACCTCTACAGCAGAACAAGGAAGACAAACTTTTCATCAAATTTTCAAGGATATAAATCAATGATGCCATCTCTGAAGGAGGCTGGGTGGGAGGAGTTTTCTCTTGACATGATAATAGTGGAAGTAAAAAACAACATTCACGTACATGCAGCTTGGTATCTGGTAACTAGAAATGCCATATTCCATCCTGCTGATGTCTCCAAAAATTTTTTCTGCTTGAAATAATTTCTAAAGCAAATTCTTTTATTATAAACCAAATGGGAACTAATTGAAAGAAATATACCTGGCCTTTTCTGACCAGCATTGTTATAAACTGAAAGAACAAATGCAAGTTAAACTGGGAGTAGCTGTCAGTGCAGATTCATAGCTGTCTGAACTAGTTTCACAATCACTTGCAAATCCAGACAAAGAAGAAGGAAAGTGGATCATGGAAGGCAGAAGAGTGAACAGCAGAAAAGGAGGCAAGTATTGCAAATTTGCTTATAAATGAAAACAGCTACCTAAAGAAACGGAAAATAGATTGGAATTATAGTGTGTATCTATGTAATTGATGTATGACAACATAGCTATCTCATCAATCTGACAGTAAAACAAAGTAGAAGTAAAATATAAATATCACTTATTTGACTGGAGATCTTTTTTTAAGTAGTGCAGCCACAATAATTATGGCAGGAAATAAATGGTTCTTAATGTCTTCCTTCACTGATTTCCAGTTTAGGTAAATTAGAATAGTTGGGCTCTGGAGCAATCTAGTGAATCTAATGAGTACGACTAATTATTATAACTAAATTTCATCTTGTAGATATTCATCTCAGTTAATTAAAGTATAACTATTGGAGATTCTACCAGATAATATATCCTCATTCATTCTCATTCACATTCACATTCTCTCTCTCCCTCCCTCTCTCGTTGTTACAATATTGGACTAGTTGCAGTTATTATTAGATTTTATTTTTTATTTTTTTATATACCGTATATCTTTATTAATCTTACATTTTTCTTCTGAAAAATCCCCATGGAAAAAGTTTGCTTCAGATGTTTGTCCTTTGGATTTAATTGATTCATGAAGTGCCAGGGAAGGTGCAGATTATTGTGAAATGAAAGAAGTGGTGTTCAGCAAACTATCACTCACCCATCTTTTAATTAAAAGAATTTTTATGTGATAGTTTTCACTTTTTCCCCTACCTAATCCTTCAAATACTGGTCTGGAGGTGTCAGGCTTTTGAGAAGAAGCATAAACTATGACTACTAACACCTCATTTATTGTAAGGTTATAGGAAGAGTATATTGGAAGTCTGAAAACATTTCTCTTTTACTTTTAATTTCCAGTAAACTTATGTAGGGTGCCATGTGAGATGCTTTTCATATTCCCTCTGCTTTTGTGATCTGTGATATCTTTTTCATGAAAGATATTTAGACCATTTCTCTTCTTCCTGTCTCTCAAGGTCATTCTCACATGCCATTAAAAGAGGTTATTGAAGTGTCATTCATTCCTTTTGGGCCCAGAAAGCTAATAAAATAAAGCACCATAAACCAATCTTTTTTCCATTCTTTCTTGATTAGAAGAATTAAGTTGGATACATTGACAAGATTGAACAAAGTTTTCTTCTTCTTCTTCTTCTTCTTCTTCTTCTTCTTCTTCTTCTTCTTCTTCTTCTTCTTCTTCTTCTTCTTCTTCTTCTTCTTCTTCTTCTTCTTCTTCTTCTTCTTCTTCTTCTTCTTCTTCTTCTTCTTCTTCTTCTTCTTCTCCTCCTCCTCCTCCTCCTCCTCCTCCTCCTCCTTCTTTCTCCTCCTCTTCCTCCCCCTTCCTCTTCTCCTACTCCCTCCTCCTATCTGATGCTGAAATACATTTTGCCATATGAGGACTTTCAGCAGATGATCTTCATATCTACTCTCTATTTAAGAGCTAATGATTGATAGGCAACTTTAAAGTCTGTTTTTAATCTTTTCTTTAAACATATTGCTCAGATATAACAAAGCTATGATAAATTACAACCAAAATTATAAATATAGTGGTAATAAAATCAGCAGATAATATACAGAATATCAATTAACAAGTGACATATGATGAAACTAAAACTGTATCCATACAGTCAACTTTAAGTAGCTCAGTTCTTCAACCTATTATTATTAAAGCCATACAAATAATCTATTTCTCCATGTTCTTAGTTTTGATACAATATATTATTTCAATACCAAGATATTTTATAATATAGAACAAACCAGCAATTGGAAGAAGAGATGAAATAAGAGTAAAGGCAATTGAAAAACAGACCACAAACTCTGGTATTGCTCACCCCAAAATAATTTGGGAAGAATTAGTTTTCTAACAGTTTTTAAAGGGTGAAGGTACCAATGGGACCAGGGTGTGAGTCTGGATGACAGACTCGGGATCTTCTGCTTTCTCATCAGTAGGCATCAGCCTCGCTGTAAAAATTAAGATATAACTGCTTCCCCGTTCATTGTATTCTTTCAAAAAATGACCATCTCAAATATTTGTGCTTTCTCTATTTTATTTCAGCACAATCCTGTGTCTCAAGCAGCTTCTGTTAAAAAAAAACACATTAATCTTCACAATGAGCTTATATGGCTTGTAAATTTTTAACTGCAGATAAACTGTTTATATTTTTTTGTATAGCAGCCACTGATGTGAGTAATCGAACTTTACAACATAGAAGAGGCATTTGAAAGAACAGACCCAGCTGCAAAAGGAAAATACCACATTCTCACAGAAAAAATAAAAAATAAAAAACATTATTGCTAGAGACAGTGAATTTAATTTGAAAGTTGAAAAGGGGGAAATCTTTCTAAAATAGAAAATGTTGTTCTCAATTATACCATAGATATCTCAATCAGATACCCATGAAAAGTACATAACATAAAAATAGCATAACAGTAAAAGCAGGGCAATATATTTCCAGACTTATTTCCAGACAATAAATGGGCAATATATTTCCAGACTTAGCTTTATCATATAATAAATCACTGTTATCACTTAATTTGAGCTTTTCAGCTTTTGCTACATTTTAAACTGCATTGCATCATCACCTTCATCTGTGTTGGGCAGCATATGCACTGAGAAATGAATTAAAATAAAGACAAAACTCCCTCTGAAGATTGATCCTTAGGAATAATTATGACTGATAACCTTATTCTCCATCAGTTTGTTAAATGTAATTTAATCATGGTCACTATAATCAAATAGTATGAAACCAAATTAATTTAATGATCCATTTCTTTTTTCTGTCTAAAATGTCCCATTGTTCATCTTCATTGAATGTACTTAGTTTTAACATCAACACTATGATTGATATGTTTGTTTGTTTAGAAAGAATGCTAGGATGGCTAAGTAGTCGTAGAGGATTACCTTGAATTTAAATGGCATTTCCTATTCTATTGAGCTGTTATTCATTGTTTATTCATTGTCTGTGATATATTTATTATGAATGCAGGCTTTAATGCTTTTCACACGATGAGGTTATACCATACAACAATTTTCCAGAATAAATGATGATAATTTTATCCTTAAAATCTTTGAGTATAATCTGCAGTGTGTTGGGTAATCATGCTAATTTATTTTTTTAGATAACATTGAAACATAACAGAATTATATCAGCATGATATATTTTTGGGGGAAAAAAGTTTACTATTTTTACTACTCAGTCATATCAACTGAGGCTACTTCAAGTTCAATAAAATATAGATAGTCATGTATCTCAGAACTTAAAAATTCAGTAATGTTGTGAAGCAGAAAAAAGAGGCTTATTGCTAAGAATCTCATAAGACTCAAACATTAAAACTGTATTTCAAAACTAGCTGGAAATTTGTACAATGTGCAGGCCTACACATCTGTAGGACTTTAACACCAGCTGGGCTAATTAGAGTCAGAGTGCTTGGGACACAAAGCCAGAGTCTCAAATCTCTTGGGCACATGAAGGTATTAATAAAGTGGTTTAACTGAATTGCCTTTAAATCTGAAGCAATAATCTCCTAGACACTAGAGCTTTAATTTTGAATAGAGAACAGCTTCATAAGGATATCCATCCTTAGTTATGCATTATCTAAGACAAGAAGTTGCAAAAGGTTATAAAAGCTAATGTGACTAGGATGAAATAGGCATGAGGACCTAAGGGTAAATACTTCGTGATTGCAATCCCAATTAGCATTTACATGAGAAAATAGTATGGGGGATTCAGATAGGATAACAGATAACTAATCTGTATACTCCAGGCAAGATTACAAAAGGAAATGAAACCTTGACATAGTTGGATCTCTCTAATATTCAAGCTTGCTAGGATTTTAAAATGTAACTTAGGGGCATTTCAGATGAAAAGTTGGATATCTAAGCCATCAGGTCCAACATGGGCTGGTGCTATTGTCATGTATGAATTTGTTTATAATTTCAGTGTTTATGGATATACATGGCACTATTCTATTTCTTATGTGATCTGTGTCACATAAGGCATTAAAGGAGGATGATAAATATCAGGCATTAAAGGAGGATGATAAAACCAGTTTGAGGGCAGAAACAGCAGGAAAGAAAAACAAGAGGTTCAAGCAAGTTTAATCTTGCAAATATTTCCTGATGAATATATAAATCATTCCCGTAGCTCAGTATTGTTATCTTACACTCTATGATTTCAATGCATAAACTTGGATTATATTCAAACCAAAATTCTTGCTCCTTGGGCTAGTTTTAGATGCTGCTGGCCACAGTCCCTCATAAGCACTGTCATTCCTTTAGCACACTTATTGAATTGGGCTATTTGGGAAATGGAAGGAAGCTGACAAGAATTCTGCCTATGTCCTCTTTTTATGCCTGAGTAACTATCAGTATTGAAGGATGAGATAAAGCAGAAGGAAGACTGCCATCTTGTATTTCTCTGCTTCAACTTGTCAGCCTGATTCTTTGTGGCCATGGGTGTAATGCTCCTCCAGAAGAGTGATAGACCATATTTCAAATCGTTTGATTGACAGGCCAGCAATATGAAAAGTTCACTAGTGACCTGTCATTCTGTCAAGTTGAAAAATGGCCAAAGCACTCACACATAGTTACCCAAGGCAGTCATTAATGTATGTGTTTCTCACTGACAAGTTATACTAGATAGGAGAGGAAATACAGCCACAAAAATCCACTAGTCCCTTGAACTGTGCTGTGCTAAAGCTGTAAGGCCAACCGTAATTGCCAATCTCATCATTGAGGCAGAGTAAAATTTGATTATCAGGCTAGCCCAATTTAAACTGGTTTATTTTCTGCTGATTCAAGGACTGTAAGAATGCATGTCAATATGTAAATGCCTGCAGAATGGACATTTATAATGATGCTTTTACACCTCGTTATCTCTAGTGCCAACAAAATGATTAATCTCAAGTTAAGAGTAAAAAAAAAAATCTTATACCTTAACTGGCAGCCTTGCAGCCGCTAATGAATTAACAATTATTTATTACCCTACAGGTTTTCATGGACCACTGCTTTGATCATTAGTATCAGGAAGGTTAGATAGATCAGGAAAAAAATAGTAACATCAGAGAAAATGAAATGTAGAAATTATAGACAATATAATTTAGAAATTAGAGACTCATTGACAATAGACAATGATAATCCCTACCTTCTGTTTAAATTTGATATTCAGACAAATCCATCATCAATAGACATAGAGAAACCATATTTACATGCCATTCAAAGGAGACCTAGGAAGGAAACAAGATAAGAAACCTAGGAAGGAAACAAGAAGACTAGATATATCCAGCAGCCAACACTCAGATCAACATGGATTAACAGAATCTGGCAGAAAACAATATATAATCAAGGAACCACCAGGGAAGAAATCATACACCCTCAGCAAAACTGGTAGAATAAGCATATAATCAGGAAGCAACCCAACAACCTAACCCTTGCACTGATGAGGTTAGTAATGAAATGTCTCAAAGAAGCAACCAAGCTTAGAGAGTATTAAAAAAACCCTCACCTGGAAGCTAATTTCCCAGCATCATTTATACTGAATTCATTAAGATGGAGTTTGTTTGTGAGATTTAAAATACTTCTTCCTAGATTCCTCCCTGTTTGGGCTAAATTGCCAATTATGAGATGAGCTGTCAACTGACTTGCCTGCTATGTCTTGGTGGATTATGCCTGTCTTGTCTTCCATCCCTTTCTCAGTTTCCCAACAAACTGTTTATTTTAATAGGCTCCCTACTTCAACAGCTATCAAAGCAACAAACTTTCTGATGGGCTAAGTAAATATATCCCTTTTTAGTATATTTTGTTGTAATTCCTTTCAGGACATTGCCTGTCTAGTTGAAGTTTATTCCTGTTTAGTTCATTGGCTTGTGGCAAAGAATAACAGAATCAATTGGACCTATACTCCTTGTGAGGACTGGCTAAAGTAAATATAAAAAACAGCATGGAATAGGAAGAGAGACTAAGGCAGGGGTGTTAAATTTGATTTCATTGAGGGCCCCATCAGGGTTGTGTTTGACCTTGGGGGATTGGATGGGTGTGGCCAGCTTGACATCTCTGATGTGGGGAGTGCTGAGCACCCTGTCAGCGAAAACAGAGCTTGGGAGAGCTGCACAGCCCTCCCAAGCTCCATTTTCACTGGCAGAGGCACCGCAGGCCAGTCCTTCACTGTTTCCAGGATAGCCCCACAGGCCAGATCTAAGCACCCCACAGGCCTTGAGTTTGACACCCCTGGACTAAGGCATTCATGCACATGAATGCTCATATATGGACAAAGAATATCAATAAACTCCTAATCCCTAAATTTAACTCAATCTGGACCTAGAGGACTCTGCAGAAAACTCAAATTATGACAACAGGATACATGTGGTGATAAGATATCAGTGTTTTTTTTTTTACACTTGGCAACCTTAAGATGTGTTGACTTTAACTTCCAGAATTCTGCAGCCAGCATTAACTTGGGACAACTTCAATGGACAAGAAAACAGGAAGTAGAAACTCAGTCAAAAATATTTTTTCCATAAATATACAGTAAGTATTGTGTTAGTTGTTGTGCCTTTATAAACAACTACAAAAGTAATTGTTGCACTGAATGAAAACTGTAAGGTCAGCATTGTTGAGGCATGAAGATTCTATAGGTCATGTCATTAAGATGTGGTGGGAACATGATTTGTCCCACCAATGTGCTTGGAATCATTCCAAAGCCTACCCCAGAAATATAAAGATGCACAGAAGACTCTGTCAGCAACTGGAACTGGATGACACCCCAGAGAAAGGCAAAGCAAGTATGATCCCTTCATTTTGACAAATAAGACCATCTATGTCAAAACTGAACACCCTCTTTCAGCAGAGGGGGAGGGGTACAACATTATCTATCTTCAATCTACAACACAGTCCTTTCCACAGTTCCAAGAAGGCTCCACACCAATTTGCACCACTCAGGTGACCCTGATGACACAGATAAACCTCCAGGTGACCTTAATGACCCACTAAAAGGATGTAAATGTCCAGCTGTCTGCAAGGAGTATAAATCCTTCCATTCCCCACCATCCAGTCAGAGCTGAAGAAACTTCTTGGATGAGAAGTGAAATGTCTTCAAAGAAAAGCCAGAAAGTCCATTTGCCTATTGAATAAAAGCACCTTTGGGACTGAGAATCTCCAGACATTCATTTTGACAAGATATCTTCACAAAATGTTGCTTTATGAAAAAGCTTTACATGGGTACCTTGTGTGAACCATCATTGAAGTAAAGCATCTCTGTATAACTGCACAGCCTTATTATTTATAGCACTGTTGAGAGATGGTTCTCCTTAATTTTGTAACTCCCATCATCATCATCTATTTTTGAAATTAATTATGATGTATGATTCAAATCACCTGTTCATAAAATTGAAAGACAGATTTATGCTGTTTTTCTGATCAAGAATGACTATAAGGTAAACACTTTAATGATACTCTAATGTATCCTGGTCTTATGAAGTATTATTAAGGAAACTAATGAAAGAGATATTTCTCCTATGGTATAGTAATGGGCTGCTTTCCGTATTCTGAGAATCATGAGAGTAAGCAACAGGTAATATATGAGCTGGAATTAGCAATTGCAACGGAGGTTTTGGCATGCAGAATGATTGTATACTATTCTTAGAAGATATAAATAGAGAACATCCATGCATGATTATAGTAATAATATAATTAATTTAGATAAACATATTTAATCCATTTGAACTGTACAGGTACTGTACAGGAACTGTAGCATTAAACACTACTTCCAAAGTAAAGTAATTAAAAACAGGGACTGATAAAAATGCTGTGTCAAGAACAAGATTTAAATGTACTGCAATGGTTTGGGCATTGGACTAAGATTGGTGGGATCCTGACATAGATGAATACTCAGTCTTGAAAGCTCATTTAGTAATTGTGAATCACTGTTTTTCAGGAAAACTTACTGCATGCTGCTTTGAGCTCCTGAAGCAGGCTATACATCTACTATTGTTTAAATTATATTTGTGCGGTGTTAATTTTCTGATATATTGATCTCTTTTTGTTATAGCTTATAGCCAAACAAATGTCTGTGTTTGTGTATGTTTACACAACCGTAAACAACTCAAATTAATCAGTTCAAAGCCGGACAAAGGTCTTTTCACTGAAAGTATAGACTGAAATTTATTTATTCTTATTTATTTCTCAAATTTATACAGCTGCCCTCCTCACAAATCTACCCCACTGATCCAGTGTAGATTAGTAGATATGTTTTCTTGATTTCCAGGTTAGGGCTGAGAGAGAACAATTGACCCAAAGTGACCTAGCTGGTTTCCATACCTAAGACAGAACTAGAACCCAGCACCTTAATAATTATACCATGATGTTTCTCATATATATTATGTATGTATGTATGTGTGTGTGTGTGTGTGTGTGTGTGTATGTATGTATGTATGTATGTATGTATGCCTGCATGTGTGCAAGAGGCTGACTATTTTTAGAAAAACAACAATTGAGAGACAGTGAAACAGTATCCTGGAAGAAAGTATTGTTTGCTGGTTGGGATCCTATGCTGGAGCACTCATGCTACAGTGTCACATGTTGTCCATTCAACTTTAGTTTTTCCAGAACATGCACTTTTATACAACCTATTCTAACCTTAGTGGGTAATCACTTTAGGGATCTTTTCTCTCACCAAAACATCATCACTGAAAAAAAGGCAAATTCATTATCAGTTCAACATCTTTGAAAACCTCCTAAGAAATTAAGGGAAAAGCAACCACAAATAAAAAGATATGTAATTATGTATGTAGCAACTTCAGCAAAGCATTTATCCTGCTGATCCTATGTAATCAGTCATCCCCATCCTTTTTTAAACAGGGTCTGATTTTCCCTACAATGATATTGGCATAACAATAGAGGTATTAAAGAGCAAATGAAAGTAGTCATGAGCATCGGATTGGAACATGTCTGTTTAAATTTGGACGTTTCTTTTGTAAGAAAGATTAGAGATCATGCTGTCTGGGGCTTTTGCTTCACTGCCATTTTTCTTCTTTAATTAAACTATCTGTACCTAGACTTTCAAAAATACTCGATCCAATTATGTATAAATAAATTTTAAAAAAAGAAAAGGAGTAATTTCCAAGATTAGCTGCAGATTGGAGCAGTTGGTGGAATCAGATTGCAATCCTTTCCTTAATTTATCCTCCCTTCAGAGACTGGAAACCATGCATAGTTGCAAGTATGGTGAGATGTTTTCCAGCAGTCAGAGTAGGTTTAGAAGTATATATTTAATGGGCTGCATTAAGAATGGATCTCTGGAGAAATTTCTAACGCTGGGAAAGGTGGAAGGACAGGGAAGAAGAGGAGGCCAGTAGCAAGGTGATTGGAGTCAGTTACAGTGGCAATCAGGGCACTGATGGAATGGCTCAGGTTAGGGACAGATCACCATGTAGAAAATCTATGTGGTTGCTAAGACAGCTATGACACATAATAAAACAAGCAACAAGGATGGAACTGACTGTTCATGATGGATTAAATTCTTGGGTTGAGAGGTGAAAGTTTCTAGATAGTTGGCTTCTGGGAGACTTTATAGCTACTGGAGAAAAGAGAAGGGAAAAGCATCAGGACTAGCTATGAAGAGATTTTAAACTATTCATTTTCTAGCATGAAATGCAAAAAGCTTTGTAAAGGAGTCATATAAATGCAAATATATTAGAATATTTTTATGGCTAAGTTTGTTCACTGCGTATTTGCTTACACAATCTTTTTCCTGAAAGTTTTCTTTGGATGAAAGCCATTCTGTGCAAATTAAAACAAGTGTTTCTGATCCCAAGTTAAGTGATTCAGTGAGGGCTATCCCTCTTACTGCCACACATTGGCAAGATCTAACAATCAGCTTTTCCAAATTCAATTTAATCTCTGAATGTTAAATGGATTTTCTGATTTCTCTAGAATAATCAGTCCCTCAACTTCCTTCAAAGGATGAAGCTGCTAACTCACGATGGCATCTCTGAAGTGTTCTGGCTGGTACCTGGCTGGGAAAAAGTCTACGAGTGCTAATCATGAAAAAGGAATAAGTGACTGAGGACAAGTTTTACTCCATTCCACTATTCAACAGATAGAAGTCTTTGCAAGATCAAAGAATCACCTTCAAGGAATGGACTCAAAAGGCCATAGCAGTCCAGAGGTCTCCAAACTTGGCAACTTTAAGACTTGTGGACTTCAACTCCCAGAATTCTCCAGCCAGCATAGCTGGGAGTTGAAGTCCACAAGTCTTAAAGTTGCCAAGTTTGGGGACCCCTGTAGCAGTCCATCATTCTCAAAGAGGCTTTGAAACCTATGGATGAGTTTGGGTACCCTAAGAAGCATGCAAATAAGACATCTTTTCCCCAAACACCTTGCAAAACACTTCAGGAATGCCTCTATTGTTAAAATGAATTTAGATTCATTTAGTTGGAAGTAAAACGGAAATTATGAAAACAGACATCACTTTTCTTTATACGTAATTGAAATTATATGTGACAGTTTGATCATACACTCAGGGTTGATTAATAGGCAATCGCCTTTTATAACCCCTGCAGAGAACAAAAACAACAATAAACCTCTGAATTGCAACTTGGTATATTTTCGTAGCATTATTTGGAATGAATTTACCAGTGCTATTACTTCAAGAAAGCAACAAAGTCTCAAATGAAATGTAACTCACAATTTATATCGTCCATGTAATTTTTTTCAGATATCAAAGCCAAAATTTGTTTTTGAATCACTAGCTGCCAAGAGAAAAAGACATTGCATATTTGCTAATATTGAACTCTTGCAGAGACAAATCCTGTTGAGGGCATATTGATCAAAATATGTCTGGGCCAGTAACATTTTTATGATAGATAGTAGCTTTCTGCTTTGACAATATGTTAGGAAATCTGTGATTCAAAATATACTTGGTATGAGTGCCAGGAATATCTGGTGCAGAAGGAATACTGCACAAACAAAATCCCAGGTTTTTATAAAAAATATTTTATATTTTATCTATTTTCCTGAGCAGTAACCTATTTCAGTAATACCACCCAAACACAGTTTTTTTGTCTTTTGGTGACTAAGAAATTATAGGAATTCTGTAGTTACAACTCACCACCCATAAGAATGGGCATTCCTTCTTCACCTAGATATGCACATTTTTGGGGGTTGGACACAGGTCTTAAAATAAAATTAAAATCTCCCACTTGGGCAGGGGGTTGGACTAGATGACGTACAAGGTCCCTTCCAACTCTGATGATCTGTTATCTGTTAATAACTGTAGCTTTCCTTTTATGAAGAACACAGCCCATAAAACAAACCTCAAGTATAGTATCTGTTTAGGGGTGGTTGTTGTTGTTGGGATAATAAAGTTGTTGGGATAATAAAGGCAGAATACAAATAAATAAAATGAATAAATAGTGGTAACAATAATAATGATAATGGCGATAGTAACAGAACCTTGGTTGAAATCCCCAAACAACTGTAGTGCCAAATAAACACCATCAGCAAAGTCATCATCAGTCAATTGCAAAAGTAGCTTTGTTTGGAACAATTGACATCCTACAATGATAACTTTAATGTTATTGAACAACAACATCTCCCTATCCCA
Source organism: Notechis scutatus (assembly GCF_049901735.1). Taxonomy (NCBI): domain Eukaryota; kingdom Metazoa; phylum Chordata; class Lepidosauria; order Squamata; family Elapidae; genus Notechis; species Notechis scutatus. The sequence goes on from NC_142012.1 coordinate 22,376,562, forward strand.
GGTCCTTCAATGGGTGAAGAAAAATGCCAAATCCAATCTAAACATCTGGCTGACTATGCAGCCAACCATAACAATGATATTACTAAACAACATCTGCCTACCCCAGGTTCTTGGAGTGTCTCAATAGGTAAACAAAAATATCAAATCCATAAACTTCTGGCTGACTGTAACAACACCACCACCATGCCTGACATCACTATTATAGAAAAGAAAAAAGTCTGGGTCAATTAGAAAAAATAATGAAATACTGCAATCTGCAAATTGAAGTTGAGCGATTGTGGAAGAATAAATCAATGGTTGTACCAATAGTAATAGGAGCCCTTGGGGTAATACCCAAAGGGTTGCCTAGATACTTGGAAATTTTTATTAGACCTGACTTTGCAAAAAAAAACACCACCTTATCCAGAACAGCCTATATACTCGGACGTTACCTTAACAGCTCTTAGATCCATAGTTAGGATTTGAACTGTTACATTTTTTCCCAGTCCCAGACTATGAATCAAACTTAAGATTATAATAACAAAAACAACAACATGAATAAATTTATATGCTGCCTGACTCCAAGCAACTTACAATGATTAAAACATAATACAGTGTGAAAGCAAAATAAGACAAAAGACAACAATGACAGAGGAAAACAGGAAGGAAGGAAGGGGCATCAATTGTCATGTCCAAAGACTGGATGAAGAGTCAGGTCTTTAGGGCTCTTTAAAATCCCAGTTGGGTGGGAGCTGTTCACATTTCTAGGGAGCGCTGAGCTCAGAGGGATGAGGATGTCTCTAACACTGTAGGATTCAAGATGCAACACATAGGTAAACCAAAACTGGCAGGAGTCCTAGAAGCACTACAATGGAGACATTGTCCTCCTGGAAAGCAAATTGAAGCAAAACAAGAATCGGAAAGCCCATGAAGCCATAGTTGGTCAGTTTTTTTAAGACCTTGGCTGTGGTGAGCTGCAGCATGGAAAGTCTGATTGGATTCAAGAGATGGTATAACTCACTGTATGCAAGAGTTTGCTTTATGGATTTAAAAGGGCAAAATGGAAGACATTTGCCTGGATGGGCCATTAGAACACTTGATTGCCCTATTACAGAACCTAGTAAAAAGAAAACATTAAAGAATCTAAAAGAGGGAGCTTAGATTCTATTTTTTTGTGTGTCAAGCGTGGAGTGTAAGTTGCAAGCCAAATGGAAATCTCCCTACAGAGTCCTAAATAGAACATGGTATGTAGATTATCAGTGGAAATTGGTAGGGCATGGGAAGTAATATTTGGCACCAAGATAACAAAAGCCTGTGAGACATCTCTCGGAAGATGAAACTGTGAGTGCTGGGGATAGGAAACCATCCAATGTCTATGGAGATTGTCAATCATCCAGGTCCAAAAGTGCTTTTCAGATCTGAAGAAACTTCTTGAATGAGAAGTGAAACATTTCAAAGAAAAAGAAAAAGAACGTCCAGTTGCCTTTTGGAAAAGCACCTTTGGAAATGATCCAATATTTTGCTGTCTTAAAAAAGTGAAAAGGGAGAAACATGAAGGCTGGCAAGAGTTAACAGACTCTCATTGGTAACAAGAGCCAAGGAAACTGTCAAGAGATACCATAACACCAAGACATCGCATATAGTAAATTCAAAACTAAAGAAAACATAGACAAAATAAAATACAAGAGGGGATACAGAATTAAGTTTAAAATAATAGATTACAGAAATATAGAAATAGGCATTCAAAGATAAAAAACAATGTCCTACTTGCCACTTCCAGAACCTGGAAAGCTTTACATTTTTAAAATAAATCACTTCTGTTGGGGAAATATCAATCAAATCTTGTATCTAGGGCCCATATCAAGAAAAGTCATTGTGTTATTGGGAATTATACTGGAAATATACAATAAAGAGCTGAAATATTTGATTGTAAATGTTTTAACAGTGTCTAGAATTGTATTTGTTAAGAATTGGAAAAATGAAAAAATACCTATGCAGGAGGAAGTTATTAATGCTGAAATGAGTAAATTGACATTTGAAATTAGAGAACAAGAAGATAAACAATTTTATATGATATAGGATTTGTTTTATCAATGGTTGGACAAAAAGACATGGTAATGGAATAGATTAGATAATTTTGTAATAGAAGTTCAATAGATTGATATAAAATATAATATAGACATACATAACCATTGGATGAAAGTACAATATAAATTTTAAAATAAAATTTGGAATATCTCGTATAAAATGATGGAATAAATAGTTTAGTCATGGATGATTAATAACTGATAAATATACAAGCTTATGTTACTTTGACAATGTGAAAAATTATATAAATTGTGAGTAATGACTACGAAAGGGTAGCACAAAAGATTTGTAACCAACTGACACATGTATGTATATAAAATGGAAGATAGTTTTATGTTTTTATGTTTTGTTTGTATATGTTTGTCTTAAAAAATAAAAACTTTTATAAAAAAAAAGTCATTGTGGAAATATTTATACTGAAAATAAAAGAAGGCATATGTAATTAAGAACAGCTAACAGATATGATTTATTCTCAGCATGAAGTATGATTTGATTCTGTTATTAGATTGTAGATGGAATCTGTGCTTTGTTTCTTATTTATTCTGTTATTTATTGCATTATATTCTTGCATGATTTTTCAGAGGCTTATTCATAAATGAAGTTTAGAATCCATAAATTCTTTTAGTTAAATTAAATTTCATTTTTTAATTTATTCTTACATTATTTTAACTCATTAGTCTTAATGTTTTCTATTCTTATTTTTTTAATTAAAAATCTTTATATGTATGCTTTATTTTTATTATTGATCTTATCAATATAGCCTATAGAACTATAGTTATATTTACTTCATAATGTGATTTGTGTAGGGTAATAACCATTATAAGGATAAATGATTATACTGAATGTAGATGGAAGGACAGCTTAAATATAGTTAAAATTCACGCTGTAGTATTAAAACTCAGCTCACTCATTTTCCTTCTCCTTTTCAGTGCAAATTACAGTCATTTGTAATTCTTTTCAAGCAAACACACTAGCTAAAACTATCATCGGTCTTAATTCCAATCATCAAGATGTTGCTTGTAAATTACCTCAGTTAGTTATATGTGGCCTGCCAACCTCTAATCTAACAATAGCAAGGCAACAATTTATTCATGCTGTCATAAGTGTATTCCATGAATTATATTATAATCCTTTTTCTGTAATGTGATATAACACCACTATAACCCCCACATTACATCTGTATATGTGAATGAACACATTTGTGAATTGATTGGGAAATGCATAGCTGATATGGTATTATTCACCAGGAAGTGAGCTTGAATGAAATAAGATTTCTCCATTGTATACTATTAGTTTATAAAAGTTTCTTAGCTATATACAGGGACTTTTTGACTATGGTTCAGAGGCTTGGTCAGACTGACTTTAGAAAGGGTACTAATTTCCTTGGCATTACATAAAGTATTTTGATAATTGATTATATTCTTAAAGTTATTGTACAGCATGAAAAAGGAAAATAAAAATAAAGTGCTTATTCTTCTTTCTTTCTGCTGTTTATTCCTTCACAATGTATCTTTGTCCAGCTCTGCTAAATGAAAAAAAATGAAATGGTGCCTTGAGTAAGTCCTGGTGACTTGAATGGAAATTTGCTTTCATATAAGTGTGCTTCCCAATTGATTACAGTTTCATTTAGTTCTTCCATGAAACTACAAACGAACTTTGTGTTGTTTTACCTGCAGGGCATTATGACATATTATCATGTTTCTATTGGTGGTTGGGGTAGGAGGGAGAACAACAAAAACATTAAACATTCAATAAGGATTCAGAGTGTTTAAAAGACATTTAATTATCTAATGTGAGTGTCTAAATCAGTGTTCCTCAACTTTGGCAAGTGTAGGATGTATGGATTTCAGCTCCCAAAAATCCTCAACATGCTGAGGAATTTATGATTCTAAGCTGCCCAAAGTTACACCGAGGTCAAATAGCTGGCCAAAAATTTGAACAAATCAAAATGGGAATAAAAACCTACTCTTTCAATTGTCTTCTAGCAATCTCTGCTGATTTTCCCAAGATAAGAAAGGTAGAAGATTATTTGGGGAAGAAGAAAAAGATGGTTTGAAGGATTCATCAAGTTTCTAGAAACTTGAGGAACAAGCTATAATTTCCCAAAATGATTTATTTATTGCTTTTATACAACTCAGAGAAGGTCACTCTGTGTGGCATTTTAAAAAAAATCATCCACAAACAAGTATAAAAGAAAAACAATTACCATTAAAGCCAACTAATATAATATAATGATGTTAAGAATTAAAATTGATTATAACTTGGCATTTTTTTAATTTTTTTTATTTTTTTTTTTATTTTTTTGCACTAGGTCCACTTGCTGTGGATTTTGCAACACAGCCACAAATGCCTCTATTCTGACTGGCCAGTCTATTCCGAGAATTGTTGCTGTTGTTATACATTCAGTAGTGTAATGCTGAACCAACTTTGCTTTTGTTTTAGCTGGATGAAATTGACTAGAATTTTGTCGGATTTTCCCATTAGCTCACCTGACAGGAAGAACTGTAATGTTCTGTAAACCTGGCTTTATCATTAATATTTTCTTCTCCTGGTTTCAAAAGGAATGTCACAGAAAGGCAAAAAAACTGGTGCATTCTTTTCTGGCCTGGATGGGAAGGAAAAAGGAACAAACAATCCATTGATTAGGGGTTCTGTTAGCCATTGCTTATCACCAAGCTGTGGTCAAAATGGCTTTAGGAGGTTGAAATAGGTTGATTGAACCAGATTCATTTCTACCCAACCTAAGCAAGAAAGTCAAGCAGTTGAAAATTGTTGGATGGAAAAGCCTTAACTTTCATAAATATAGTAGTTTGCACAAGACAAAGGAGCTAATTGGGGGGTGTTAGTTTAGTTTCAAACAAGACTGGATCTCTTTCAGATCAACTAACCTGCTCTGGATTAATTGAAGGGATGTTGGTTTGGGTAGACAATTTGCATTAACATGCTTTCTACTTTTCTCTCTCCCCCCCCCACCCCAATATACCCAGTTAAACACACCCTGCAAGCTGAGTTATGATGCTATGTCTCTTCATAGCAGTAGTAGGAAGTACAAGTCAAAGAGGACTACCTGGAATACTTGCTCTAGCGCAGGGCTGTCAAACTCAAGACCCGCAGGCTGGATACGGTCTGTGAGGTGCTTAGATCTGGCCTACGGGGTTGAAGAAACAGCAAAGGACAGGCCCGCTGTGCCTCTGCCAGCAAAAACAGAGCTTGGGTGGGGTCGTCCGTGGCCCCCCATGCCCTATTTTTGGCCATGATAACCTCCTACAGCCCTCTGCCAGCGAAAGCAGATATTCCCAATGATCGTTTCTTTAACAAGAAAACAGATGAAAAATTTATCTTCCAAGTGCAAGAAAAAAATAGGATTTTTTTCCATAGAGAAAATAATAAATACTTTTATATACTGGAAAGCTCTTAGGTACGTAAAAATCTGATTTGACTCTAGATAAACAGGACCAAAATTGCTGTAATGCCACCACTAGAAAACTCTCCAAGCACACCTCAAAGTGATAGTAGGAGATAAAAAGAAAGAGGAAGACAGAGACAGACGGGGGGGGGGGGTAGGGGGGAGACAGAGAGATTGGGAGGGAGACACAACAGAGAGGGGGGTTATGCATGCATTGTTCTTATCAGGCCAGCAAGAAGACGCAAGAAGACAGAAAACCAGTGTATTGTGACAGCCCTTTTTTCAAAGAATAATTTGTTCAGACAGTATTAGACTTATAGGCAAATCATTTTTTAACTTATGCAGAGATAAAAATAGCAATAAAAAATTGCATTAGCCTCTCATGTTTACACAGACAAAAATATAGCTTGTTGCTGAAAACTGGAATTGAAGACCCCCTCCTCCCATTAGGAAAGAGACTTGAAATTGTATCATTTTCCTTTATTGAGTTATTAACAATCAGAATTGATTGATTATGATATCGACAACTACATAACCCTTAATTAACTACGGTTATGGAGGTTGTTAGGTTTTTCTTAAAAAAAATTGAAATATCATCCAATTAGGAATGGAGGCAATTGGGCAATATTTTGAGGCATTCAAACATGTGTTTTCACACTGACAGTGCTCTGCAAGGAAAACCGACAATTGTATGATCTGTTCCAAAGTAGTATACTGACCTCATAAATCTGATAGGTCTCAGGACCAACTCAAATGCACAATTTCTGAAATTTTACAGCAGGGTCATCAATATCTATGAGAGTTTGCTTATTGTACTTTGGGTTTTAAATACCCCAACCTGCCAAAAAGCTACTGTCCTGGTATTAGCAATCACATTAAAATGAGACAGGTTTACAGTTAAAGAAGCAAGCAATAGAAATGTGTACACTGCCATAAAAATAGCTAAATCTTGACATACAGTTGTTCAGCTGCATCCTGAGACCACAGATGTACATTCATTATATAATACGTTTTCACCTTACATTTCCACTAAAGATTTCCTGATGACTGAATGTCAAATATATGTAAAACTCTTTAATTCATATTCTTTCTCTCACTTCCCACTCAGCTTTCAGAGTCAGGAAACAAAATCGTATTTTCCAATTTTCTTATTGGAAATGGTATTTTTCTATTCACAATTCAAATACTCTGTGGGTGGAAGAGTCAGATCTGAAGATCTCTCAGATCTCTCACATACCATTTGTCCTAATTCAGGGTTGTTGTTATTTTGTGCTATAATTATTTTTGTGCTATAAACAAGGAACATTTAAAGGGTTAGTAATGGCATATTTTTCTTCAAAGGTGAAAAGTGATGACTCATAGATTACTTCAACACCATCAAAACTCAGCAACTACTTATCATCCATAACTTTAAAACAAAGTCATGGATAATCAATCTATAGCCAATTAATTGCCCAATCTGACAGCAAGCAATGGGCAAAGGTTAATATCCTGAACTGAAAATGCATTAAATTATCAATAAAAAACAAGAAGCTGAAATTATTTTTCAGATTAATTGCCTCATAAATTGGGGAAGCAGGGTAGGAATTCTATAGAAAAAGGCAAATAGGTTACAATGAATATATGATTTTGTAGATACAATACTTTCTCATTTGGTTTCTGAGGTTCTCGCGGGTATTTGTATGTGGATCTTTGGTTATTCGGGTTTTCTCCCGCGTAAGATTGGAAGTATCTAGGCAACGTTTCGATGAAGTCTCATTCATCATCTTCAGGCTTCTGTCTTCAGCTCTGTGCTTCTCAGAGTGATGTGAGCTTGCAGCTGCTTCTTCCTTTTAACTGCTAGTGGGGGTGTGACTTGATTGGGTGGGGGCTTGGCTGTGTTCTGATTGGGTGGGGGTGTGTTCTCATTGGTTGGGGTTTGGCTGTGTTCTGATTGGTTGGGGGTTGGCTATGTTCTGATTGGCTGGAGGTGTGTTCTGTTCAGGTGGGGGCTTGGTTGTGCTCAGGTTGGTCTTAGTTACTGGGGGATTTGAGCTGGTGAGCTGTGATCTTGCTGTTTGGCTTCCGAGTTCGTGGTCGTGCTGCATCTTCATGGTGGGGGTCAGTTCGCTTCATGTATGGCTCAGAGGGGTTTGAAGTGGGTAGTGATGCAGCTGCAGTGCGGCTTCTGGTCTGTGGTCGTGTCTCATCTTCTGTGTGGGTGTGAGTCTGCTTTTTACGTGGAAGTGTGGTGGTGGCATCTTGTGTGGCCCTCGTGGGTGTGCATTTGCTGGACTCATTTTTGGGTACTCAGTTTGTTTAGCTTAGGAGAACATGATGGACATAGACAAAATAATGTATCTGAATTTTTAACCATATCAGCTAGGCTTTTCTTTGCATTTAAACAGGCAGGGTGGGCTAGATTATCGCATAGGTGGCATTTGGTGTAAATTTCGCTTTCTGGGTGGTCATTGGTAGAGATATTTTTCCTTTGTTTTGGTTTGGAGTTTTTGGCTGGCATGGTCATTAATATCCTGATCATTATGAAATCCCATTAGGGAGGAAAGCAATCACAAGTCAAATACAACCTCTTATAGTCTCAATTCATCAAGAATTCAGGTTTTACCCATACCTCATTTAAACACCTCTCCAGGCATTTAATAAGATGCTCAAACTCATTTGGTGTAAGACATTCTAAATAAGGTCTATTTAGGAATTGCAAGTGATACAGAAGAGGACCAAAAGTATGCTATATGTGTTAGCTATGCCATCAGTGTTCTTGTGTTTGCTATCCTATTCTTTTTATATTTCTTCCTTCCCCTCCCTCTCCTCTCTCTGGTTCATGAGGAAGAGGCCAGTGGTGTTATGGAGTATTATCAGTATTCTCCTGTGATATCAGACATTAGAGCAGTGTGTACTTAGAAAATGATTTGGAAGAAGTGCTTTGGAACTTGAACATTTCTTTGTTGTCCACTAAAGCAGCTACACAATTGCTGAGGTTTCCAATAGAAAAAAGATGTGGCTATTTTAATGAGTAGCATAAGTTCTGAAATACTTTTGTATCATTTTCATGTTGTACATAAGCTCTTTGGTGTTTGGATGTGTGTGTGAGAAAATGGGATGTGACTTGTTTTTCTCCAAACTGTCACTTTTTTTTTACCTTTCTAGTCCTTAAAAAGGGACTAGAATTCACTGTCTCCTTGTCTCTAGGCCAGCATCTGAATCACTACACCAAGCTGGTTCTTTTATAGGTTTATGGTAACTTTTGCAGAAATGACTTGCATTGCTTTCTTCCATGGACTAAGAGAGGGACTGGCCCACAGTAATGCAGTTGGTTTAGGCCTAAGGTAGGACTAGAACTCACAGTCTCTCAGTTTCTAATCTTGTGCTTTAATCACTATATCAACTAGCTCTCCATGGAAGGTAGGTAAGCCAACAAATAACTGGATCCTATCCAGATCTCTCCCTCTTTCTCCCTTTTTCTCTCTTTTTGGAGTAATTGTTGAAAGCAATATAGTATTGGCTTGGCATGATTAGGTAGATAGACGGTTTTGTACTTGCAATCAAGGCCAAAGCAAAATGACTGATCCAAAACCATCCAGTCAACATCTGTGCCTAAGGCAATACTGAGAACTACAATCTGAATTTCCCTACTTCCATTCCATCAGCTTGACACACATAATATAAAAGAAACTATTCATACAGACAGTGTGGCTATAAAGAATGAGTTTTTTAAAATTTTCTTTGAAGTTTAAGGTTGGAGAAAAACATTTCTTTAAATGAAATTCTATTTTAGGAATGAAGATCCAGTCTCAGAAAAAAAAGCATTGATATCTATTCTTCAGCAGGTTCTTTTACTATGGCTTATTAAGAAAAATATACTTCCTCAAAAGATGCCCTTGCTATAAACTTACTTGCGTCAAATGAAAGCAAACTAATTAACATTGTAAAATGAGATGGTCCATATCGTAAGGACTCAGAGCCAGCTGTCTGGACATTCAACAGGCCACCATTTTTTTTTTTTTTTTTGCAGAAGACAGAGTTTAAGCTGGTATGGAGATAAAGTGCAGAATATATTTGAGATAGTCATAGAGCGTGAATGTTTTATCATATAGAATCAAACAGTAACCTGTGCAGTTCAATATATTCTAGATTCAATTAATTAAAGAAGCTGCATTCAATTAAGATTAGGATCATATTTTGCCTGGAATGAAGATTTAATCTTCTTTTCAATCTGTGATAAACCTATCCACTATTCAGCAGGTACTGATAATAAAAAGCATCCTGTTATGTCACAGTGGAAAGAATTACAACACACGCAGGTCCAAACACAGTTATTCTTTACAGTCAAACTGGCAAGACTACTGACCAAAATTGTACAACAGCAACAGCTCTTTCAAAACAACATGGGCCAAAAGTTATTACTCTATTACCAACACAGTAATGCTTCTAGTGTGTATAACAGGTCCCTTTATGTGTAACAAATTTGGGTCACTGAAGATTAAGGGCTGATCCAGACTTTCTGCTTGCTCCATTGCTAATATGGGCCACCCATTGTTGGATTCAATGATGAACTATTAAGTTGATGAACTTTACTTGCTGGTGGGTTTTCCTATCCCTTCTAGAAACTTATTGCATGAAGAACAGTTGCAGGAACTGGAAATGTCTAGTATGAGGAGAAAGGATTCAGGGTGACTTGATAGCAGTGTTCTAACATCTAAGGAACTGTCACAAAGAAGAAGAGGTCAACCTATTCTCCAAAGCACCTGAAGACAGGACAAGAAGCAATGGATGGAAACTAATTAAGGACAGAACAACCTATAACTAAGGAGAAATTTCCTGCCAGTTAGCCCAATTAATCAGTGGAACAACTTGCCTTCAGAAGTTCTGGATGCTCTATCACTAGAGGTTTTAAAGAAGAGATTGGACAGCCATTTGTCTTAAATGATATAGGGTTTCTTGCTTGAGCAGGGGGTTGGACTAGAAGACCTCCAAGAAATAGCAATAGCATTTAGACTTATATACTGCTTCATTGTGATTTACAGCCTCTCTAATCAGTTTACAGAGTCAGCATATTGTCCTCAACAGGCTGGGTCCCCACTTTACCAACCTCAGAAGAATGGAAGGCTGAGTCAACCTTGGGTCATTCAAAATCAAACTCCTGGAGTGAGCAGTGAATTAGCCTGCATTCTAATCACTGCACCATTAACTCTGCTATTCTGTTATTTCTCATTTTTGTTTCTGCCATGCTGGATGAAGGATGTTCTTTTTTTACTTTTCTACCTGTTGTCCAGATTTTGGAAACCTTCCTTCCCTTTTTCAGAGTCTTCAAGTTGCAATATAGTAAATAAAACAGCAAAGTTTCAATTGATGCTGCTTTGCTTCAGCTATGAAACTAAATCATCAGTTCTTTCATCCTACAAAGTTTTTATCAGTCTACAGTGGAACATAGGAATGAAAGAAAACTTTTAGCTCTTTATCACTGCAACACAGCAACAGTAATACAATTACTGGGGGAAAATCCCGAAATAAAAGAATAAAAGAAGAGTCTGTGCTATTATCAAAGTAGGGAATGTGAAAAGGGAGTATAAAGGTACAAACATCTGAGGAGCAAAGGAAAGGTATGGGGGCTAATTCAAAAGGGAGAATCCCTAAAAGACAAAATCAGGGATTGGCAGGTTCACCCACATAGAAGTCAGCCAGCAAGTCTTGCTTTCCCTGGGTGGATGGGAAGGACAAGAACTAGAAGATGACAGAGAGCAAGAGAGACAAGCTGTTTAGATGGAATCTAAGTCTCTCTTCCCGTGCTATGGTGATCTCCACTTTGAGTTGGTCCTTCTATTTCTAATCTACAGTATTTTGTAGTTTTCTGTTGAATTTTAAAACTCTATTTAATTTTAAGAATCAGTGATGTTAATTTCCACTCATTTCCTTCTTCTTTCAGTCCTGTGACATTCAGATCATAGCTCTGATTCCGTTATATATTAGCCACCTAGGATTTTTTGTTGGATGAACAAGATGATGAAAAATATTTTCAATAAACAGTATGATTAAGTGACCATGAGTTACAAACTGACCTTCGAGAGAAGAACTGTGACACAGCATGGAGAAAATTGGATCCATTCCTGACATTGAGTTGGGGAATCAGAAATAATTCCAAGAAAATACTTGGTACTAAAGCCCAAACAGATATTGGGTGTTGGGAAATTCTTCCCTTGTTTAAGGCTGGAGGATCTAGAGGTAAAATCTTGACTTTGCTATCAGCAACTTCGTTGCAACTTGTTTCTAAGCCACCTTTTATTAGGTAGGTTGATTTCAGAACTCTGTTCAAAATATCACGAAGAAAGAATGAAGATATTACCATAACAATGAAAAGTAGCTGTGACATTCTCCATATAAAACCTATAAATAATATATTTTTCTGAAGTATCTTTTAATCAATGAAAAAAATCAAGGTGTTTCTTACCTAATCAGCATAATACTTTACTGTCACTATTGGTTGAGTTGGTTGTGTTAGTTAATTTCTGGTACATCATCATGACATTATGCCAGACTTCTGAATCCTGGACTTTGACGATCCTCTTGGTGCTCTTGTATAACATCGCCTTTTGGAAAATTCAACCATAGCAGAGCTAATTAACGATTTATGAGGACTGACACTCCCATTTCTGCCAAGGCTGGTGAAACATGCTTTATATTGCTTATCAGGGAATTGTGCAGCAGGTGTCCAAATGAAGTCAGAAACCCTGACACAAACTTGTAGTTTTATATAAATAAATATATTTGGCATCTTTATATACAGCAAACTAGATAGTCGGGCAAACAGGAGCATCATCAGGTAAGTCAGCACAGTAGGAACTCATGAGGTAAATTATAGAGTAGGGGTTGCCAACCTTTTGGATCTCAGGGACCACCAAACTCATAATTTTAAATCCCAGGGACCACTAACTGGTTCTGTGGATGTGGCCTAATTTGTGGGTGTGGCTTGGTGGTCATGTGACTGGCTGGGCATGGCTTGTATGTAAATATTATAAATATTTATATAAATATTGATTTTTTTATTTAAAAAAGAGCAACTTTTACCCAAAATCAGGCAAAGCAGGCAGGCAGATTGAGTTGCTCACAGAATCACAGATTCACTCAGAGATCAATCTGCCATCGGCTAGCTCAGTCTGTCACATAAAATTTGCTTGCAAGCAAACTCATAAAATTTGCTAGCAAGCAAACTCACAAAATTAACTCACAACTCACATGTATGTAAATATTTAATTTTTTATTAAAAAAGAGCAACTTTTACCCAAAATCAGGAAAAGCAGGCAGGCAGACTAAGTTGCTCACAGAATCATTAAGTGATCTATCTGCCATCAGCTAGCTCAGTGTGTGAAATTTGCTTGTCATGAGTCTGCACCGAATAATAGAACTTTCAGTCCTAAGGGAGATTCAGCTGTGCTTAAAAGTAGAGCCAAAGATCTAAAGACTAGCTAGAAAGCAAGAAAGCAAGTTTCCTGCTTCCTAGCTAATCTAAATCTCCTGGCACAGCAGAACAGCTGATGGTCAGGGTGGGGGGAAAGGAAAAATACCAATTTAGCAGGCAATTTTGCTGGGTAAGGAATGAGTGGGCGGGGAGGGTTCCATGGCAGGCCATGTGGGCGGCGCAGCCTTGTGTTCCCCCGCAGCCTGGATTAATTGCTTTGGGGAGTGCTCTGAGGGTGACATTTCTCTGCGGCCCACCAAAGTTTTCCTCATGGACCACCAGTGGGCTGTGGCCCACCAGTTGGCAGCCACTGTTATAGAGCACATAGAGGAAAAAAGGCAGGGAAAAGGGATCCCCACTCAATACCCACAGCAACTAATCACAGCACAGATTGCCTCATGCAGGAGCCAGCAATCTTTAATCAATCAACCACAACTGTGTGTTCTGGCTCATTACAGAACCCTACTGCTCCAGCTACTAAATTTAAATATCTTAACATTACACTGCTTACTATTACAATGTCTGATTCAAAAGTAGAATATGGGCAACCATAGAAGGTTCATGGCAGAACCTTAATTCAACTAAACGTCTATGGAGATTCTCAGTCATCCAGGTCATGGTTGTCCCAAAGGTTATTTTTCAAGAAACAACTGGACTTTCTTGTTTTTCTTTGAAGATGTTTCACTTCTCATCTAAGAAGCTTCTTCAAATCTTCCTCAGCAGAAGAAGCTTCTTGGATGAGAAGCAAAACGTCTTCAAAGAAAAACAAAAAAGTCCAGTTACCTCTTGAAAAAGAACCTTTGGGACTTAATTCAACTACTGTATCTTCTGCTTCCCATCCAGAATACAGCCTTTCATTTATATAAGTACCTGGGTATTTTGTCTAATGAGACACTGGATATGTTTTTTCTTAAATGACATGCATTAAATTAATATATAGAAAGTAATTAATTAACATTATACAATAATTAAGTTCAATAGCTTGCAGTCTTTCATCTTTGTTCTTGCAAATACACTATTAGAATTATAATTGATCACAGACTATATGCAGATCATCAGTGTGATATGACTATAAATGAGGCAGATACAATTTTAAACAGCATCAAGAAAGTTTCCAAATCACAGGAACATTTATTTCCTGTCTATTGTGCATTATTTAAACCCAGGGGTGGGATTCAAATAATTTAACTCTGCCCTAACGATTTCTTCCAGCAACCAGTTCACCAAACTGCTCAGGAAGTTAACAACTGGTTCTCCCGAAGTGGTGTGAACTGGCTGAATCCCACCACTGGTTAAACCCCATTGCAAAGACAGTGTTGAGACAATAATTTTCAAAAGATTCAAACAACTGAATAGGCTAAAAGTAGAGCAATGAGGACGATTGTCTGGAGATTAACTTCTGTGAATAAAAGATGAATTCTGAATATGTAGACTTGAAAAGAGAAGAATGAGGGGAATATAATAGGTCTCTTCAACTAAATACAGTGATTTCACACAGAAGGAAGTCAGGATTTCTTTTGTATCATCCCAGATTGGAAGCAAAGGAACAGTGGCTTTAAGTTACAGGAAGACAAATTCTGTTGAATGTCACGAAGAATTTCTTTAATGGTAAAAGCAAGTGGTAGAATGTATTTCCTAGTGATGGTAAGCTGCCCTTCATTGGATGTGTTTAAGCAGAAGCAGGATAGCTATCTGAAAGAATTCTGCCCTGATTTGGCAATTCAACACAGGGGCCTAAATGGCTCCTTCCTGTCACACCAAACCCAAGGATGACACAGTGAAATCCAATCAAGTCTAATCCTTTATTTGCTTACATCTAATGGACAGAATCTTGCCAGACTAAAACTAAAAACTTCTAATCAATACCCTGAAAGATTTCAGAGTGCAACAACTCTGAAACTTTCTCCCCCTCGCCCATTTACAACACTCTTTGGGTGGTTTACGATGTCAACATGTTGCCCCCAATAATCTGGATTCTCATTTTTCTGACCTTGAAAGGCTGGAAGGCTGAGTTAATCTTGAGTTCCATCAGAATTGAACTCCAGGCCATGGGCAAAGTTTGCCTGCAATACTGCATTCTAACCACTGCGTCACCAGCACTCTATGCAGTCTCTTAATTTGGGGTTCTCTCTACTGCTTCCTCCCTGAGGAACAGTGATGCTTCCAAGACTCTCCTCCACTGTGTCTCCAAGTGCACATTCCATTTCCATCTAATATAATCCAATGATTCTAAATTTTTGTGATTTCCAGCGAGTTCAAGTTCTTATATCCACCCTTTGGGGAAACAAATAAATTGTGGGAGATGGAGGAAAGAACTTAAATGTTTCTGTTCCTTTTAGTTGGTGATTTCATTAAATATGACTGCTCAGTGTCTGCTTTCCCCAATCTACTACCTCCAAAATATATTGTATAACAATCTCATTTTCTCCATTCAACACTTGGAAAGGTTGTCCTACATTATTATTTGTTGCTATTAATACTTCGTTGAACACTTTTTTTTTTCCTTTCATGAAAATATAGGCACCCTCTTGTCCAATACTGTTATTTTATCCTTCATTATAAATAAAACAATTGAACAATAATGATGCTTCAGAAACTATCTAGGGATTTATTAAAAATGGTTGGAAAGTAGTTCTAATGGTTTCTTGAAGGTCAAATCAAACTATGGGGAAAAACTCTGAAGAGACATCTAGTGAAGGTCAAGTATTTAAAATATTTGATATATGCCACTGCCTTTTGTTATTTTAAAGAAAAGAGATTTGAAGATTATCAAGGTTATTGAAATTACAAGAGGGAGATACTGTATTAATTGACAGTGCAGCCATACAAAAATCAATATTGTTTAATTTGTATAAAGGAAGTGGCATCTCTGTAGAGAAAACAAGTGAATATCTAAAGAAACAAAATTTACGGATTTCATTGACTGAGACAAAGAACCTATAACAATAGGGAAAATTTCTGAAGTTATAAAAATATTATAAGGAAACATGCCAGATGG
Source organism: Notechis scutatus (assembly GCF_049901735.1). Classification (NCBI taxonomy): domain Eukaryota; kingdom Metazoa; phylum Chordata; class Lepidosauria; order Squamata; family Elapidae; genus Notechis; species Notechis scutatus. The sequence continues at coordinate 22,392,486 of NC_142012.1, forward strand.
ATTATCAGGTTTTTATTATAAATATTTTGAGGATGAACTTTTACAATCTTTATAAAATATGATTAATTTTATAGAGAGGAAGGATGTCAGAGAGATGGAAAGAGGCCAATATAGCCTTAATACCCAAGGGGGGGGGGAGATTTAATAAGAAACTATAGCTAATATCATTGAACAATAACTTCAAGTTGTTCGTATTGATCCCCACCTGGATTATGTATCCTGCAATGCACAGAGATCTACATCAGTCCTTCAAACTTACTATTTTTTCAGGGGAGCATAGTTTATCCTTGCTGCAATTAAGTTGTTTGCAGCTAAATCCCAAGCAAAATTACTACACAGGGTACAATTAGGATCATATAACAGCATGATTAACATAGAAATAATTAAAACAAAAAAATTAGGAAGCATTTTCCAGGTTACCCACTGTGCTCCAAATGCAGTATTTTGATGGGAAGCTGGAGTCAGTAAACTTGAATTCAATATCTGGAAAAACATCTTTACTACACCACTGGTAAAACTATACCACTGTCCTATTGAACTGACCCATCTATAATTGTTAGACAACTTCAAATCTTGGGAAACAGCTGTTCAAAAGGAACTGAACCAATATGGCTTTCCAGTAATACCATTTAAGCCTTAGGGCAAGACCAAGCTAGATCAATATTAAGGCAGAAGACCTTATAGAAGGAAAACAGATTTTTTTTTTTCTCATATAAATTGGTAAATAACCAGATACCGGTGTTTTCCCCAAAAATAAGACTGGGTCTTATTTTCTTTTGCATCCTGAAATAAGCACTAGGGCTTATTTTCAGAGGATGCCTTATTTTTTCCCATGTACAGGAGGCCCGCTTCTTCTGCTTGCTTGTGGGGGGCAGGGGGCTGCATGGTGCACTAGTGCCACCGCCATGAGGCAGGGGGTGGAGCTGCCTCACACGCCCTGCACCAGCTTACCTTAGGGCCCCTGCAGCCAGGCCACCCATGCCCCAACACCTGCCTTGCCTTGCAGAGGCAGCTCCAGCAGCACCATCCAGCAAGACCCTGCATGGCCACTGGCCCACTTCTTTTGCTTGCTCGTGACCCCAATGGAGCAGGAGGTTAATCAACACACCACTGCTGTGACCATGAGATGAGGCGGAGGTGGAGATGCTCCATGCACCATGCACTGGCTTACCTCAGGGCCCCCACAGCCAAGCCATTCACATCCCGACACCTGCCTCACCTTGTGGCTGCAGCACCAACACCAGCACACCACTATGCCTCCTGTTCTGTTGCAGCTGCAAGCAAGTAGAAGAAGTGGGCCTCTGGCCACATGGGCTCCTGAGGCATGTGGCTGTTGATGCTGCTGCTGTGAAGCAGGAATTGGAGCATGGATGGCCTGGCTGTGGAGGCCCTGAGTTAAGCCGGTACGAGGTGTGTGAGGCGGCTCCACCCTCCTACCTCATGGCCACAGCACTGCAAACAACCAGATGGAATGGCTGGCTGGCTGGCTGCACAGGCTCTTAAGTGGGACTTATTTTGGGGGAAGGGCTTATTATTATGCACACACGTAAAAACATGCTAGGGCTTATTTTTGGGATAGTTCTTATTTTCATGGAAATAGGGTATTAGCACCTATACCAGCTGATATGGATGCCATAGAAGCCACACTCATGTTCTGTTGTATTGTCCATTTTACAGGGACATTTGCTACCAGTTGAAGCTGGTAGCACATTTACACATTTTCAGGACAGTCCTATAATTTTTTTTTTTTGCATTATTTGTTAGATAACCAGCATTAATCTATTTTTCTGAAAGTAGCTAAATTCTGCTACATTATGTGTAAGCTTTGCCCACAAATGGTTGCCAATAATCTTTGTCACTTTGTTTGTTTTATTGAATTTATTATTTATTGGTGAATGATTGAAATAAAGTTTCTCTCTGTCTTTCACCATGATTCTAGATGACAGACTGAAATCAGTTTAACCAGAATTTATTCATGAGGTCCATCTTGGGATTTTACCTAAAGACAGTGAAAGGTTTTAAAGGTAAGTGTTAGAAATGTGTTGACCATTTTAGATGCAGAGAAAGGCTTTGACAATTTGAACTGGGATTTCTAGAAGAAGCTTTACAAAATGGCGAAGACTGATTTACACTTCATCGAAAACACAAGTAATTGTTAGTGGAATCTAATAAAAACCCTGTGAGATTCAAAAGGGAACAGGACACCAACTGTCTCCTCTTTTCTTGTTTATTTTTGTTCTTGAAATACTGAATAGAGATAAGACAAGAGTATTGTGAAAGATTTGAAAAGAAGCTTATAAATTAAGGACTTGTACAGATGACTCGGTTGGTTATGGAAGATCCTTTAAAGAGAATTGAAATATTAACAGGTAAATAAAAAACAATTTGGTGCATTAATAGGTTTCAAAATTAATAAACCGAAAAAGAAAATGTTAAAAAAAACCTTTCTGGTAAGAATTGCTCCTTTTTAAGAGACCAAACAGTACCTTTTTGAACAATTCCTACCATTAGGAAGTTTCCCAGGTGTCAAATCTGCTTCTTTGTAGCTTAAACCCATTTTCCAGTCTAATCTTCTGTAAAACAATAGACAAATCCCCCCCCCCCAATCCTTTGTATAATATTCTTTCAATAGCCAAAGACTATACTCAATATATTTTCCATAGCTTCTTTTTTACAGGCTAAACAGTAAATGCAATCTTCCCTCTAAGTTTTTTCTTTCTAGGGTCTTTATGGTCTTGGTTTCTGTCCTCTGAAATTGTTCCAATTTCTTAGTATCTTTTGAAAATGTGATGCTTGGAAATAGGTATAATATTTGGCTCATGTTCAATTAGTGATTATTGTTGATTATTATTGTTGATTATTGTTCAATTATTGATTATTGATAGTCACCTAACAGTTGGGTTGGCAATATATAAACCAGGATAATAATTTAAGACTGTTGTATCTTTAAGAGAATGCTGTAATTGTGATTGGCTGAGGTTCCTCCAAAGGCCATAAGATGGAGCCAGAAACCTGGTTTTTCTCTTCTTGCATTTCCTTTTTGCGTTTTGCCTGATCTTCGTTCTGCTTGGATTGCTGTGAGTCTTGCAACTGTTCGCAAACTCCATTTACTGAACTTTGTTTATGATACTGGTAAAGAAAAGGACCGTTTTTGGATTATCCCTGGACTGATTGTTTTGAATACTAATTGCTTTAACCGTATAGGATTTGGACTGTTTGTTGGACTATGTTTACCTGTTTACTGGGAATAAAACCTACATTTTACTATTCAGTGTATCTGTATGCTGGTTGTGTGTTATTCATCATCACTCTCACTACGTTTCCCTGACTGCACTCATTCTTCTAACGGGGAATACCTCAACACACATCCTCTTGTCCAGCCTGATATTCTCCATCCTACACGTTTGCCTCAAAGGGGAAAGATTTTACCCTTGTCCTTATGAAAATATATTGCTGCTTTCTATTCATTGTTTCAACTAATTAAGATCCTTTTGAAGATTGTCTTCTAAGGACCATTTTATTATCCCTATTTTAGCCTCATCTGCAAATTTGATCATCAAATTCTCTTTGGTTAAATTTGACCTGGATGAAAATTCATCTAGGTCAAATTTATTGAGTAGCATAAGACTTATAACAGAATCCCATGGTTCTGTAAATTCTTTCACTGAACCTAAAGTAATACAGGAGTATCCTAATGGAATATATTTTTGAAGATTTTTTGTTAAACCCATTAATATTTAATATTTTAATGTCTGGATATATCTGTTTCATTATATTTAGTTATTGTCTTTTAACACATAAGCAGATTCACTTGGAATGTCCCATCTGCTCCCCTGATTTTTCCTATTCTGTTCAGCCCTTAACATTTGGGAGGATGGAACTGCCACAGAATGATATTTGATAACATTTCCATGCGACCTTACCAGAGATGGTATTCAGCAGGTTTTGACCAGTTCTGGAGAACTGGTAGTGGAAATTTTGAGTAGTTTGGAGAACCGTCAAATACCACCTCTGACTGGAGATTTTACACTATCCTTCCCCTGCCATGCCCACCAAGCCATGCCCACAGAACTGGTAGTAAAAATTTTGAATCCCACCACTGGATCTTACCCCCACACTAATTCAAAGCCATGTAACTGCTACCACTAAAATAAATTTTCTAAATCTTTGGAATTGTAATAACTTAATTCTATGATGTCAGGCAGCCCAGTTTTAATGGTTCAGGCATGGGAGACCATTGTGTAATGGTTCAGGCATGGAAAACTGTGAGTTCATGTCCTACTTTAGCCATGAAAACTATATTTTTGGGTGAGGAAAACAGGTGGAGGAAGATGCTTTGGACATGTTCGCTGTCTTGAGTTATTTGCAAAAATAATAAAAATGGGATACAAATGAGTAAACAATTTACCATTTGATAACCCATTATCAAGCTGTACATTTGTTTTAAAATCCTGTATACAATATATATGTTTTTTAAAAAATCTTTTAACTATGATTTCAAGTTATTTGGTATTTTTGGTTAATTCAAATTATTTTAACTGTCTCTTTGACATTTTATAAGTATCCACAATTAAAGTATACTATATTGTCTCATCACAGAAACAAAACTATATCTCCAGCCTGTCAAATTAAATTATAGTCGTGCTTGGTTTGAAGAGTATAAACATTGCAATACATGATTAAATATTTTTTCTAATTTTATCAGTTTTCCTCCCACTTTCTTCTTTTTTGCAAAAAGAGGAGAAGCTCAACTCCAAAGTAAGATTTGGATACAAATATAAAAGATATTGATATATCTCCTCTCCTCAATATTATAATGTATATTTTTCTGAAATACATAATTCAATTGCTTTTGAATTTATACATATTGCCTTACTATTCTCAGAATGCCAAACTAAAAATATCTTTTTAGTTAGAAATGAAGGCAATTTAAAGTCTACAATGTTCCATAATAATCCTTTTGACTGATGTGAAGGTAATTTATTTTAACAATAAGACAACTAAGAAAATTCAGTGTGAATAAATGTTATACCAGGCCAGAGATTCTCAAAGTGTGGTATCAAGTGTGCCAATAAATAAATATACTACTTTTTAATAATTAACTTTAAATCGATTGCAGTACTACATCTTTCTGGTGGAATTTTTACAGGCAAAATGAGGAAAAGCCTGGAGGATGTTTTGACAGGGTTGCCAGTGGAAGGCTAATTGTGCAGCATTTTCTTTTTTCTTTTTTTTTTAAATTGAAACTCCCTGCCAAGTTGCTCATGTCTGCCTGGAGAAACCTCACCCCAAATTGAGGAGCCCTTCAGTATAAAACTCAACATGCACAAATTGATTCTAGTGTGCAGTCTCAACCGAAAGAACACTTGTAGTACAAAATGCAGATGTGTTAAATCAATAGGAGACCACACAAAGCTGAGGGGGGAAAAGGAAGTGAACTTACCTTTTTTTAAAAGTCTTTTTATGTTCTAGGAAGAAAAAGTTGTAAATGGTATAATAATAATAATAATAAAAAAATCTATTATTCATATTCTGAATATTTGCTATTTTTTTTCTAGCACTTCTAAGAATATAATAAAAAACCACATTAAAAAAAGAATGAATTTTAGTGGCAACTGACAATACTATTTGATGAACTAGAAGGAAAAGGACTTTTGGCATTCAGATTTCTATTAACTATATATGAGACTTTTAAGTTTCTTTTCTGCCCTAACAGGATTTGAAACTAACACAGAGAAAAGTGGCCCAATTTAACGTTCATTTAATAATCCTAAAACATAAAATGTAAGGGATACTCTGAAGACTTAAATTCTTAATTATGGTCAGTGTGATGTAACTACATCGGCATACTGCAAGATTTCTCCTTTTCCCAGTTCCTTGTATAGATAAAAAGGCACATGGGTATTTATTTAATCCTCAGGAAATGCAGATTACAAAGTCATGTATGTCTACTTTGCACACACCATCCATCTTTACAATCACTTGGATGGCTGAATGAGGCTTTCAGATTGGTCTCACTACTCTAATGGAGCTCCAAGAAGATGAACAAATGTTATTATTAAAGGCAGGTATTGATTTGTGTACTTATTTATTATTAAATGTATATCCTTTCTTTATCTTGTACAAACCAAGTATGAAGTCCAATGGGAAGGGTTCTTATGTGATGGCTTCTTTTGATGTTTATTAAAGCCGACCAAAGAGACTGCAGCCTAAGGATGAGAGGATGATGCAGTGAAGCACAGAGCACATCCTCCAGACAGCTAATAACTAAATAACAGCAAGAACACCAATGAGAATGTCATGAGAGTTAACTTTTCCTATGAAAAATAATTCAAAAGTCCCTTCTCTATCAAGAGATAGTTTGAGAATTGAAGAAACAGAGAGAGAAAGGAAAAACAAAATATTTTTTCTGCAAAGTATTAGATTGGGCCAGATCAAAATGGGCTTGAGAAAAGATTTTGAATGGTTCCCCATAGGAAACTAATATCCCATTATTCAAAGCCTAGAATAGCTGATGGAATCATTTTGGCATCATCCCTGATGTTCATATTTTATTGATTTAAGGATTTTGTCCCTTAGTGAGAAATTCAAGTATGAGATTCTTCCATACAATATGCAGCTGGGTAGAGCATCTCCTTAGTGAGAATGGTTCTTGTGATTGAGAGCTGCAGAAATCATGGGAGAAGGTCTGAAGTTGGACCATGGCAGAATGTACCATACAAGCTGAGTAATTAATTTTACAATATTAATGTTGTAGAAAAGTATAAGATTAGATGAAGATTAGTGCCATCTTTTTGTGTGTATTACAGTATTCCCTGACAGATGTTGAATTTTTATTGAAATTTTAATCCAGATGTAATGTTTATTAGTGGTAAACAAGATACTTAGTTGGGAATTTTCAATTTCATTGTACACATGTTATGCATTGACAATAAACGTTTGATTTGATTTAGAAAGAAATATTAAAAAGCAAATAGAGAGAGACCTGTTAAACTAGGGACAGATTTGAATTGCAAATTGGCACTTACTGTTGCTAAACAGAGAGACATTGTGACTGTACATATATAAACATCTATCCATTTCCACTATTGGGGTAAATCCCAGTAAAACTCTACCTATAGTATACATTTCCAATCTACAATTGTAGATTCTATCACTGCATATGTTATTCTAAGCAATCTGCTAGGGAAAATGAGGCAATTTACAGATAAATTCTACTGGAGAATGTAGAATATGTATGAACATGTAGAATAGTTTTACTTGAAATGTTAGCACCGAGGAGCCTATAACTGTGATATTACAAATGCTGAAAAACTAGAAGTGATTTAAAGAAAATTCAGGTTCAGCTGAAGAATAAAATTTAATTGCCTTAATATAATGTACTGCCAAGAAATTTTCAATGTTCATTTTATTTCAAATGTAAATAAAGATTCCTTTGAGTTTTGAGTTCAGTTTCTGGTGACTATTTGTAATTTTCTTGAGAATAATAGAGAAATGGCTTGTCATTGTTTTCTAGTAAGGTATTTTCTCAATTTCCCAATCCATTCCTTAGCCCTGGGAAGTTCCTTCATTTCCCAACCAAGCAATTACTTGATCTTGATCCTGCTTAGTTTTATTTGAGGTAAGTTAAAGTGGACTGAGAGTTCTACCAGAGCAGGGTTAAAAAATATGTGCACCTCATCTTTGGTAGTAAAATATCTGAATAATCTTAGTCAAACATGATAATGATGAAAAGAAGGACTATGGGTTACGTGATAACAGTATTCCAATATCTAAGGGGTTGCTACAAAGAAGAGGTGGTCAACCTATTCCCCAAAGCACCTGAAGGCAGGACAAGAAGCAATTTATGGAACTAATCAAGAAGAGAAGCAATGTAGAACTAAGGAGAAATTTCTTGACAGAACAATTAATCAGTGCACAACTTGCCTCCAGAAGTTGTGAATGCTGGAAGTTTTAAAGTATTCGACAACCATTGGTTCAGAAATGGTATAGGTTTTCCTGCCTGAGCAGGGAGTTTGACTAAAAGACCTCCAAGGTGTCTATTTTGTTTTTGTTATGGAGTTGTACACTGAGAGCATTTGCACCAAGACAAATTCCTTGTGTGTTCAATCATACTTGGCCAATAAAGAATTCTAATATAATGTACTGCCAAGAAATTTTCAATGTTCATTTTATTTCAAATGTAAATAAAGATTCCTTTGAGTTTTGAGTTCAGTTTCTATTCTATTCTATTCTATTCTATTCTATTCTATTCTATTCTATTCTATTCTATATATTAGATGTGGTTCTTCAGGCACATCTAAGATGAGATACAGTGGGATCGTTATTTTAGGTGGCAGACCAGATGACCAGTGGTCTTTTACCATGACTGCTTCTACCAAACTTTCTTTATTGACTAGCAGCTGATACCATCCCAAATGGCAGAATCAAATGCCTCAGTCAGAGGACACATGGTATTATGCTCTATTCAAAAGCTCCTCTCACAAATGGTACAATATGAAAAGGATTGGATAATATTAAAGCTGAATATCATTATCTGAAAAATCTGTTATAAGTGGAAATGTGTTTTGTTCTATCTATCTGTCTATCTATATCTATCTATCTATCTATCTATCTATCTATCTATCTATCTATGAGCTGTGTATTGTTTATTTATTTAATTGAATAGTCATAAGACCTTATCAATAATATAACATAAATATATAACAAGACAAAATACAGATAAGTTAGGTATATAAGAATACAGTAATGTATCTATCTATCTATCTGTTATACCTTCCAATGCAGACAAAGGAGACACAATGTAAAATGTTTAATTATGTTTGGTAACTTGATAAGACAAAAAGAACATTTCATTTGAGAGGAATTTCTATTCTGTTCAGATACATTTTCCCTGTGTTTTGAAGCTAGTAAGATGCATATAACCACAAACCTTAATCTGTGGTTCCCCTACAGAAGTATTTCTGCATTATATATCCTGTATACTGATGGTGAAAAAATCATCTGGAAAACTTGCAGGAAAAAAAGAACACATGGTATTGTGCATCTTTTCCTACTCCTTTGCTCTTCATATAGAACTTCTTTACTGCCGATACTATGGTAAACATAAAAGAGCAAATAATGAATATATTTTTGCCAACTACAGAGGCTTCTAAAAGAAAAGATTTCATAATTTATGGTTATATCCAAATCCAAATTTTCAAGATAATGATCTATCATTAGCAGGAAAATGGAATATACAATTACCATGGAACCAAAAGCATGAATTTGTGAATGTCAAATCTTGCAATCTGATAGACATGATACAGACTATATAGGAAAGAATAATTAATCTTTTGTTTGCGTGCTTGATACATCATTTGTTCTTTGAAGTTTGAAAGAATTGCATTTTAAAAAGTAACTACCAAAATAATTGCAGCCAAATATTATCACTAGTGATGCATTCAAAAAACAAAACAAAAAAAACCCCAGGTTTTTGCCATTATTCTATCAAACAGCCTTGACACTTCACTTGAGAGAGCAATAAAAATTAAGGCTTCTGAAATGAGCTCAGAAAGTGATTTTTCAGTGTATCTTAGCTATTAGTCACTTAGACAGGGCGAGATAGCTTTTTATCATATGCATGACTGTAATCTACAAACGGTCAAGGATAGCCATATAAAGACAGGCATATACAGAGAAAGACTATTAAAAATTATGCATTAAATAAAAAACCCAAAAATAAGTATGATTTTTTTTTTTTTAAAAAAAGATATACAATTATTTATTTTCTGGAGCAAAATATGGCACCAAATTTTGGCAATAAACATTAATATTCAGTCTGATTTTATGCCCAAAGCTATGACAAATGATAACTTGAGAGTTGTTTATTTATTTATTACATTTTTAAAACCATCCACCTGCACTGTGAACTCTGGGCAGTGCACATTATAAAACACTTCAAAAAAATACAAACAAAAGGATAACAAATATCCGGAAGAACTCCCTCCCCACAAAAAACTAAGATGATCCACATAACACACAAGGGGTCCATATCTATTCTAGCCCAGAGCCTAGGAAAAGACCCAAAATTTAATGTCAGCCCTCTGGGATAAACTTGTGGACCTCTGCTTCGTCATCGTTAGCTGAAAGATCTCAAATATGGTGTGTGTGTGTGTGTGTGAAGAAACAGGGCTATTATAAATTATTGAAGGAAATCATTTGTTCTGAAACAGCCACTGAGAGAAAGAAAAACAACTGAGAGCTTGTTCTTGGCAGAAGACAAACCTGTCCGACTCATGCTGGAAGAGGGAGGACCAAGGAACTCCTGCTGATGGAATCCAGGAGAAAAGCCTTCTTTGACTAAGCTGGCAGGAATCGCTAATACCCAAGAAGATAGGTTCAAGATCCAGATGGATCTTGACAGACTAGAACAGCGGTCGCCAACCAGTGGGCCATGGGAAAATTTTGGTGGGCCGCAGAAGAAATGGCCCCCAAAAGCAATTAATCTGGGCTGCGCAGTTCTCTCGCCTCCTGGCTCTTTGAGGGACCCCAGAGTCAGGTCCCTGAGATGCATGCGCCAACCAACTCCCACACACAGTGGCGGCATTAAAACAGTCCCCACCCCCCAGCGCCCACTGTTAGCTCTCCCCATTAGTTCTCTAGCTTTGAATTGCTCCCACCTCTCTTTCCTTCTCCCTCCCCCCCCACGTGCAGGCAGGCAAGGAATGGGAGGTGGAGCCATACGCAGCTCTCCCCTTTTCCAACCCTTGCTGCCTCTCCCAAAATCGAAGCCTCAGAGTGAGAAGCACAGAGCTGAAGACAAAAGCCTGAAGATGATGAATGAGACTTCATCGAAACATTGCCTAGATACTTCCAATCTTACGCGGGAGAAAACCCGAATAACCAAAGATCCACATACAAATACCCGAGAACCTCAGAATATATGTGTGTGTATATATATATATATATATATATATATATATATATATATATATATATATATATATATATATATATATATATATATATATATATATATATATATGGCATTCAGCTTTGTTCGGGTATTTTCCCACGTCATTGTAGTGCTTTTAAAGTTGTAGCAATGTTTCGGCAGAATCTCAACAGAATTCCAACACATGGAAGCCACAGGTCATAGCATCAACTTCAATGGCACCAAAACCCTAGCCACTATAGAAAACCCCAGCCACAGAATCATCAGAGAAGCCATAGAGATTGAAAAAAGACCAGAAAGCATGAATAGAAGAGATGATTCCACCAGACTGTCAATCATTTGGAAGCCTGCACTCACAAACAAAAAATCTCCACACCACAAGCCAGACAAACACCTGGGCACAAACAGATCCCCCTGATACCTCCAGCTCAAACACACCCCAACCAGGCACCCAGATGAAACCTAGCTTCCTAACTAATGATAGCCATCCATTTACCCGGAGCCAAGCTGCACTAAAGGCCTCCAATAAAGTAACGCAATGTTGCCAGCCAACCAAGATACAAAAAGAGCCACAAAACAGACAGAAAATATTAGAAACACCAATCAAGCAGAACACAGCAAACTCCAAGACCAATAAACACAGACCAAGACTCCCAACCAATCAGGATGAAGAAAAAACCATTCTGGCACAGAATAGGCTGCCCCAAATTTAAATCTGAAACCACTGTAAAAGTCTGACTCACAGATGAACACTATACAGAAGCCTGATGATGGCAGATGAGATTCTGCCGAAATGTTGCTACAACTTTAAAAGCACTACAATGACGTGGGAAAATACCCGAACAAAGCTGAATGCCATAGATGTAAGTACCCGCGAAAACTTAAGAAAACACACACACACACACACACACACACACACACACACACACACATATATATTTGATATAAAAAAATATATTAAATATATTAACTTTTTAAAAAAATCGTATTAGTGGTTCTCGAGATTTAAAAGTATGAATTTGGTGGGCCCTGGGATCCAAAAGGTTGGCGACCCCTGGACTAGCACACCGGGCCATATCTAACAAAATGAAATTCAATGTAGAGAAAAGTAAAGTCCTACACTTAGGCAAGAAAAACCAAAAGTACACATATAGACTGGGTGAAACCAGGCTCAATTGCAGTAACTGTGAGAGGGATCTTGGAGTCTTAGTGAACAACCAGCTAAATATGAACCAGCAGTGTGCAGCAGCAGCCAAAAAAGCTAATGTAATCCTAAATTGTATTAACAGAGGGATATAGTCAAGATCAATGGAAGTACTAATACCACTCTATAAAGCCTTAGTAAGACCACACCTAGAGCACTGCATCCAGTTCTGTTCACCACATTACAAAAAAAGATGTTAAGACTCTAGAAAAAGTGCAGAGAAGAGCAACCAGGATGATGAGGGGACTGAAGACTAAAACATATGAAGGACAGTTACAGGAACTAGGCTTGGCTAGTCTGGTGAACAGAAGGACCAGGGGAGACATGATAGCAGTCTTCCAATATTTGAGGGGCTGCCACAGAGAGGAAGGGGTCAAGCTATTTTCTAAAGCACCCAAAGGCCAGACAAGGAATAACGGATGGAAACTGAACAAGGAGAGATTTAACCTGGAAATAAGGAGAAACTTTCTGACAGTGAGAACAATCAACCAATGGAACAACTTGGCCTTGGAATTTGTGGGAGCGCCATCACTTGAGACTTTCAAGAAGAGATTGGACTGCCATTTGTCAGAAATGGTGTAGGGTTACCCGCTTGGGTGGGGGGGGAGGGTAGATGACCTATAAGGTCCCTTCCAACTCTGACTATTTGTTATCTGTTATCTGTAGTGCTGGCCTTCTGGAACATCCTGCCTGTAGGGTGAGGTTTACCCACCCTCCTATCCTTCTGCAAGGGCCAGAAGATCTGGCTCTGCTGGTTGGCCTGGGGAAGGACATTAATGGAGGTCCTGATGGACAAATTAACTGACCACACCTCCCATGTGCACTTCCTGCTGCACCTTTGCTGATATTCTTACTTTCATATTATTGTACTTTCATTGTTTATTTTTATTGTATTATCTTTTACTATTATTATTTTTTAAATTTCTATCATTTTCCCCCATGCTATTGTTGTAAGCTGTCCAGAGTAGCCCCATAGTGAGATCTGTGGCAAATAAATTTAACAAACAAACAAACAAACAAATAAATAAGTGGAAGCATTAAAGAAGTGAAAGCCCACCAACTGGGCCATGGTAACTCTGTTTAGACAGAACACCTGAGCAGCATCAGTGCCAAAGTTGAAGAATCAAGTGAAATCTCTACAGCGGATCCTACTTTCACCAAATGAAACATAACATGAAAGTTATATTTCACTCAAAATGAGTGAAAATTTTAAACTGAGTGATGAAAAATAGTAATATTATTACTAGAGAAACAGCTGGTAGAGCGGGCTTATAGTGAGTGAGCACTCACTGATTTTCAGTATTGCTACCATTAACAGTTTCATTTACTTTTTCTTGTCACTAGTGAAAATTTGTTTGAAGAAATATTGCTAGCTTTAATAGTGGCATGCTTTAAATACTCTTAAGGAAGATATTTATTTGCATGATTCTTATTTGCATGGATTCAACTCCAACTGTTCATGGTTATTCTGCATTTGCTCAGTTATAAGGCAGAAACATTTGGAAATCAGGTTTTGTTCATAGATGGATTATACAACTCATAATGATTCTCCTGTGGATGGAATTTCTTTGCTAGAATAGAAACTGAATTTTGATTGCTGAAACTAGAAAAGATTCCCTCTAGACAACTAGGTTTCCTTTACATGACACTTTTGAAGACTGTCAATATCAGGGCTGACTAGACAGCACCCCCAGATTAATTTCCCACTGTGGGGAAGACATTTGTCACCTTTAAATTGTCAAGGTAATATTTGACACCACAATTTGAAGTCTTGTTTCAAGAGAGAGCAATTGATCTACCTCTATTTTAAGAAATCTTCAGGAAATGAATGGGAATTCTACCACCTAGCCAGTATTTTTCCCCTCATTTGGCATTCAATTCACAGCTTCCTGCTGATATCAAAGTTGCCATCTCTGTCTAGTTTCTGTCAGATTTTAGCTAACCTTGATCTCAAGGACTTCTGATGATGACAGAATCATCAGTCATGGAGTAAAGCTACTCACTCCTGCTGGGCCTACCACCTTAGCTCAGAAGTTCTTATTAGAAGCATGGTCCCTTATGAGAAGTTCTGATTCTGTTGTCAGTATGCACCAACTGAATTTATCTTAGAATTTTCCAATGAATATTTATGTATCCCAATTTTATAATTCTTCCCTCCCCTGTCTATGAAACACTTCTTGACTATGAAATAGAAATTGAGTTGTTTATATTGTATTGTTGAGGGTAGTAGACAAGAACAGATTCTTGGAATATTTATATGTTTTTGTGTTATTCTTTTTATTCAAGCCACTGGTTTCCGCAGGAGGACAGAATGATGAAAGCAACATCACATCTAAGCCTGCCCTTTTCCATTTGTTTTATAACCCCGTATATATGTGCAAGAGGGATGAAGACAGCATTCTGATGAGAAAAACAAGCTTCTGCCAATGCCACTGACCTAGCCTGTTAACTTTCTGAATAGTATTCTGTTCAAACTGATTTCTTCTACAGGCAATGTTTTAGCATTTGCTGTTATTATCTAACACAAAGGTCTCCAAACTTGCCAATTTTAAGACTTGTGGACTTCAATTCCCAGAACTGGAGTTCATCAACCAGCATAGCTGGCTGGAGAATTTTAGGAGTTGAAGTCCACAAGTCTTAAAGTTGCCAAGTTTGGGAACCCCTGGTGTAACATTACAACAGCACATATGCTTGCAGAGTGAAGACTTCTTGCTCTCTATTGCCAGGCCATAATGAGTAAATAAAGCTTGCTTTGAGTTATTCTTCAGCCATGATTCACATCAATGTGGTTTTCTTGGGAACTATATGGAAGGGTTTTGCCATTGCATTCCTCCAGAATATTTTTGGACCTCCCAAACTGACAATCCTTCCCTAGCATTCCTTTACTCAAGCTTGGTGAGCTTGGTGAGCTTGGTGATTAGCTTGTGGGCACAGACAAAGTGAGCTGAAATTGTTTGGTATTCTTGCTTCATCCTTTCTTTTCCTGTCAGAATTCGAATGAGACCCAGTTTGGCATTTCTGGAAAAACAAGGCAGCTTTGTATACAGAGAGTCAAGGCTGATATCCACAAACCTGGAAAAGCCTAGGATTTGCTGTCACTTTCTAGCTGACAATCTTCTGCTCTTTCCTAAACCTTGTTTGGTCTTTATCAGGGAGCTTGCTTGCTTTTTCAATGTTACCAAGAAGAGTATAATTTTGTGATATGTCAGTGATGAACAACCTTCCATCTGTTTCCTGTTTTACAAACATGTCAGGATGACATTTCATGAAATATGTGAATGTTTCTTTTGTTGGGAAAAAGGAAGATCTTGATTGTTGCTCTGTAAATATTGTTTGAGAACCAAGAAGCTATACAATGTATTTATTTGTGTTCAACTGATGTAATATGAGACCAAACTGGTGCAAATAGGACAGATCCAGGTCTGTATAACTTGCTACCTACAGGGAACAGTTGTTCAGTTAAAACACAGCAGCAAGTATAATTTTGCATAATTATTTCCAATGTGATTTCACCAGGCTCTAATGTGGCAGAGAACGCTTCTGAGAGTGGAGGCACAGCTGGAAATCACTCAGTGACTGAATCGCTGGAACCAGCATGGTGGAACAAATTTCTTTTCATGCACAAAGATTTCTGCAGAGTTTATTCTTTGGTTGCGATTAAGCTGCATTTACACAAAGTGAGCTGTACCTTTTGCTGGAGCATAGACTTGCCATGGATTTGAACTGAGATTATTTTATCATTTTGGTGTTGTATCTGTGCACTGATTTTGTTCATAATAATGGGCTACATTTGTTCTATGATTTTTTTGTCTGCAGTAAAAGAACTCCCTCTGATGGGAAGTGACCATTTCTGTTCACAGAGTCCAGAATGTCAATGTTTAATTATGACATTTTTGGTCTGACACCACTTTGGTTCATGCTTCTGATATTCCATATACTAATGTCATACATTTTCTTTACAGTGCTGAACTTTTCTTTAGCCTCTGGCAGTGTCAACATCTGGGTATATTTCAGCTTTAATCTTGTCACATCATAAATACCAGTGTTGCATATACTTTCCCTCTGGTCATCTCAATAGCTTGTTGGATAACATTCAACCTTGGAGTCTCATCTTGCAGTATCCTATGGACACTGCTTGGTTGTTAATATCCATCTGGTTTTCTTGGCAAAAGACTGAAGTGAGTTGCCATTCCCTTTTCCCAGTTGAGTATATTTACTCTATGCTGTACATTAAACCATTTAATTATGTATATATAATTATACAGTATAATGTATAATTATGCATACATCAGAGTCTTTATGTATTTAATTTAATTCTATAATGGCAGAGTAAAACAAATTTACTTTGCAAAGTAAAGACTCACTTTTGCTTCACTATAAGGATTCATGCCAAAATATTGGAAATAAGCAAGTTGATTTATATAATAAAATTAAAGGCTAGCATCTTGGAAATGGAAGTATAAAAATTGAGATAAATAAAATCCTTTATTTTGTATTGTATTGAAATTCTGTGATGACATTTTGTGAGATTCTTCTAACGTGGGGTATTAATTCCATGTGGGGTATTAATTTTATGTTTTATAGAGCTTCCTGAAACTAATAACAACAAAGAAGCCATGCATAAATTCAACCAACCCATAATTTTTTCCCAGATTATTTTTTAAAAAATAACCAATTTTCCAATAAAAAATTATTTGTACCAAGGAGACATGCAATGGCATCAACAAAAGTTCTGCAGACATCGTTACTGAATATCACATTAAAATTGTCAAGAATTATTAGAATATCAACATAACCCTGCTAGGTGAGGGATAGGAGCTTTTATAAGGTATCATGAAATGCTATTATTCCCATAAATAATAGACAGTGTTCAGTTTGATAATTAAATGGATACTATTTTGTGAAATAGCTGCATATATTAGTGAAGAAAAGCATCATATAATATAGCATGGTCCTTAACTGCAAGCACGCGCCTGCACACACATACTATTTCTCCGGATGTTGCAATGATGAACAAAACTAAATAAACACAAAGAATGGCAGAACTTCCATCAATTTATACAGCAACAGAGAAAAGCATCAATGAATTTAAAAGCACGCAGACTATTTTGGAAGAGCAATTATGACATAAAAGCCAAGAGGAGATGACACACTGCAAAAAAGGCTAATGACTGCATTAAATATAGTAAAGTCGTTAATTTGGAAGGCAGCAGACATTACATTACGACAGAAAAGAACAGTGGCCGAGTCCAAATCTTTCTTTTAAGCCTCCAGAATATTATTCCCATTAGATTTCTGCCTTTTCTTATTGCTGAGCTGAATGAACTGCTTTCCACACATTCTGCAGCCAGCAAGAAACTACACCACCATGAAACTTTCTGTCCCCATTGCTGATTCCCATCCTGATCTTGTTGCTTCTCTTTTGGGTCACTTTCCTTTCAAAGTATCAGTTGACAAAACCTAACAGATCTTACATGCATTTGGGCAGTGTCATCAAACAAGTGAAATCCTACTTTACTATGGAAATTTCTTTTCTTTTCTTTTCTTTTCTTTTCTTTTCTTTTCTTTTCTTTTCTTTTCTTTTCTTTTCTTTTCTTTTCTTTTCTTTTCTTTTCTTTTCTTTTCTTTTCTTTTCTTTTCTTTTCTTTTCTTTCTGCATATGGCATCCTGAGATCTTCTCATAGTGATGTGTTTTAAGCCAGGAGATCACAAGGATTGTCTGCCATTGTGGAAGAATTAGAAGATTCTGTGTCATTGCCCAGAGGATGCCTGAGTTTCGGGGATGCTTCTTTCTTGTCCCTCAACAATGGAACAATGAAGGGTGGGGACTTCCGGTTTTGTGTTTCCTCAGCGACAGACCAAAATCCGCGATCGTGCGCGGTTTCAATCCGTGCTTGCCACTGGAGTGCCCCGATCCTTTGGATTTGGGGCTGAAGCCATCCCGTAGAGGTGGTGAAAAGGGGGCAGATTATGAGCCGAGAGGAGGGGAGCCGCATCTCAACTCCTTGGCTAGTCTAAACTCCCTTTCCTGAAGGCAGTTGCAGCAGTGGTCAGAAATGGCCACCTCAAAGAAGAACCCGACTGGATAAGATTGTGCAGGAGGAAGACAAAAAGGAAAACAGGACAGACTGGGCTAAACAACAGAGAACATCTAAGCAAGGTACCCTGAATCTAAAAGTACTTAGAGGGATACTTCTGAAAGAAGATTTTTAAGTGGCGAAGGAGAGAGAAAAGGAGGTTAAAAACCCTTTTTTATCTATATATTGACAATTACAAATGGTATGGAAAGAAATTTATGTTAATCTATTTTGACACTAATAGCAACTTTAAGCTGAAATCTAAGTGTCAAAAGGAGAATAAAGATTTTTTTTTTTTTTTGGTCATTTTAAAGCCCTAAAAAGGGAGAAGAGTGGAGGCAAAAGGGTGGAACTTGGAATAATGAAAAAATGGAGTGCCACCTGAAAAAATAAAGAGGAGTAACAGTGAAACTTTGAAAAGACTCCCGAGGATACATTGTAACTGAAATCTTACCGTGTTTCTCATATAATAAGGCTGGGTCTTATTTTTTTTTGAGCCCCGAAAAAATGGCTAGGCCGTCTTTTCGGGGTGACTTAATTCCCCCTTGCATCTTGGGCGGGCGGTGACGGCTTGGATGTTGACCTCGGCGTTGGTGGGGCACCGTATCGGGGTCAACGCAGGCAGCACCATATCCGGGTGTGCCACAAAGTACTTCCTAATGGCAAGCCCCCCACCATTCCCCCATTTCGCATGTTTTAATATAGGCCTTAATCTGGGGGGAGGGGCTTAATTTCATTTCATGCTTATAAAACATGCTGGGACTTCCTATTGGGGGAGGCCGTATTGTTGGAGAAACAGGGTATTAAAAGATACAATAACCCACGGAAAGGAAAAGTAAAGGAAAGAAACAAGAAGGAACAGTCTGGGATCATTTGGTGATCAAAAAAAAAGTTTTTGGCATTGGTTTTTTTTTCTTTTTCTGTTTTTACTTAAAGTCAGTCAGGTGGTTGTTCAAAAGTGTCTAAAATGGCATCACTCCTGGAGGAATTGAAGAGAAGTCTTAAAAAACAGAAAGAAGATGCAGAAAGGGGAGGAAGATCCTTTGGCTTCGTATTTGAATTTTTTGAAATGGAGATCCTGAACTATGAAAAGCAAAAGGAAAAGCTTCAAGAGCAAGAAGAAGGGCGGGACAAAGAAGAAGCCATTTTCAATGATCAAATAATGCAAAGTGTAGTAAAAAGGGGGGAAAGAGAAAAGGAGTTAAAAGTTTGAGATCAAAGGGAACAGCCAAAAGGAAAAATAGTCTGAAAAAGAAGTATAACAGCAAGGAGAAGCAGAAAAGAAAACCACAGAAGGGAAAATTAGAGAAGGGTATAAAAAAAGGGATGAGAAAAAGAGGGGGGAGATAGAAAGGGAAAGAACTCATGAAGGATAAAAGCAGGAAATAAAGAAAAAAGGGAAACATACTGGAATTAAATGTATTTGCTAAGCTAGAAAACACAGAGACAATGGCTAAATTAAGTTAAAAGTGAGGATTCTGCAAAGGTACAAAAGATAGTGTTGTGACAGTAGAATACTGTAATGAGTTAGAAATGAAATAAGTAAATAATCTATGAGATAAAACTGTATTGTTATGTAATGGTGTGTTTATTTATAATTAACATAATAATAAAGAAGGGAGGGAAACATTGTAATTGTTTCTAAAGATTGATAAAATATTGAAAAGAAATGTGAAAGATTTATAAGCAAATTTATATCAGTTACTAGAATGAATTTGAATAATTATTTTGCTTATTAATAGTAAATAATTTATAAGATAAAACTGTATGACTATCCAATGGTATGCTTATTAACAATTAACGTAATAATAAAGAAGGGAGGGAAACATTTCAATTGTTCTCAAAGATTGATAAATATTGAAAAGAAACGTGAAAGATTTACAAGGTTCATACCAGTACTAGAATGAATTTGAGTAACTATTTTGTTTACTAATGTTTATATACTGTATATATATTGTTTTTGCTATGTTTTTAGAATTTTTCTTTTTACATTTTCAAGGGGAAGTACCAAGCAGAGTCTGAATGATGAGATTTACATGATATAAAATAGATATTAGAAATTTGAATGTTATAATTTTAGAATGCACAAATTTAATGTTTAATGAGATTTCATATGATAATAACAATAAGGCTTAAAGGTGTTGCACTCTGATTGGCAATCAGGGGGAATTTTGCTTTTTAAGAATGTTGGAAGAGAACATAATGAAATTGCAAACAAGACAGACAAAAGTATAAGTATAATGAATAAAAAGAAATAGAAATTTAGGTAAAAGAAATACAATTGAATAAGAAGAAAATGAGATAACCAAAAAAGAAAATTAAGAGAAGTAAAGGGAGAAATAGTGAGAAGCTGGAAAAAGAGTAATAAGATATGAAGTTGAATATATAAGATGAATATGCATATGAAATTGTGTCTGTATGGAAATGTGATAACCCGGAACCATGCTGTACTCAAATAAGATGTTTTTTTTCCTTTCAAGTTTTTATTGGTTTTTAAAAGCAAACATAAACAAACAAAACATAAAAACATAAAAACATCAAGCCATCTTCCATATGTATACATACAGTGTGCCGGTTGGTTTATAAATTGTTTTGTGCTTCCATTTCGTAGTCTTCAATTACAATTACATTGCATATAATCTCGTATTTTCAATCAAAAATTAAATACCTTAGTATCATTATTAATCAATCATTTGACTATACTTTTATTCATTCATGTTTTACAAAATAAACATAATTTACTTTGTTTTATAACAGTTCATATTATCACCCCAAATCTATCCTAAAATCATTTTGTAGATATAATAAGAAAGAAGTACATCTTTATATATTTATTATTTTCTAAAAGTCTACATATTTCGTTACTGTATTTTATTGTCTAACCATTGATAGAATAGATCCCAAATTTTATAAAATTGTTTATCCTCTTGTTCTCTAATTTCAAATGTTAATCTACTCATTTCAGCACATTCCAATATTTTCTTAATGATTTCCTCCTGTGATGGTGTTTTCTCATTTTTCCAGTTTTTGGCAAATACAATCCTAGCCGCTGTTAATACATTTACAATCAGATATTTCAAGTCTTTACTATATATTTCAGGTAAAATTCCCAATAAAAATATCTCTGGTTTCAAATCTATATGTTTTTTTGTCATTTTTTCCAACCACATGTGGATTTTAGTCCAGTATTTTTTAGCATCCGCATAAGTCCACCACATACGGTAATATGAGCCAGGTGTCTGATGACATTTCCAACATTTTTCGGATTTATTCTTGAACATTCTTGCTATTCTTGTCGGGGGAAAATGCCACCTGTAAAACATCTTATACAAATTTTCTTTATATGCTGTTGACATTGTCATTTTATAATTTTGAGACCACAATTTTTGCCATTTCTCTAAATCAATCCCATATCCAAAATT
Source organism: Notechis scutatus (assembly GCF_049901735.1). NCBI lineage: Eukaryota > Metazoa > Chordata > Lepidosauria > Squamata > Elapidae > Notechis > Notechis scutatus. Next base: position 22,414,125 of record NC_142012.1, read on the forward strand.
CTTCCCCCAAGCAATCATTGTTTCTTTAACTTGTTCTTCTTCTAATTTAATTTCTAATAAATATCCATACATTTTTTTAATCACCTTTTCATCAGTACCTGTCAAAATCTTATCTAAATCAGTCAATTTATCATAGAAACCTTCCATTTTAAAATCTTTATCATACCTTGAATGTATTTGCGCATATGAAAACCAATTCATCTTTATACCTTGTTCCTCTAGTTTTTGTATAGATTTGAGTTCACCCTTTTCATTCAATATTTCACCATATCTAACTGTTTGTTCCTTTTTATATATTATAGGATAAGAAAATGCTTCAATAGTCGATAGCCAGACTGGAATTTTCAAATAACATTGTCTTTTAATCTTCTCCCAGTTTAACCACAGAGACTCCCGTATATAATGTCTTCTAAAGTACCCCTGTGTTTTAGTTCCTTTATACCATAAAAAAGCATGCCACCCCAACAACAAATCATGTCCTTCTAATGTCAACAATCTAGGATTTCTTAATGTTATCCATTCCTTAACCCACATCAGATTTGTAGCTTGATAATACAACTCCCAATTAGGCAAACCAAATCCTCCTCTAATTCTAGCATCTTGCAAAAGTTTTAACTTTATTCTCCCTTTCTTACCTTGCCATATATATTTCAACACAATTTTATTTAAATCTTCAAAGTAATCTTTTCCAAGCCTAATTGGAATTGTTTGAAACAAATATAAAATTCTGGGTAATATATTCATCTTGATTGTTGAAATTCTCTCTATTAGTGACAGTTGTAAATTTTCCCATTTCGCCAGATCTAGCGCTATCTGCTGTTTAAGTTTGATATAATTATTCTCTTTTAGTGTACTACATCTTGCTGTCAAATATATCCCCAAGTACTTGATCTTATTCGTGACCTGAATTTTCAATAGGTCTGCCAGTTCTTCCTTTTGTCTTAATAGCATATTCTTTGTCAAGATCTTTGTCTTATCTTTATTTATTTTCAAACCAGCCACCTTTCCATATGTCTCTATCTTTTCTATCAATTTTGGTGCTGTTTCTAGAGGGTCTTCTAAGATGAAAACCAGATCATCTGCAAATGCTTGCAGCTTAAATTCTTCCTTTTTGATTTTCATTCCTTTTATATTCTTTTCATCTCTAATATTTCTGTTTAGCACTTCCAAAGTTAACACAAACAACAAAGGTGATAGTGGGCACCCTTGTCTTGTTCCTTTTCTTATATTGATAGAGTCTGTCAGTTCTCCCTCTATCATTACCTTTGCCGTTTGCTTATAGTATATAGCTTCTATTGCTTGAATAAATTTTCTAGCAAAGCCCATCTGTTCCAACAGTAATAACATGAATCGCCAATTCACATTATCAAATGCCTTCTGTGCATCTAGAAATATCAGAGCCATTTGTTTTTCAGGATGTGCCTCGTAGTATTCCAAGGTGTCCAAGATTACTCTCATATTATCTTTAATTTGTCTCTTTGGCAGAAATCCATTTTGATCAGGATGAATAAAATTATTTAGATATTTTTTAAGTCTTTCTGCCAATATTGAAGCAAAGATTTTATAATCTGCATTTAGTCGAGATATAGGTCTATAGTTCTTAATTTGTAATGGATTGGCCTCCTCTTTTGGAATAAGTGTAATATAGGCTTCTGACCATGATTTAGGTATCTTCTTCTTTAACATAACTTCATTCATAACTTCTAGCAATGGAAGATTCAACGATTCTTGTAATGTTTTGTAAAATTCTGCCGGAAGTCCATCTGGGCCTGGTGCCTTTCCATTATTTTGCTTCTTGAGTGCTTCAGTTAACTCCATCATCATTATATTGCTTTCTAACATTGTTTCAATCTCTTTAGGTATCTGAGGTAAATTAGCATTCTGTAAATACTGTTTAACTCTTTCCTCATCAATATTCTCTTGCATATATAGTTTCCCATAGAAGTCTCGAATGATTTCCTTCTTCTCTTTACTACCATAGCAAACTTGGCCTTGGTCATCTAAATAAGATGTTTTATTTGTTTTGTTAAAACTCAATAAAACTTTATTTAAAAAAAACCAATGGAACAACTAAGGGTGGCTTATGTGTGTCTCATTTATGCCTGGTGATAAAATGAAGGCATCAGCTCACCTAGGAGAAAAATGGATTTCACCTCTGTTTCAGGTACCTCTGCCCCTGACAACTTCTGCAGTGGTCACAAGTTGTGGACATCAGCTAATCTGGTCCCTGAAGAATCTATTGTTTATTTTTTTATTATTCTGTTTCATGACCAGTCATTCAGTTTTCAGTTCCAAAGCTGCTAATAGCCTATTTCACTTTCCTGATCTTTGTGGTATGGCTATGCTGGATTTTCTTCACCCAATACATTTAATGTCTTTAACGTCTATTTTTGTCTGATATTTTAGCTGCCTTACATTATTTTTTATTTCTCTACTGCATTTGACCATTCTAGTTACACCTGCTATTTTAAAATGGACCCTCGCTAAATATTGGGGGTAAATATGCTAGTTTGTGCTTCTTCACTTTTTCTCTTGTTTGTGCTTCTTCACTTTTTCTCAAAGTTTTTGGGGTTTGGGGAAGAAACCGCAGAGTCATGTAGAGTATTCCAAACATTGACCACTCTGTTGCTGAAGTTGTATTTTCTGCAGTCAAGTTTGGTGCAGTTAACCTTGAGTTTGTATCTATTGTGTGCTCTTGTATTTGTTATGATTGAAGCTGAAGTATTCATTTGCAGGTAGGACATTGCAATGTATGATTTTATATACTATATCTAGTGAACTAAAGAAGTTCTGTTCCACTGCTTTCTGCATATTTTACTTCTCTTCTCAATATGATATACATTGATTTGGAATTTATGTCTATCCCACTAAATATTTCACATAAATATTCTGAGGTTGGACTGTTACAGGAAAGAGACACTATTGTAGCCATCTATTTATGTTTCAAAGAATAGACTTAGTAGACCTACAGATTTTTCTTTTTTTGACACATGGAACTAAAATCCCTGGGCATACTTCAGTATATATACTTGGCAGAGACCCTAAATTTCACATGTTTCATTATTGCTTTGCTATTTGGCAGTGGTTCAGTTCGGTACTGGGTGTCATTTGGGCTATTAATGGCTTGACCAAGCATCATTCTATAAATATAGCCTCTATAAATATTCCCCTCCTTCTCCTAAAATGCTGTTCTATTTAAAGTTTTAATTCTAGCACCTTTCTGTTTTCCTTTATGTGATAGAGTTAAGTTAAAGACCTTGCTGTAAAAACATTGGCAGGTATCACTTAATTTTATTTAAAATATAAAAAATAGAAATAGAAAAAGGATAGCAGAAACAACTGGCTTTCAGTAAGTCATGCTGGTTTTTCTTTTTTATCTATACCTCTACCATTTTCTGAGACACATTAAACACAATAGAATAGAATAGAATTCTTTATTGGTCAAGTGTGATTGGACACACAAGGAATTTGTCTTGGTGCAAATGCTCTCAGTGTACATAAAATACAAGATTCATTCACCAAGAGTCAAGAATCATAAGATACAACACTTAATAGTAGTCATAGGGTACAATAAACAATCAAATCATACATGAAACAGTTAATATAAATCGTAAGGATACAAGCGACAAAGTTACAGTCATACAGTCACAAGTGGGAGGGGATGGGTGATAAGAAAAATTTGCCTCTTAAGGGAGTACAAAATGCCAATGTAAAATATCCTCAAATTGAGTCTACTTAATGATTTCCAGGGTACAACTATACATTTGTCTTAGCAAATGTACACCGTAGAAGCAGTTTGGCACAGGTTTTTTTTTCTGGAATAGTTTTCAACTATCCATAGATGACAGCTCTATATGACTTGGTGTCTCCTATTCAGCCATTAAGTAGCCCAGCTCCAGCCCTACTTAGTTTCTGAGCCCAGAAAGACAGGTGATGAGGGGTTCTCTTAACAGAGTAGCAACATTATTTTATGGATCTCTTCAATGTGCTACTGCCACATTGCTCTTTTAGGGCAATGTGTGTGTCAGTATCTATGTTGTATTCATATATTTCATTTTTCTATAGTTGATTAATATATGAATAGATTATCATGGAATACACATCATAGAATTTGGAGTGAAGAAAATGTTATTTTTCCACATCTCTACCCGCATCTGGCAATAAATATCCTTTTTACTAATTTACCAACAATTAATTAAGATCCAAATATATTAGTTAGTTTAAAAACAAAGACATTTCTTCTCATTGCTGAAAGAGCAATTCTTCATTATTATTTGATATTCATTCATTCATTCATTCATTCATTCATTCGATTTAGAGACATCCAGCTTCAAAATGAGTCTAGATGACTTACAATTAAAATAACAACCAAAAACAATGAAGAGAAAATCTGAAGCATCGGGATCAATAAGGCTCCCCCAAGGCTTGGAAGAATAATAGTGTTTTTAAAGATTTCCAAAATGCCATCAAGTTGTGAGTTACACAGATCTCTAGGAGTTATCATTCCAGAGTGCAGGTGTTGTAATTGAGAAAACTATCCATTAACTTTTAGTGATTTTCTCTGCTGTGATGCCTCTCCAAGCAACCCTTTTTTAAGAAGCACAATCACTGCAGATTACAGAAATCTGCAGAAGGAATGCAGGAAAATGGGAGGTTTGAGAAGCCTATCATTTGCAAATCCAAATCTGAACCAAATCAATGTACATATCCCAGATTAATTTTATTATTTATTTATTTGTTTTGCCCTTGTGTTAATGCTGAGTCTGGATGCCTGGCAGTTTTCTTTCCAAAATTTTGGAAGTGTTTTATCACTGGCTCATTCTAGGACTGAAAGAGAATGACTTGGCCCAGCTTAACTGTCTTTGTGTCTAGAATTCACAGTCTCCCAATATATTGCAGCCTAGTGCCTTAACCACTACACCAAACTAGCTCTGATTAATAGTATAGAAATTAGTTGTCCAAAAGTTTACAGACTTTCCAAACGATTGTTAAAAGCATTTTAGAAGGACACATTCTATATGTAAACTGTTTATATTTTTCTGTTTACATGGCATAGTGTGTTAGAAAATGCATTGTTATGCAAATGTGTGCAAGTATTTTTAAAAATCTGTATATTATGGGTGAAATGAATACATGGAACATTAAAAAATAGACTGCTCCACTCATCCCTTATGGTAAATCTTTACTTCCTGAATAGATATCAGGGAACTTGAACTGGGAGCGATCACTGTTCTCTATTTTTATATGCAGGCATTGTAAAGGATGGTAAAATATGTGAAATAAATTGAACATTATGTTATTGACATAATCATAATGTTAGTTGTTAGTCTCAGCAGGTGGCTCTGTGTCCTCTAATTGACAGGAAATGCAAAAGAATACACAGAAAATAAACTTCACAGCTTGTATTTCATACTTTTACCTCCACCAAAGCTTTGTCATATATATACCACTAATGCAGAAAAGGAACAATACAAAAGCATAAATATCAACAGCAGTCTTGATCACCAAGGCTGTAAAGCATGGATTGCTTTCAAGAAGCTGTAAAATGCTGCATTTAAAATGAAGGCGAGATTAACCAGTAGGTTTCGCATTTAGGCTTAGAATGTGTCTCTGATACTTTTCAACTTATATTTTATTTAAAGCCAGTGAATTGCTTTCATGGGAATGATTCTTTCATTCAAATAGCCGTTTTATAGTTTATAGGAGCTGGCAAAAAAAATCTATCCATCTGTTTGGCTGTGCTTGATGCAAAATTCCAGCCAGTCACATAACATGTGCAGGAGTGTGTGATATGTGTGTGTGTGTGTGTGTGAGAGAGAGAGATAAATACATACATACGCAGAATAGAGATATAAAGAAAAGTGATTGATTTTTTTATTGTTGACTAATGACTGTTTCAGTAGGATGGCTCTTACAATTTACATTCCTGCAAATTGAAATTTTCTACCCTGTTTGAGGGCAGAAAAATTGAAGGGGCATTTTTTTTTCCATTCGGGAGGTTATGGGAATTCTCCAATGGTCTCTGATAAGCATGGGAATCATTTGTTGGTCACTGATTTTTTATTTTATTTCCTAAAGGTATTTTCCTAGTTCATTTGTTGTCTCTGCCAAGAGTGGGGATGATATCCATATGGAACATCTGTCCCGATTTTGTATCCCACCATGTGGCTACTACTATTTCAGGGCATTTGGAAATGGTGCTCACAACATACTCTTTCTAGTTAGATAAAATTATTTTTGTGGAGAAATGAAATTCAGGCTTTTCCACATGGGGGAATGGATGGGAGAACTTTTTCTTGTTTGTTCTAGCTGACAACACCTTAGCAGGATCACGGAATGCTATGATAGAAAACAAATTATGCTTTGAACACTAATATTTCTCAAATATGATGTAACCTCATATAGCGTTCTCATTAAAATGGTCCCTCTGATTATTTTCTTGACCATCTGTTCTCTTTCTCTCTCTTTGGAAGTTATTATTTTTTATATTCCTAGCAAAGTAAAAATAATACACATTTAAAGAATAAACAAAGCAAAGTAAAAGAGAAGAGATAAATAAATGGACATGAAAGAAAAAGAAAGGTAAAAAGTGGCTTTCAATCTTTTTCATGCAAGTTATAAATGTATTTATATTTTATCTTCTCTCTATAGTTACATCAGGGCTCCCTTCTTTCCATATTTTATTCTTTTTTAATCATTAAACCCATAAATCACAATGTCTTCTTTTTCTGTTTTCAACAAAATGGCCATGTTGCTCACCTTCTTTTTCTTTTTTCTTTTATCTTTCTTTTTCTTGTCTTTTTTGTATCTCATGCTCACCGGTTCCTATGCTTTAAAATATACAGTATATTCATTCAGCATTAAAACTGCTCTGGTAACTATCTGCTGGATTTTGCTTAAAATCTTGTCTTTACTGAAGAGGTATGATGGCCTTGGCTTTGAGTATAGACTCAGAGAAGGATTAATTTGGTGTGCATTGTTTCTGGGCAATTTTCCTCTGTAGAGTGGTTCATTCTGTCCTGAAAGAATCAGGTACCTTGCGCAGGTTCCTTACTTAATTTCAGTGAAGAATCTTGATAGCACCAATCTGTTTAAATCCATCAGTGACTGACAGTTGAGTGACCTGGGCTTATGAGAACATTGAAAATATTTTCATAAATGAAGGAGAAAGGATGCTTGCACATTGCTTGCAGCTCTCCCCAAACAAGTACTCTGGTCTCCATACCAGTGAATAAAATATACCAACAAGCCAAGTATCTACTAAAGATAAGAATTCTTCTCTTCAAACTCCTCTTCTCCATCCACTGAGAGGGTGGAAGCACTGAGAAGCACTGAGATACACAATGGAAAACTAGGTGACTCTTAAATATAGCAGGAAGTTTTAAGCAAAAGGCAAATGGATTGATCTGCACCAAAATGAGGAATGATCCAATAAATGGGGGATGTTCCAATCTCAGTTGACAATAGCAATTAAGAGAATGTTGGAAGTTTGGTATGCTCAAAGGAAGTTCCAAACTGCCTGAAGCTTTAGAAGGAAACAGTAAGCTTTGGCAGTGGACGTTCTCATGAAGCAATTAGAAAAAAGTGTGGAAGCTATCTATAGATGGCCTTGAAATATGACAGTTGAGTAGAGACATGAACTGAATTGTTGTAAGCAAATTCTTCAGTATACAGCAGACATGAGCAGTTGCATTGCTGATGGCTATCATAACAATAAAGGTATTGCCCCACTAGCCAGTTGTTGTGGCAGTTGTAATCTCCTTTCTTGAGAAAGGAGGAATATATATAGCATAGCACTACTCACTACTCATAGAACTGAAGAAGCTTCTTGGATGAGAAGTGGAACATCTTCAAGGAAGAAACAAAGAAAAGTCCAGTTGCTTCTTGAAAAAGCATCTTTGGGACTACCACTGTGGTACTTTTCCTGTACCCAGGAAAAAAGAAAAGTAAAATGATAAAGGGTTCCCATAGAGTTCATCTTTATATAGTCTCCACAAAAAAGTTCTGATCTTGCTGGGCACAGATCTGATTGGTTAAGGAAGAAATTTCAAATCTGACTTTTAAGAATTTCCAAGGGAATGTCACTCAAACATTTCAAAGTACAGAATGGAAGCCAGGAGACCAAGACACGAGATATTCCAGCATCGTTCTGTTAGTTTTATGTCCTTAAAATATAAAAATCAGAAATTTAAAATGGAGGAAAAAATGTGCCCACCTGACCTAACTAAACTTAACTTACAACATCACCATCTTGTGGTTTTCCAGATTCTTGGGCTTGTCTGAACATTTCCAGGGTCAGTGCTCCCTCCCATAGATGATGTCAGACGTGAAAGACCAACTTGACAGAGAAAAGCTCCTGCTTCAAAATGTAGTCTTCTATTTGGCCAAAGCGAAATGTACATTTGAAAAGTGGCCTGGAAACTCTAAACTGAACTGAAGCAAAACCAGTTATGAAGCCAAATCTGATGCATCTGTTTAGACCAGGGGTGTCAAACTCAAGGCCTGTGGGCTGAATGCAGCCCACAATGTTGTCAAATCTGGCCTGCAGGAGCCATCCTGAAAAGGGGCTGGCCCACATCGCTTTGGTCTGGTCTGGTCTACCCACATCACTTCAGCCTGGTCTACCCTCATTGCTATGGCCTGGTCTACCCAATGCAAAGAGGAAACTTGTCAGCAGTTTGGGGATGCCCGCTTGGCCCCCGAGGTCAACCACAGTCCTGATGTGGGCCCTCAACAAAATTTAGGCAATGAAGAGCTAAGTGGCAACAAGAGAATGGGCTAAGAGGTCAAGTTGAATATTTGAGCTTATTAGGCGATATTTTGTCTTGATGTGCCAAATAACTTGGGTAATCAACCTTCTGGGAAGTACTGTATAAAATGCCAAATGTTGAACCTTTCAAAATTATCTTGCAATACAGATAGTCCTCAACTTACAACCATTTGTTATGTAATTGTTTGAAGTTACAACAGCACTGAAAAGAGTGACTTACAATTAATCCTCACATTATGATAATCACAGTATTTCATTGTAAAATGATCAAAATTTGATCTCTTGGCAGCCACATGTATTTATGATGGTTGCAGCACCTGGGGTCCTGCAATTGTCATTTGCCACCTTCCCAGCCAGCTTCTGTCAAACAAAGCCAATAAGAAAAACTGGATTCATTTGCTCAACTCACTTAATAACCATAATAACCACCTTGCTTGGCCATGGAAATTCTAGTTCCAATTGTGGTCATAAGGGCTATCTGTATATCTATATCAAAGTTCTCCAACTTTGGCAACTTTAAGACTTGTGGACTTCAACTCCCAGAATTCCTCAGCCAGCTTTGCTGGTCAAATTCTGGGAGTTGAAGTCCACAAGTCTTAAAATTGCCAGGGTTGGAAACCCCTGATCTATATTGTTGTTGCCATCTACCTCTTGTATAATATATTATGATTCTCTAATTCTGGGGCAAATGAAGACCTACCTGAGGTTTCTAGAAATAATGTGGAACTTTGTACCTATTTGTATTTATTTGATGAGTTTTATCCATAGCTAAAAATGGTGTCTTTCTTCCGATGCCAGGAGACCAGATTGTGAGGGGAAAGGCTCTGCTTTTCTTCCGTTTGAGGGGGAGCCGGTTCCTCCCTATCCAGATCTTCCCAGCCTTCAGGCACCATGTGGCTTCTTTTGAATTCCAGCAGTATTAAATCCTCTTTCCACGCAAAGGAAAAAACCCCACAGTTATGATTAAGCATTTACGATTTTGTTATAATTAAATAATCAAATATATATATATTTCTAAAGTTTTCGCGGGTACTTACATGTATGGTATTCAGCTTTGTTCGGGTATTTTCCCATGTCATTATAGTTGTGCTTTTAAAGTTGTAGCAACGTTTCGGCAGAATCTCATCTGCCATCATCAGGCTTCTGTATTGCGTTCGTCTGTGAGTCAGACTTTCACAGCCTTTTCTGTTTTAAATTTGGGGCTAGCCTTCTGCTGTGCCAGAATTGTTTTTTCTTCATCCTGATTGGTTGGGAGTCTTGGTCTGTGTTCATTGGTCTTGGAGTTTGCTGTGTTCTTCTTGATTGGTGTTTCTAATATCTTCTGTCTGTTTTGTAGCTTTTTTTTTGTCTTGATTGGCTGGCAACATTGTGTTTGTTGTATTGGAGGCTTTTAGTGTGGCTTGACTCTGAGTAAATGGACAGCTATCATTTATTAGGAAGCTAGGTTTCCTCTGGGTGCCTGGTTGGGGTGTGTTTGAGCTGGAGGTATCAGTGGGGATCTGTTTGTGCCCAGGTGTTTGCCTGGCTTATGATGTGGAGATTTTTTTGTTTGTGAGTGCAGGCTTTCAGATAATTGACAGCCTGGTGGAATCATCTCTTCTATTCATGCTTTCAGGTCTTTTTTCAATCTCTATGGCTTCTCTGATAACTCTGTAGCTGGGGTTTTCTATAGTGGCTAGGGTTTTGGTGCCATTGAAGTCGATGCTATGACCTGTGGCTTTCATGTGTTGGACTGGTGAGAAAGTGTGTTCCAGCTTTTTTACTGCATTTTTGTGTTCATCCAGGCGGGTACTTATTCTTTTATTGGTCTGTCCAATGCAGATCATGATGCACAGGGGACTTCATATATGCCTTGGTTTTCCAGGTCATTCTATCTTTGGGGTTTCTAAGGATGGCTGCTATTTTTCTGTCTGTTTTGAAGGCAGTCTTGATGTGATGCCTGTGTAGTATCTTACTGATTTTGTCTGTAGTACCTCTTATGTAGGGCAGGACAGCTGTTCCATAGGTCTGTTCATCTTCTAGGTCTCCATTATGTCTCAGTGTGTTTTTGTGGATCAAGCCGGTGATTTTGCTTTTGCAGAAGCCGTTGGCTGTCAGTACTTTAGTCAGGGTGCATAGTTCAGTCTTTATGTGTGTCTTGTCTGCCAGGCGTTTGGTTCTGGCGATTAGTGTTTTGGCCACGGAGTTTATCTGTGCTGGGTGGTGGTGGGATTGGGCGTTGAGGTAGCGGTTGGTGTGTGTTTTCTTCTGGTATATGGTGTGTCCTAGTGTGCCATCTGTTTTTTTGTAGATTAGTACATCTAAGAATGGTAGTTGTTTGTTTGTTTCCGTTTCCATGGTGAACTTGATTTTGGGGTGTGTGCTGTTTAGGTGTGTTAGGAAGTTGTTTAGGTTTTATTTTCCATGGGGCCAAATCACAAATGTGTCATCGATGTATCTTAACCATAGTTTGGGTTTGTGGGTGGCATTAGCCATGGCTCTGGATTCAAATTCTTCCATGAACAGGTTTGCAATGACGGGTGACAGTGGTGATCCCATAGGGGCTCCTTCAATTTGCTTGTATCTTTGTCCTTTGTATATGAAATATGTGTTGGTTAAGCAGTGTTCTGCTAGTTCTATGAGGTGTTTAGCTGGTTTGTATTTATTTTTGATGATATCAAGAGTTTCTTTTATCGGGACTTGAGTGAATAGTGAAACCACGTTCAAACTTACAAGCAGATCTTCTTGTTCCACGTGTAGATCTTTGATCATTTCCAAGAAGTGGTATGAGTTTTGTACATGTTAAGCTGCTGTTTCAGCATGGGGCTGTAGCTGTTTTGCTAAGTCTTTAGCTAGGTTTTGTAGTGGTGCTCCTCTGGAGCTGACTATGGGTCTGAGAGGTATGCCTTCTTTGTGTATTTTTGGGAGGCCGTATAGTTTGGGGCATCTGGAAGATTTTTCTCTTGGGATGATCGTCTGTTGGATCTCTTTGCTCATGTGGCTGGTTATAATTTTCTTCTTGGTTATTTTTTCCAGATATGTGGTTGGGTCCGTGTTTATGGGTTTGTATGTGGAGTCTTGGAGTAGGTCTGTCAATTTAGTTTTGTAGTCTTTTCTATCCATTACTACTGTGGCATTCCCTTTGTCTGCTGGAAGTATGATTATGCTGCTACCCTTTTTTAGGGCTTGCAGGGCTTTTAGTTCTTCTTTGTGCAAGTTGCTTTTGGGTGGTTTGCTTGTGCATAGGATGTTAGTAACTTGGTGTCTTATTCTATCAGCTTCATCTGTATTTAATTTAGTTAGGCTGGATTCTACTGCACATATGATGGATTCTGTGGGGATTTTTTGGGGTGCTATAGCATAATTGAATCCTTTGGTTAGGACATCTGTTTCTGTTTTGGTGAGTTCTCTGTTGGAAACATTATATACTAATTGTTTCAGGTGTTGTTGTGAGTTGTTGGGGGCTTTCTTGTCATGTTCTAATTTCTTTAGTTTCTTCAAGAGTTTGTCATTTTTGTAAATGGTTTCAGTTTCAGCTCTCCAAGTTGTAAGTTGTTTTATCTTGTCTCAAAATAGAGGGTAGATTTTGCTGCTCAATTCCAGGTGTAGTGCTAGCAAATCTTTGTTTAACTGATCCAATTGGAATCTCTTTCTGTGGAGCTCGTTCCTGAGTAGAGCCATTTCAGTTCTTTTCAGGATACGTTTAGTAGCTGCTGTGCTGTGATGAAATGTTAATTTGAAGCAGGTTGGTGTTGCATTGTTGTCTCTGCAGCTGCGTAGGAATTTGAGGTCACATAGTATTCCTGCTCTTTTAACTTCCAGCTTCTCATAGGTTTTGGTCTGGCTGTTTATTTCCTCCCCGTAGAGGTCTGATATTTGTTTTCTTAGCCAATCAAGACCAAAAAAGCCACAAAACAGACAGAAGATATTAGAAACACCAATCAAGCAGAACACAGCAAACTCCAAGACCAATAAACACAGACCAAGACTCCCAACCAATCAGGATGAAGAAAAAAATCATTCTGGCACAGCAGTCGGCTAGCCCCAAATTTAAAACTGAAACAACTGCAAAAGTCTGACTCACAGACGAACACAATACAGAAGCCTGATGATGGCAGAGGAGATTCTGCCAAAACATTGCTACAACTTCAAAAGCACAACTATAATGACGTGGGAAAATACCCGAACAAAGCTGAATACCATACATACATACATACATACATACATACATACATACATACATACATACATACACTTGTATGTATATGGATCTTTGGTTATTCGGGTTTTCTCCCGCGTAAAATTGGAAGTATCTAGGCGACGTTTTGATGAAGTCTCATTCATCATCTTCAGGCTTGTGTCTTCAGCTTTGTGCTTCTCAGAGTAATGTGAGCTTGCAGCTGCTTCTTCCTTTTAACTGCTAGTGGGGGTGTGACTTGATTGGGTGGGGGCTTGGCTGTGTTCTGATTGGGTGGGGGTGTGTTCTCATTGGTTGGGGGTTTGGTTGTGTTCTGATTGGTTGGGGGGTATGTATGTATGTATATATGAATAAAAGAGCATGAATAAAAGAGATGACACCTCCCGCTTACCAGCCATTTGGAAACCCGCCCTCATGAACAGACGAGTACCCAACATGATAAATGACACCAGACCCACACCCATGAGGGCCACACAAGATGCCACCACCACACTTCCACGTAAAAATCAGACTCACACCCACACAGAAGATGAGACACGACCACAGACCAGAAGCCGCACTGCAGCTGCATCACTACCCACTTCAAACTCCTCTGAACCATACATGAAGCGAACTGACCCCCACCATGAAGATGTGGCACGACCACGAACTCGAAGCCAAACGAACACAGACCCAGACCCCAAACTCAAAGCCATATTAAAAACCCAAAATGCTACATCACAGCCACCCGCTCAGGACATCACATCAGAAAACTCAAGAAATTACACCTCAAGAACTCAAGAAGTCACAACACAGCAAATGACCCAGGATATCACAGCACAAGACCAAGGATACCACAGCAATAAATCTCACAAGGTCATCACACAACCCATTACCCAAGCTGTTACTACACAGGAGGCTAATCGAAAAGAGATCAAAACACAAACGACCCAGGAGATTACAACGCAAGACCCAGGATACCACAACAAAAGAACTCACAAGCCCATCACACAACCCATTACCCAAGCCGTTAAAACACAAGAGGCTAACGACCCAGGAGATGACAGCACAAGATCCAGGATATCTCTACAACAAAAGGCCATTACACAGCCCATTATACCAACATCAACTCCATCAACCAATCAAGAGGCTGCAGCACAGCCAACCAGCCCAGCACACCATCCCCCACCACTTGTATATATAGAGAGATGGCAGCTCCGGTCACACACTGCTTGCACTGGCACTAAGCCGAAAGCACCAGCCTGAAGATGGCGAGTGGGACCTCGCCGAAAGCGTTGCCTAGATACTTTGAATCTTACGCGGAGAAAACCGAATAACCAAAGATCCACATACAAATACCCGCAGAACCTCAGAAAACAAATATATATATATATATATATATATATATATATATATATATATATATATATATATATATATATATATATATGTGTGTGTGTGTGTGTGTGTGTGTGTACATACAAATATATATGCAAATATATATATATATATATATATATATATATATACACACACACACACAAATATATACAAATATATATATACAAATATATATATACACACACACACACACACACACACAACGCATACGATATATATATATATATATATATATATATATATATATATATATATATATATATATATATATATATATATATATATATATATATATATATTTGTAGGTATGAGTTTGGTGGTCCCTGAGGTCCAAAAGTTTGGTGACCCCTGGACTAGAAGACCTCCAAGGTCCCTTCCAACTCTATTACTATGTTATTCTGTTTTGTTATCAGAACAGTTACGCGGGTTCTAATAAATTGTGGTATTAGTATCAAGCAGTTGTTCTATATTGACATATTGACATCCTTTCTTCAAACACAGGGATGTAGGAAGCATTGGACATTAGGACCAAGCCTTGTGAAAAAGAACAATAGCTCCAGAACAACAAGAAAATGGCTTTTATGATACACTGACTTATTACCTGTTCACCACAGCAACTTAATTGGTGGTTCTTTTATGAAAAATTGGGAGTTCTTTATGAAAAAAAATGAATACAATACTATTCACTAAGCAGTTAGTCATGGATACGATGAGAGATTTCTTAGATCTATAGACAAAAACAAATGACCCCAAGCAATAAGCCAAACTCTGGAAAAAAGGTAAAGCAAGCTATAAATAGGATGCTGTTTACAGTTCAAAGTAAATAACAGCCAAGATTAACCAAGAAGTCTTATCCTTCTACAGTTTAACAAGAATCTCATTCATATGAACAAAATTATTTCAGCGTCTATATATAATTTTCTGCACACTGTATTATCTTTTATAGTTTCTTTAATTAAGACTTCATCAAATCAAATTAGCTGAGTAAATTATAATTTAGGATCTCTGAGGTTTTTTTCTCATCTAAGCCTACAGTAGTATCTAAGAACCCAGAAGAGCTTCAGTTTGATTACTTGTTATCAGGCAATTAAAATGTGCCTGAAGTCTTTAACTTTAAAATTGCAGTCAGCTTTCTATTCATAATTCTAAATTATAGTTCAGAGAATAGAGGTCATTTGCCAAACTGTGAAACTTTCCTGAGATTCTTCTTCAAGCTTCACTTAGTAATAAAGTGCCTGTGTCATAGTTGTCTTCACATAAGCAAAGGGCTGGGATCAAAAAAATCAAGGTGGCCAATCACAACCACTAGTTTGAACACTTCCTATATTTCCCACTTCCTATATTATAAGCTCCACACTGTTAACATTGATGCTTTATTTTTTAATGATTTCAAGTCAGAGTTGTTTATTATTATTATTATTATTATTATTATTATTATTATTATTATTATTATTATTATTATTATTATTATTATTATTATTCCTGGTGACCGTCTGCAGTAGTAGATTCAGTTTCCTTGGCATGACTTTAGAAGTGGTTTATCCTTGTCTGCTTCCTAGGGCTGGGAAAGAGTGGCTGGCCCAAGATCATCCAGCTGGCGTCATGACAAAGGCAGGATTAGTATCATGGTCTCCTGGTTTCTTGCTTCATGTGTCAACCACTACATCAAACTGGCTGTTTTACATTGGTGAAGTAAGACATTTATTTTCTCCAGTGCATAGAACTGCAAAAGATTTCAAAGTCAATATTAGAAAAGATTCTCTGATTATATGAGCTATTTGACAGGAATACAGCTTGCCTTACAAGATGATTCCCTTCAGTGGTGGGATTCAAATTTTTTTTACTACCGGTTCTGTGGGCATGGCTTGGTTAGCATGGCAGGGAAAGGATACTGCAAAATTTCCAGTCAGAAGTGGTATTTGCTGGTTCTCTGAACTACTGAAAATTTCCGCTACTGGTTCTCCAGAACTGGTCAGAACCTGCTGAATACCACCTCTGATTCCCTTCCTTAAATAGCTTTGAGCAAAACCTGGATTATCATTGTATAGAGAATTTAGAGAAGAGACTTTCCTGCATCCTTTCAGGAGAGGGCAGGACTAAAATGTTGATGCACTTTCAGTATGGATGAGTTGTGGGTTCTGTTCAGTAATGTGAATAATGAGTCAGGATGAAAGTAAGTGTCAGATCTGCCTCAGGTTGACCATCTAAGTAAGAATGATCCTTAACTCCATTTATTGAGAAAGGTATAGTTTACTAGAAGTCAAGTGAATTACAGTAACTGAGCTGAAAAAGCATGTGCCCATATCCCCAAGCCAATTTTTCCCTCCCTTAGTTGCCTCCCACCACTGGGCCCTCATGTCCAATCAAATTCAAACAAGATGTTTTCAGAATGGACACTTCAGGCATAGGTTTAGTATGCTGCTGCATTCTGTTCCTAGCCAGTTGTCCTTGAAGCTCATCTTGGAGAGATACCATGAAGTTTTTGTTTCTCCTAAAAGCATCCCTCCTTCCATCCAGCCCTCCCTTGAGTTCATGGCAGCTGATACTGAATGGTTGTGAAGCATAAGTGTGAGATGGCGGCTAGCATTCTGCCTTTCTTGGAAAAATAGGATCTGAAATTAAATCGGGAAGGATCTTTTTGTCAGCATATTTCTTATATGCTTCTCTAGCTTCATCCAACACTTTGCATAAGATGGGCCATGTAGTTTGCAGTTGTTTTACCCAATCAGCTAGTGAGAGGTTTTGAGGTGATTTCTACAGGAGCTCCAGCATGGCTAAAAGTATCCACTGGTAGCAACCCAAAAAAGAGACAAAAACAGTGCTACTACATACTGAATTGTTGCAGTATGTAGTTACCTTCATGCAGCAACATGCAGTAAGTGGTTACCTCCATAAATAAAAGTAGGTCAGCCCTACTGTTGGTCATGTTGATAATTGATAGAACACTTGAGGTATTGTTCCAATATGCTGTTAGGACGTTCACATGTGCCATTAGTCTAAGGGTGGTGTGAGGAGATGAGCCCCTGGTAATCCCTGGGAACTTTAAGAATTTTTGCCAGAATTGGGAGGTAAATTGCACCACTCAGTTGGAGACAATTCTCTCGGGTGTGCCATGTAAGGGTAGATGTGTTGAACAGTCTTTTGAAGGTTCATCTAGGTAAGATCTGTGGGCATTTGTGCCCGTTTTGTGGGCATACCACAAAATGTACTTGTTTTGAGAATAATTCAATGGTGACCCAAATCACAGGATTTTCTGAGTTCTCTGGTAGTTCTACAATAAAGTCCATGGAGATCTTTTTCCAAGGTGCCATGAAGTTAAAAACCAGCTGCAAGAACCTCTGGGGTTTATCATCCTGTCTTTTTCCTGACACACAGACAGGGCAATTAGCCATGTATCCTTCTACATCTTTCTTCATGCTCGACCACCAAAATTGATGCAGCAAGATGCAGCAAGAGATGTTCTGGCTAAATGTCCAATCAAATTCAAACAAGACGTTTGATCACATTTGTGATCTGCAAATGAAATTATTGAAAAAACCATTGGTGCAGCGCATTCATACAAATCATGAAGAAAACACAAAAAGAAGAGATGCAGCTCCCCAGAGTGAGAAGAAACTCCTTTGTGCCATGCTGCTGGCCCAGGCTGGGACTGGCTTCATACTGTTAGAGCAGGGGTGTCAAACTCATGTAGTCATGGGTGTGTCATGTGACATATTGGAACTTTTTTCCCTTTTGCTAAACCAGGCGCGGCCAGTGCATGATGCATCTGGCCCATGGGCCAGGAGTTTGACAGTCCTGTGTTAGAGTCTTCTTGCATCCCACAGCCACAGCATGCCAAGAAGTCTCTCTAGGCTTCCTGGTGTGCAGCAGCATTGCATTATGCTATTGGTGCTCTCTAGTGCACTACAGCTTTGTGCCCGGCTACTCAGCCAAGCTAGGGCATCCAGGGGTATCTGAAGCTTTACATTACACTGTAGCCCAGTGCTTCTTGTACCCCAGAGCTGAATTTTCTTTCACAGACTCCCTCACACGCTTACACATATGCATGCTTGTACTCTCTTTTCCTGAGTTTGTGCCACACTGCATCACCCTCTAAACTCATGTGAAGCCTGTACCAGCTTCTTAGGGCCTCCCCGCTCCCCTGAGAAACCCCTGTGTACCTTACTTTGGACGTGCACTGCTTCCTGCTTAATGATCTGCATGTCATTAAGTTATCATGACAACTGGGACTGCTGGGATTGCTGTCCTAAGCAATGCAATTATGTGACATCACACTTTACAACAGCATTACTTATGACAAACATTCTGATCCAAGCTGTGATCAAACATTGAGGGATACCTGTTGTCTTCATTCTCTAACTCTGTAGATTTTGGAGAAAAACTTAAATGATGTTCCCAATCAAAATATTATGGATATTAAATTTGTACCCCTCTATTATTTTAAAACAACAGGAGAAAGTGCAATTTAACAGAGGTGACAGTTCTTTCTGCTTCACTGAGTAGTCCTACCCACTTTGTAATCCTTGGAGTAAAGCTTCTGTCTCTCATGCATATATACATGCACGTAGCTTCTTGGCTGGAATTAAAAGCTTCTTTTTGACAGGAAGCTGTCAAAAGCTGCTTCCTTCCATAGGTTCAGATGTATCCCAGTTAGAAAAAAATAGCTGGTATTTTTTCTGCCAGCAGGTGATGTTTGCTGGAAGGCAAAAAATAAAGACTAGTCCATCCATTACTTTTTTTTCACTTGTTTCACATTAGCTCTTGAATACGCCATGCTTTTCTACTGAATTAAGGATTGGAATAAAGCATGCTCAGTGTTACCATGCCTATAAGGAAGCACACTTGCCGTGTACATAGTTCTTTGCAGATCTGCTTCGAGATTCAATTATTACATAATTGAAGAACTCTGTTAAAATTTGACACAACACTAATTCTAAAAGCGAGGTTGGTTTTTTTTTAATTTGAAATGTGTCCATTCCTTTGAGGATTGATGACAATGCCACAAGGAATGATAAGTACTGATCCGGTGATGTATGGATGCAGGAAACCTTTTCACAATATGCCTTTAACTTATTAAGCATTAGACTGTTTAATTGCATGTATTATAAAGATGCTCACCTGGAAATTTGTAATTTAATAACATTGTTTCAGTATATTAGTTTTTGTTGCTAAAAACAGTAAATGTTTGTCAATCAATTATATTTTCTGGATGACAGATAACTATAAATTATTCAGTAGAACTGAAAGTATCATGGCTTTGATTGTTGGATAGAATGATATATTACTTTCATATCAATATAGCACATATTTGGTTCAGAAAGAAAAATTTAATGAAAAGGAACTTACATGTGAATGCCTCACACTCATAGCAGGCTTCAATTTTCCAGTTTGATACCTCTCTCTGAATAGCTATTCCCAGTCCAGTAAACCAAAAATAGACAACTGAAATTGTTCTAGGATTATGTCATGTGCCAATTATTTGCCAAATCCCCCTCTATACCAGGGAGATTTAATATTTTTTTCAGGCTACAGAGCCGACTTTTTTTTTTTTTTTTTACAAAAAATAAATCCCAGAATCTGACTCAAAAGGCAAAGCTCTAATGATTAAAAAAATTGATTGCATTTGAATATATTCCTTTATTTTCTCCTTAGTTTTTTTTAGAGAGAACTTCATCAAATTGGGACAAGGCCCAAGGGTCCACAGAACACAGGCTGAAAAAAATCCAGTTAACGCTGCTAAGAAAACAAACTGTCCAATATTTCCCCCAGGTTTTAATGTTAGGTTCTTATCAATTGCACTTGATTATACTAAGATTCATTGCTGTCCAAGTGGAGCTATCACCATTTTCAGAGCACACTTTAAATAACAAAGAAGATGAAATAAAAGCACTTCTGATTGCTACTTCAGGTTCCATCATAACATAATTGCCTGTGCCTTATTTTATCAAAAAGTTTGCTGCTAAGTAGTCTGATGCTTGTTATTTGGCCAGAGCAAAAGAAAATAATGGTCTCAGATTTTCTATTCTATCAATAGGATTATTTCATTGACCATATAGACAAATTTTCTTGATAGCATTACAAAAGTATCTTCCAGTCCAGTTCATGACCATAATAAAAATGTGGATCGATTGGTTTGATTGATTCCAGTTAATCCTCCTACAAAACAAAGACTTGTTTCTCATATCCTTCCCCCTTGAAAAATTTGATTATTACTCACAGCAGACAGAGTTTATTCAGTTTACCGAGGACCCAGAATTATTTTTTTCTCAATCCAAGTCTCTATTCAATTAAGAGTCAAATAAAATGAAACCTTCATAACTCTGGATTTATGAACATTCTCCAGTGATGGATCAGACAGCTGCAATCCATTGACTTAAGTAATGTAAAACATTATTATTTTATTACAAAGAACACAAACCTACTCACGAGAGATGAAATGAAAGATGAAATGAAGAGCTGAGGAGTGCGAAAAGTCTGAGCAATATCCCAAGAGTGTTTTCTTTAGTCTCATCATTGCTCAGTTTGAGGCAGATATGGAAGACTTTCTGAACTGCTTTGATTTTTATGGTTTAGAATTATTTGCAGAACTATTTATATTACAGTAACCCAGGCAAATTCATATGTCACTATCAGCAGATATTACATACCCAGGAATAGTTTTACTGCTAAAGAGTCTTAACTAGGTAAATGCATTCTGTGTCCTACTGAGATTTCAACAGTTGTTAAATTGCTGTAATTTGGCAACTTGATATTTTTGCTGCTCCAAGATCTCAACAATAAGATTTGGGAGCCCATTTGCACTGGGTTGTAGATTACCTGCAAAATCCAATCTGGGTCGGTCGCTAGGACCAGAGGTTTAGTCTTCTGAGATTTCCGACTTGTGTTGGAGCCCATCTTCAGGAAACTTCTCTCTCATATTCTGGTGAGAAAGAAATTCCCTGAGGACAAGCTCCAGCACAAGTCCGAAAGCTCTGAAACTAAACCTCTGGTCCTAGTGACTGACCCAGATTGGATTCGGCAACCTTCTCCTGGGACACGTATATTTGCCTTCATTTATTCAGGTTACTTGCCCATTCCACAGACCAGAGTTTCTCATTTTCAGTCACATTAAGATCTGAGGATTTCAACTCCCATGCTGGTTGGAGAATTCTGGAAGTAGAAGTCTACACATCTTAAAGTTTCTGAGGTTGAAAAACACAGCCATAGATCAAGAGCTACAACTCTGAACAGAATTATACTGATCTGCTTGTTCCTATTCCACTTTCCACTTGTGTGCCTGCTGCTGAGTGACGCAGGTTTTTTAGCCTTTTCCTGAGTATCTCCTTTTTAGCCTTTATCTGAGTACTGCTACTGCTGTGTTATAATTAATGAAAAAGCACTTTTCTGCCCTTTCTCTACTGGATTGATGGGATCTTGGCAGAAGGGAAGCTTTACAGCAAATGATAAAGTGTTTTTGAGCTCAAGGAAATTAGTTACAAAGCATTACAAAACAGAATAAACATTAATGGTATAAAAGCAGATCCAAAGACTTAAAACAGTATTTACCTGCTTTTCCACTCTTATATAGTGTGTTTGTATATGTGTATATACATGTTCATTACACACAAAATCTTGCTGCCATTCGTGATTTATATGAAAATCATAAGTGTTAGGGATAACATTGTTTACCCTAACTGTTTTGGGTAAAAATAATAAATATGGTATCATGGTTTGTTAGTTAAAGTGTGTGTAACTTTAACAGCAAGAATGTAATTAAGGGTGTGGTTGTAAAAGCACTATATAAGAAGCGAGGCAATTGCAGCTCGCTCTCTCTGGCTTACTGATCCCTAATTACTGGATGGATTGATGACTGCGTTCTTGCTGGAACGGGAGAGAAAAAGGAGTGTTGATTTTTCTCAACGGAGAGAAGATAAAGATTGGACTGATTTATTGTAAGTGAACTGACATTGGCTATTCAACATGGACTTTGCAAATAGAGTATCCCCGACAAGACTTGAGTGAAATTGATATATGACTAATGGACCGTTTATTTGACTATGCTATAATTCTTAAATGGAATAAACTATATTTTTGATAGCACAAGCGTATCTGTATTTTTACTGCGTGTTAACTAGAAAACTTATCTCACACATTTACCTGTCTTCCTATCTGACTTCGCTGCTCGTTCTGTTTAGTTTGTTTTCCTTAACCCCATTGGGGAATCCAGGCTTAACAATAAGTTCTCTGAACTTTATCTTAGAAATCAGTGGTTCATTAGTTGCATATTTTGTGTGGATAAAACATTCAATATGGAATATTTTTCCCAACATAATACAGTAATGCTTCCAAATTTATTATTTAACTTGCTGCCATCCATAGACTTCTAAAACAGTTATTGAGGACAGGCTCTTTGTGTTTAAATTAATGCATTTTACAAAGAAAACACAGAAGAAATATTGTATTCCACCAAGGCCATGGTGATACAAGAGATCCAGCATTAACACCAACACTAAGTACAGTAAACACATAATAAGTAGGCCGTAAGAGCACATTTTCTGATACAAGCAGTGAAATTAACTGAACATATAGTCCGCTTGAAATTGCTGCTACATTGAGCTGATGAAATTGAATCCACTTCATTCCTTCTTTCTTCCACTCTCATTGCAGACTAATTTCTTTCTGGCAAAAATCCATTTGGTTATTGCCAGAGGCTTTTAGATGGAGCATCTCAGTAGGGGTATAATTAAGGCTGATGTGTCTATTACCTACTTAATGATAGAATGCCTTGAATCAGTGGTATGTTACTGCTTGACTTGGCTATTGGAATATTTCGGCAGCCAAGAGAGAAAGAAACAGTTAGTAATTAGTCTACTTTAAGTATGTGTTTTAGGAAATACCATAGGAAGTAATTGGGTAGGAAAGATTAATTTCTGGCTCCCATTTAAAGGATACCTTCATTCACAAGTAAAACATATAGCAAACTCATCAATCAGTAGGGCCTTCAATTATTGTCTGTGTTGGCTTCTGTGAATGTTGTGTTTCCTTTTTTTTTGGATAGCCAGGTCATTCAGTGACAGCTGCATGTGTCTAACTCTAACTCATATTAAGTTGATGAAATTTAAATCAAGACTATTAAAGCTTTTCAGCAGTTAAGTATGGTACACAACTGCTTTTCTTGTTCCTTGGATTTTTGCTAAGAAAAACATGGAAAATCAAATTAGACAGGTATAGATGTAGAATTCCTGACTTAGCAATCAGATCAGGAAAAACATATTTGCAAGCAATATTGTGGACCTGAATAGGAGGGTTTATACATAGCATCTAGCAAATCAACGGTGAGATAATAATAATTAAACAGGAGACTTTTCATATTTACTAGCCATAGAAGCTGATGCCCAACACAATAATGGAATGGAATTAGATTGGGGGATCCAATTTTGTCTAAAAATGTGATATTTGTTTTACATAAAGGTCTATGTTTCAACATGTAGTCATAGCCAACAGAAAGCACTAATTTCAAATGAATATTTTTCATACAGAACTATTGTCAAATTGAATTTGATGGATCTTTTTTGCAGATGAATAATAAAGTAAATAAGAGATTCCTCCACTATTCAAAATAAGTTCATCGATCATAATTTCTATAGTATATATCACATCAGCACCAATATGAAATGGATGTGAACTGCGTGACAAAATTTAGAGAACTGCAAATTTTGCATGTGAAATGAAATTTCATGTATTCATTCCAAAATCCAAAGCTAAGCTACTAAGTTTGCATTCAGACTTAGCAACTGCAAACACAACAGTATCTGGTGGTCAAAATCCTTTCAAACTTAGAACTACTGTATCTTTAATTCTTCTCTGCATCTACCAGATGACTTATACCCACCCCCTCTTTTGGGTAGGATGTCAGTCATTTTTTCTCTAATGTTTTAATGTTCACTGAATACAGAGTAGATGGGGATTTTTTTTTTTTGCCTTCTATTTTTTCATCCTTACTCACAGACATTTGTTGAAAAATGTGTGGTGGTTGGGAGCTGATTAAAACTTGTCGTAGCCTTCATCAACATTTGACTGGAAAAAGCCTCACCTCCTTAATCACTTCACAATTTAACTGCTTTACAACCCAATTTTCTGAATGCCAGTGAAAATTAGACTCTCAGTAAATGCCTTCTTTTTGAAATTAAGAAGCGAGAAAAGAGCTATTTTAAAGGATTTAAAGTTCAAAGCTTAACAAGATTACGATCTAAGAAAGTTTCAAATGGGCAGATGGGATAGCAATTTTTTTAAAAAGAGGAAATAACTATGTCTGATGAAAGTACCTTTGAAAAAAAGTAAAATTAGAATCACAGAATCATAGGGCTCGAAGGGACCTTGGAGGTCTTCAAGTCCAACCCCCTGCCCAGGGCAGGAGACCTTATTGCATCCCCAACAAATAGCTATCCAATCTTTTCTTGAAGACCTCCATCCATGGAGCATCCACAATTCTGGGATGCAAGTCCATTCATTAATTGTTCTTACTGTCAGGAAATTTCTCATTAGTTCCAGACTGGATCTCTCTTTAACCAGTTCCTACCCATTGCTTTTTGTTACTGTCCTCAAGTGCTTTGGAGAATAAATTGACCTTGTCCTCCTGATGACAGCCCCTCAAGTACCAGAATTTTATTCTGAAACGGTCTAGGAACAGACTGAAGTCATGTAAAATCTGTTGACCTTTTCCATTTGTTTCTGCAGAGAGTAGTACCTTGGTGGAAATCTAAATTAACATTAATTAGTTTAATGGACCAGTTCTTCATGAGAATGTTGATTGTTTACAAAACAAGTCTGTATGATCTCTTAAGAAGAGAAGAAGAAAAGAAATAGGAAGAGGCCAAAAATGGAGAGGAGAGGAGAGGAGAGGAGAGGAGAGGAGAGAGAGAGAGAGAGAGAGAGAGAGAGAGATTGAAAGATGGAATTTATAGTGCTAATTTCCTTTCTCAAGAACACAGAAGCCATTGGACAAGAGTCTCCAGTTTTGGTTAGCTCCACTCCTAGTGTAGGAGGAGGTGTGATCCCTATGTTATCACTCTACCATTATAAAATTACAAAATACCCTTACAGGCAAAGATTCTGGGAATGTTAAGACCAGGAATAGGAAGGACTAAGAAAATGTTGGCAAAGCTGGAGGAAATTGTGAATGAAAATGTTTTGGAACAACCCCAAGAGGTCCTGCCTGGTCCTGTTTGATTTTGGATACAATAGCGTCATCCAGGCAGGCAGTGTCCCTATTTGAAGATTACCTTGCATCCGGAAAAGCTGAGAAATCTAGAAGGGGACATGGAGAGGTTGGAAAAGGGAAGGGAAAAAAAAGGAGAGACTGAAAAAATGAAAGACAACCACTTTCCAGTCAAACAGAGGTTAAGCAGACCAGGAAAAAATAATTTCTGTTATTTACATGGTAGATAGGACACTTAGCTAAGGTTTTTAAAATCACCAAAGAAAAGGACCTTTGTCTGCTACATTGAAACTGTGCCATCTATAAAAAGTGTCTCCCAATCTAATTGTGAAATTCAGGTTTTCTTCTACTGATTTCAAAATAGGCTAACTGTAATCCTAGGTGTATTTCAACCCAGTTGGACCTCTCCACTTGTTTTGCCAAACAACAAAAATCAAGTAGATTATGAAAACTGGATGTCTACTATTCATAAAAAGCCCCTCTGATTCTGACAGTAATTTCCTTTTCTCCCAGTTACCAAGGTATTCTAGTGTAACCCCAAGTGGATTTCTATACCTACTTTTACATTCTGCTTGTTTGGGAAAATGATATAAAATCTTATTTGGATGCAAATCCACCTAGGGATAGAGGTGGTATTCAGCAAGTTCTGACCAGTTCTGGAGAACCTGCTGGTAGCAGAAATTTTGAGTAGTTCGGAGACCCGGCAAATACCGCCTCTGACTGGAGATTTTACAGTATCCTTCC
Source organism: Notechis scutatus (assembly GCF_049901735.1). NCBI lineage: Eukaryota > Metazoa > Chordata > Lepidosauria > Squamata > Elapidae > Notechis > Notechis scutatus. The sequence continues at coordinate 22,440,393 of NC_142012.1, forward strand.
CCTGCCATGCCCACCAAGCTATGCCTACAGAACCAATGGTCAAAAAATTTGAATCCCACCACTGGGTTAATCTAGTGTGTAGTGGGGGGGGGACCTTCAACCTGTTACACAGGGGTCCCCAAACTTGGCAACTTTCAGACTTGTGTATTTCAACTCCTAGAATTCCTCAACTAGCTATGCTGGCTGGCGAATTCTGGGAATTGAAGTCCACAAGTCTTAAAATTGCCAAGTTTTGAGATCTCTGTGTTAGATTCACAGAGGCTGTTAATAGTCAAGGTAATCCTCTATTTACATTCCACTTAATTTTCATCACTTGGCAAAATGAATGGAGAAATTCTATTGGGTTAGGCTTAAGCTATTTTGACATTAAAGTCTGAAAAAACAACAACAAATTCTTAGTTAGATTTGGGGAAGTTGTTTATAGAAGTGGACCTTGAGACAGAACAGAAGTGCTTTGCAGAGGCCTGCTATATTCAGGAAAATTACCACTTCCATCCTCTCAAAAATCCACAAGTGCCACTAGTATCTTCCATCCTGAGTTATCTGGATATCTAGATGTGGTGAACAGCCTTTAATAGCCATTGCTGATATAATTGAAATTCAGTCAGAGTCTCTAATTCTAATGAAGGGATAACAAGGCACATTCTGTAACTTTTCTGATTTGGGTCAATTCTTTGAAGCATAACAGCTTCCAGCTTCATTTTTTTTTTTTTTGCAGTGTAGAGTCATCCACCTTCTAATATTATAATATAATATAATAGTGTTCTAGGACCAACTCTCTTCATACTCTACATAAATGACCTCTGTGATCATATTAAGAGCAATTGAGTTCTCTTCGCTGTAAAGCTATTCAACACTACAGACAATACTTCTACCCTTCAAAAAGACCTTGACTATGTATCAGAATGGTCAAACAAATGGCAACTTCAAATATCAACAAATAAATGCTCTGTCCTACATATTGGCAAAAAAAATATATCAGAAAATAAAATACAGGCTGAATAGTCAAGACCTTGTTGATGATCCGGACTCTGTCAAAGATCTTGGAGTACTCACCTCTAATGATCTAAGTGCTAGAGCCCACTGTAACTACATAGCCAAAAAGGCATTAAGAGTTGTTAACCTAATCCTATGTAGCTTTTTCTCTGGTAATATCACACTATTAACTAGAGCATACAAAACATTTGCTAGACCAATACTCGAATACAGCTCATCAATATGGAACCCACATTACGTATCTGATATTAACACAGTTGAGAAAGTCCAGAAATATTTCACAAGAAGAGTTCTCCACTCCTCTACTCGTTGTAGAATACCTTATGCCACCAGACTTGAAATTCTAGACCTAGAAAACCTAGAACTACGCCGCCTTCGATCCGATCTAAGTATAGTATATAAAATTATATATTGCAATATCCTACATGTTAATGAATACTTCAGCTTCAACCATAACAACACAAGAGCAAACAATAGATACAAACTCAAGGTTAACTGCACCAAACTTGATTGCAGGAAATACAACTTCAGCAACAGAGTGGTCTGGAATATTCTACCTGACTCTGCGGTTTCTTCCCCAAACCCCAAAAACTTTAACCTTAAACTGTCTGCTATTGACCTCACCCCTTTCCTAAGAGGTCTGTAGGGGGCCTGCATAAGCGCACCAACATGCCTACTGTCCCTGTCCTATTGTTTCTTTTTATTTTTCTTATATGTATCCATTTCATGTATTCATAACTATGTTTATACTTATACCTGTTATCTTATAATCGCTTGACAAAATAAATAAAATAAATAAATAAAATAATGTCCCAATTTCAGATTTGTATTTGTACCTGAAATGATGATTAAATTATATAAAAAGTTGTATTATATTTTCATGCCATTAAATTACAGTCATCAATTTAATGACAGATTTTATGTTAATTCCTTATTATTTCTTTTCAGCCCAGGTACAAGGAATATCAAGTTGTCTCCACTTGTAGATGGTCTCAACATTGCTGACATCATGTGGACATTACTGGAAATGTCACCTGATATAATAGTGCAGATCCTGTATTTTGCTTTTCAAGCTCTGTATACATGATTGACAGTGAGGCTATGACAGTTATTGGCTAGAATATGAAAAGGTGATGTATTGCTTAATATATCTAAACTGTATATAAGAAATGTCCATAAATTTTCTTGCAAGAAGTTAGTGGCCCCTCTTCTCAACAACATTCAAGGAAGATAATTTCAAAAAACACTGGAGCTCGATATACATTTTCAGGGATGTATTCTATTTCTCCCTGCCAGATTAATGAATTTATTCCAGACAATATTTTTTTGTAGGTTATAAATTTGTAATAAAATTTTCCTAATGGAAGTATATAATATTCAATCAGATTGTTGAAATGTTCACTGTCATTCCTTAAGTTTTTCTCAGTTACTATGAACTTGTACAATCTTTAACATGCCTTTGATGTAATTTCCATGAAGCTCAATGGAGTTACTCCTAAGTAAATTGGTATATACTTTTAGCTTTAATCAATCATTTCAAAACAATTAGAAATTAACTCCAATAGTAAGACTAGATACGATATCATAAGCATATGACATATGATACAATCAAAAGTTTCAGTTCATCAATTTTGTAAATAACTGTATTTCCTAGATTTTCTTGTTCCACAGAATCCATACTGCTCTTTGTTCCTTGCTCTAGCCAAGAAGTGTCAAACTCAATCTCATTGAGGGCCGCATCAGGGTTGTGTTTGACCTCAGGGGCCAGGGTGGGTGTGGCCAGGTTGACATCACTCATTGGGGGCACCTGTGGTCGCCCGCGCGGTCTGCCAGCGAAAATGGGCTCCCAAGCTCTGTTTTCAGCGATGCCGGCCTTCTGCAACCCTCTGCCTGTGAAAACAGAGCTCGGGAGGGCTATGCAGCCCTCCCGAGCTCTGTTTTCGCTGGCAGAGGCACAGTGGGCTGGTCCTTTGCTGTTTCCAGGGCAGCTCCATAGGCCAGATCTAAGCACCCCACAGGCCAGATCCAGCTTTTCTTAGGGCAACTTGAAATTTGCATTTACTAACCTGCTATTTTATTTGTAGGACTGGTGGTATACTCTTTTCCAGTCTGATATCCCCCAAATATATTCAAGTCATAACATATTTGGACAGTGGATGGTTTAGGAATACTGGCACAAGGCTGAGCATAGTAAACTTAATTTAATAGTAAACTTAATTTAAATGGCTTATATAAGCATTGCACTTGAATAAATGAAAAGTTTAGTCTAGTCAAAAGACTCAAGAATAAACATAACAACAAAGAAAGAAAATACCAAATATTTTGGTATTCTGGGGAGGAACAATCATTCATAAAAAAAAAAACCTATAGTTTTTCCCACCAGAAACACATTATGCCTAAAATCAGATAAGGGAAATTTGTATATTTGTGGGTTATATGCCTAGTTGAAAAATCAATTAAATGGAAATAAATTATGGCTATTTAGTAAATATACTTAAATTTACTTAAATGTTGGCTGTTTTTCTTTCCTTGTAGTTCCTTTCCCCTTAATTATTTTCTATTTATATTCATTGGTTTGGATCCAAAATTAATCATGCACTTGGAAATCAATCGGAGAAATTACTGATAGCACAATTTAATTTCCCATAAAATCATTGCAGGCTATGTTCCATTTTTCTGCTTCCTTATTGTTCTCATCCTATAATTGATCAGAATGAAGATGAAATTACAGAGTTGTCATTTATAGTGAGGCAGCATCCTCTAGTGGAAAACAGAGAAAGCAGTAATAGCTTTCTATTACTTCTTTCTAATAGTAATAGCAGTAATGCAACTGTACACTTGCAATCATACAACATGCTCAACTTAGTAACATGCTCAATTCTAAGTAAAGTTAATCCATTTTCTCAGAGCACCCACATCGAACTATAACTAATTAAAGGGTATAGATTCGCTAAGGTACAAAAAGGCACACCTGTGTTAAAACTAAGCTTACCAAGTTGTGTGAATGCAACCTCTAATCCATTACCTGATCTAGTAATTGCATTGTATAACTCCACTTAGATGTTGCCAACCATTTAATCAACTATTTAATTCTTTTTCTCTGTATCAGATTATACTTAATTTCTCCTCCTTTCTATTTCTCTTTGGTAATGCAGTATTAGCTTTGTATTTTCTATACTGAATGTTCAACACTGATATACAAGACTGGCTGGATCTGCAAAACCTGATTCGAACTACATGAAACGTTGGCTAGATGTATTTGAACTATATGAAACATTGGCTAGACATTTTTAATAGTCCTGTTTGTAGAGCGACTGATCCAAGAATCCTCACCAGCACTGCTAGGGAAGCCCAACGCCTGTAAACCACTACTGACCACCTTTATGGTTTCACCTTTTGACATTGACAAAATACAATTCATATACCCCAGGGGTATCAAAATTGATTTCATTGAGGGCTGCATCAGGGTTGGGTTTGACCTCGGGGGGGCCAGATAGGCATGGACAGGATGGCCTCTGCCAGCAAAAGTAGAGCTTGCTCCCCTGGGCCGTTTTCAGCTGCGATGGTCTCCTGCAGCCCTCTGCCAGTGAAAATGGAACTCTGTTTTTGCTGGCAGAGGGCTGCAGAAGGCTGTCCTGATTGAAAACAGAGCCTAAGAGGGCCGCGTGCAGCCCTCCTGAGCTCTGTTTTCGCTGGCAAAGGCCAGTGCTTTGCTGTTTCCTGGATGGCCTCATGGGCCAGATCTAAGGACCCCCAAAGGCTGCATCCAGCCCCCAGAGCTTGAGTTTGATATCTAGAAACCTTTCATGACAATTAATTTTATTAAACAATATCTGCCTATTCCAGCTCCTTGGGAAGAACTCAGTAGGTGGACAAAAATGCCAAATTAAATCTTAACTTCTGACTGACCATGTGACCAACTTTAATAATATAAATCTGACTTTCTGTGAGGATCATGGCAAGCTGACATCTTGCTGGCTTTCACTGGAGAGCAAGACAGGTTTTGCAAGGGGAATTGCCACTGGATGCTGTATCTGAGCTGCTGTAATCTCTTTGAAACAATGGATAGTTGAGATCATCCATGTACCTCTGGACAGTCACTCCTTATGACTGCAGAAACTGCTGTTTTTATAACTGGCTTATGAATGGAGCAGCTGGGAGTTGGGATTACATCCACTCCCAAGAACTTTTAATCTTTGCAGACATTAAGTTCAATTGAATCTTATACCATAATCACTTTTGAGGTTTCTAATATTAAATTGTATATTAGAAAGATTAAGACCATTTGGGATTAGTAAAGTTTTACTTGAATTTACTGGGTGAATTTCCGTTCTCTTAAAAAGATATGTAAAATTGATTTAAAAAGTTTTGAAAAATATATCATTTTTGTCAGTATAAACATCATGGTTCTTGTTTGCATGGCATGCTTAAGTGTAGCGGTCTTCAACCTTTCCAGCTTTGTGGACCAGCGGGAGGAGGGGAGACTATTGGCTTTGACTTCTGCCATGGTAGGAAAATGGATAGAAAACACATTCACAAAAGGTAAGTCTGAAAGGCAAAGAATGGTAGTATGAAGCTCGGTTTCCCCTTTGCCACCCACTGAAGTCTCAGAGGTATTAACATAAATGTCTATCTGTGAACTTCCTCATCTTGGTGATTGTTCCTGTGACAGAACCGCAAGTCACGTTACTTTAGCGCTCCTAAACAAAGCGCGAATCACAGCATGCCAACCAGTGTTGGGATTCAAATATTTTTACCACTGGTTCGGTGGGCATGGCTTGGTGGGCACACGCCAAACATGCACTTTGCACAGGTGCAGAGGCATTTCAACTCACCTCCTGCAAGCCTGCACGAGCTTGATCACTTCAGCAGCTGCTGCACGGCACTCTTCTGGCCACGCAAAGCAGCTGCGCTTCAAATTCAGAGGATAAAGGTGAGTATGGGAGCCGAGGCGGGCGGGTGGGCCCAACAGCAGAGTGGCAGAGAGAACAGGTTTGGTCTCCACTGCTCACCGCTGCTAACGGCTCGGCAGAACCGGGCCGAACCGGTAGAATACCACCACTGATGCCAACCTTTCCAATTGCTGGGCTGAATAAAAGAGAACGATTTCTCATTTGATCCACGTCTGGCTCCCAGGGCAGCACTCCCTGTCAAATCCCACCAGGAGGCAAAACTTTTTTCTCACAATTTTATTGAAGAGACAAGAAATTTGGAGGTGGGACCAAAATGGCAGCAAAAGGCAAAGGAAGAGAGGAAGGAAATTCTCCATCCATCCAAGGAAGAAAATCAGGAGAAAATTGGGTACAAAATTGAAGTACACAAAAGTGTTTTGTATGTGTGTTGTCCGAATTCAGAATATACATTTTAATATATCTGAAAGGAAGATGAATATATGGTTTCGATGTGGCAGTAGAGGGAGCCCAATCCTAGTGGAGATGCCGGTTTATTATAAAATGAGATTTTCCTTCACGAGCAAAAGATGCGATTTGTTCCTAGATTACCTTACCTAATTCTTCAAGTTGCAGAAGGCAGTCGTATGTAGAGAACCTAATTCATTGGGGTTGAAAATGCACTAGTATATAATGAAAGTTATCATTCTCTAGCTCTGTCAATGTGAGATTTGTGCTAGGTTGGAACTGGAGACAACCATGATCCATTGGGTCATTTCAGAGATAGTTCCTTACCTAAACAGAGAAAAAGAATGACCATTGACAGACAAAACCATTGGAAATTGGTGTACTACAGGGGCCACAACATTGCAAAATTTCAACCCCGTGGGAGTAATAGGCCCCAGATTTTGGACACATTCTTTAAGTTAGCCTATTTGAGATGCCTTGTGTGATGACCCGGAGTGTAACACAAATGTAACAAAATCCAAAACATAAATAAATGTCCTTTAATGCCTCTAACTTGGCCCCACTGTTCAATAATTATCAGTTGGAGATAAAACTTATTCAAAAATAGTCTTTAAAAGAAAGCAATACTTAATGAGCAGATAGAGGTGAAATAAAAAAACCAAAACAAACTACAATGAAGGAAATTCCACAACGGACCAGGATAAGTAATTACCAATTTCAAGGAGAGAACAAGGCACAGTCTGTTGGAAGGACACCAGCCAAGATAACTTCAGCCCAAAATAAAACACGCTTTGCTTCTGGCAACACTGTGTTTTAACCATCTCTCTCACATACAATTCTCCCCAGCTGCAACCAATGAGGGGGATCATGGCTGCTTCCCCTCTCGTACACCAAGTTGTTTCCTCCTCAGTTCCTCCCTGTGTCCTAGGATGAAGAGGGGATGGGCCTAGTTCTTCCTCTGACTGCCCAGCAGGCCTCTGCCCTTCCCCAGCCTCCTCCACAACCTCTGGAGCCACACCTCCACTCCCTGTTGGCTGTTCCTCCTCTCCCTCAGAGTCTGACTCTAACAAGGGCATGACACCTTGAGTCAAAAAAAATGTTGCCTAATGATGTACCATTTCCCCCAATTGAAGGTTACAAACAGATAGAGTTTTCGTGTTAGGTAGATGGATCCAAATGTATTGAAAATGATTAAGTATTCAGTATGTGTCGGGAGTAGTTAAGCAGAGCAATGGAAGTCACAAAGATATAGGGATAGCTTCCTATTTATCATCCTCCAACAAAAGATATACTTTATATTCACAAAACATGTGGGATCATGTTTATTAAACCATAATTAACTGAAATAACCCCAGTGGCTGGATGTGCTTAATAGATTGGATCCTAAATAAATTACAATTATATAATTTACAGTCCCAACTTTCCCACCAAACTTAAGTGTAGCACAACAAAACACCTGATATTGAATGGTACAGATGTTATGACTGATGATCTTTAGCTGAACACAAGGTGCAGGTTGAAGGAAACTGATAACTGCCCTCCTAAAGATCACAATTGCCCAAAGTCACTTACCATTCTTTGACCTTTAGCTGGGATTTAAACTTAACAATTTTACTGACCTTTATATTTCCTAACTTTCTCCATTAGCTTTCCCAACATAAATTCCTATCAGAGGCACACACTTCCAAAATCGACTGCAATGGCCAATTTGGTTGGGGAATTATGAGGGGTGAAACTGACATATCTGGACACCAGGACTGGGAAAAGATGCTGTACCTTTTCTGTTATTGAACTCATAGTTATTTTCTCTCTTGAATTATACACTGTTACTCTTCATTGCAACAGAATAGCTTTTAATGTCAGAATCATGAAATATATATTTCTCTTTTATCTTCTTTCTCCATGTTGGAAGAAATATCCTTCTGGGTTCAGTTCCAAGTGGGAAAAAGGACCCTGGAAACATGGAGGCTGTTTGGAAAGATGGTTTAATGGTGACAGGACCACGTGCCTTGGAGTTCCAAAGTGAAAAGGACAATTACATGCTTCAAGATGTTGGATGAAGGAAAAGGGGCAAGATGCTTAGAGATCCTTGGTTTTATGCCCTCTGTTGGGATTTGAATTTGAGCTTGTATTCTGATTGGTTGTCAGACTCCCATGGGGCCATGCACGGGCAACTTGTAGGCTGTCCCGAGTCCCAGGCTTGGTTGAGCCTTGCTGGATGATGATGTAATGAAAGGACTTTGGGCAATTCCTATTATAGCTCTACCTGGAGTTGATCTTTGTTATGTAAAATAGACTGGCCCAGGCCAGAGTAATGGTCCATTAGCAAAGGTGGGGGGGCTGAGTTTCTGCCTCTGAGTTTCTACTTTTCTTTTTAGGGGAAATATTCTGTCTTTTTAGTATATCCTAAAATATTTCATTTTCCTAGGAGAGGGGTGGGTTTTAACTTCCAACATCCAGATTATGCACTATTTCCAAACTTTTTTGTTTTATAATTACAGGTTTTTTTTTAATTGTATGGACTTTGATGTGGGCGCATTGTACATTTAACACACATTCTGCGAAAGGATTGCAGAAGCAAAGAAAGACCAGTAGCATGCCTTTAAAAAGGCAATGTTACTTGATTAATTTAGGCAGTGGAGTAAATAAACTCCAATTTTTCTCTGTGTTAATTAAACTTAATAGAAGTGGGATGCTGGAGGAAAGGACATAAATATACACGCAATCTGCACATGCTAATTTATACTGCTGGTGCCAATTCCGAAATGTCCTATTTTTTTAAGGAGAAATATCACCCATGCCGCAAAACTAAACCATTCTGAGCTCCTGTATAAGCCACACACTTCTTAAGCGATTCCTCCAGTGCCCTAAAGGGTTAAAGTTTTATCTTTCTCACGCGTTTCTCACACGAGCGCTTGGCAATTTCCAAACGAGAAGGGTAGAGATTAGAGACCAAATCTCGTCTTCAAACAGAAGACGTAAAACTATCGCCCTGGAGTAATGGCGTCAGCCAGATGCAGTGCGGAAAATCGGGTCTTTTTTAAACGTTGTTGACGCGCCGATGGGCGAATCTTTCTCCGTTCGAGGCTGCTTCTCTCCCCCCCCACCCCGTCCCTCGCTCCCTGCCTCCTTTTCGCGTGCTCGTTCCCATCTCCAGCCGACGCGCAGCCTCTCCGGCGCTGCCTTTGATTGAACTTTTATTCACGCATCCATCTTGTTTCCTCGCCGCAGGAGCTTGGACCGGAAAGACACGTAGAGCCCCAGCGTGGTTGGGATGGTTAGTTCATGCCCGCTTTCATCGCACGGCGGGGCGGGGATCGTTTGCTGGGGAGACAATGAAGCGGACGGGCGCAAGGCGGGGGATGGGGAAATTGGACGCGCCGCCTCGGCAGCCCAGGAGGTGGCAGCCGGGCTCGCAGGCTGGCTGGCTGGCTGTGCCGGCGACTTTGCCGGCTTAGACTGCGGAGGAAGATCCCCCGCGTTACAGCCTTTTGCCAGGAGTCCAGAAGGAAAGAGAGAGAGAAATTTAAAAGGCTCGAAGACCAATATCCCAGAGGATGAGGAATTCCGCCCAGCTTTCTTAAGTCGTTAATAACGGGCACGCCGGCAGATATTCTACGGAAGACGACTTGCGTCATGTTCCTCACAGCTGTCAAAAAAAAAAGAACATATCCCCGCCCCCCCCGCAATGGTTTATGGCTGACGGTGAAAAATATCGATCAGTTTGGTCATTTCAAGTACCGAACCTTGCTTTGATTGCCATGGGTGGGGTTGTGGGGGCAATTGTCTCAATTCCTGTCCCCCACCCTTCCCCATCCAAAAGGCTTCCTTTGGCCAAAAAGTGCTTAACAAGAGCTCTTTAGTCAAGTCCAGGTTGTTGTTCTTAAAACGGCCAAACAAGATGCTTCTGGAAAAGCTCACTGCAAAAAGAGAACAATAGCCCTCCAGCTGCTCCTTCTCTCCAGCTGTTCCTGCTTGGGTGGGTTCCTCCTTCATCAATCTCTCTGTCCTTTGTGAGCCTTCAAAGCAAGTGGCCATCAATGCTGTTGTACTCAGCTCTACAAAGCATCTTTTTTTTTTTTTTTTGCTGTGGAAAAAACAATATTCAGACAAGGAATCATGGGACATAATATATGGATCCAGATTCTCTTAAGTGGAGTAAAGACAAGTGAAATCATAGTTACCTTTTAAATATGAGAAATAGAACCAGGAAAAACACAGATTATACTAGTAACTCTTATTTTTTTTATTGTATTTTGTGTACCTATACTAGCTACCTCAAAAGAGCAGGTTTCTAGCCAGGGTTTTTAATGGGGAGTGGGGTGGTAAAGAACTTTGAGAGCTGAACCCCTCTACTCATTAGTTTGGAGCAAAGTTGGGTTATGCCTACTCCAATGAGATTATTGAACCATTCCATTATTTAATTATCCATTCCTTATTCAATAATGAGATAAGCAGTTTTAAGGTGTTTATGCATCACTCTGCCAAAATAATTAATGAAGACAAGCTGTATATTCCCACAGTGATGAGAGGTGGAGGATACTCTAAGATGTTGCAACTACCTGTGAAAAAAATGACTTTAATTGTTGATTTTCACACCCACACCCATTGCAACATCTTGGCTCTGTTCACACAACAGGTTTGACCAGAATAATTACCAACCTAATTGCTGCATTTGTGAAACTATTACTGAGCTTTTTATAGGCAAACCCAACTCAGTTGTGAATGGCTCAGCATAAAGTGCAAATCTGTAAGATAAATTAATTTAAAAGGCAAACTAAATGCACTGTACAAATGCAGCTAATATTGTCCTACTGTACAAGGTTTGTTTTCTATTTTGAAAATGCTAAGCTGTTGTTTAAATCTGAAGTAGAATTATTGCCATTAATCAAGGAATAAGTGCATTGTTCCTCAAGTCAGCTAGTGTCTGCAGCTTTTGGGGTCAACATGAAATTGATTTATAATCTTTTGGGTTATAGCAAATCCAAATGACAGCACTTCTCAATTTCCAATCAGTCCCTTAGCAATAGTTCAAAATTAGATAGACACCCCAAAAGGTGGCTTAGGACCCAATTCCAAAGTTCCAATAGCTGCCCTCTCCGAAGTCATGTGACTGCATTTGGCTGCTTGGCAACCAGCTGGCATTTGTAACATCCAGCAGTCACATTACTGATTTACATCTGTTTTAGCAGAAATAATACTTCCTTTTTTGCAAAAGCTCTCCTTAGTAAACAATGGATGCTCTTAATGAGTGCTACAAGAATAGGTAAAAAAATATCAGCCATGTGACCTACTTTACCACCATCACAACTTAATATCATAATGTCCAGGCACCATTATAGTTGTAAATCAAGACATAACTGTATAGAAAAACAGATTGCATTCAATATTGCCATGTGTGTACTGCCTACAGCTTTGGGTGAGTTATGTAAGTCCAACTGATTCCGGGATAATCAACAAACCATGGACAAACTGGACATAACAGACATGAACTTGGGCAAACTCCAGGAGACAGTGGAAGATGGAGGGAAGCGGGGAAAGGCTGGCATGCTATAGTCCATGGGGTCGCAAAAAGTTGGACATGACTTAACGACTGAACAACAACAAAATAAAGTGGGAATAGCACAAATCGTGAGTTAAGTCATGTGTTCTTGCTCACTTGTTTCCTTTCCAAAAACGTATCTTGCCCATTCCAGCTATAAGAAAGAGAATTAGTCTCATAGGTTCTTGGGATAAGGCAGAATATAATCAGTAGAGCTATGAAGAAGAGCTGTGATGTGGTGACCACATAGACTTGCTGAACCCTGCAGCTATCACTTGCACTTTGAAGGTGGATTTACCAATATCCAGTCATACTTCTTTGACAATCGGTGCAATTAATCAATGGAAGAATTTGCCTCCTGGGATTGTGGAGATTTTCAAGAATAGACTGGACAACCATTTGACTTGTAAGGTTTAAGACTCCTATGATTTTAAATCCTGGGCAGCAATGTTGCCCCATCTCTCCTGTAGGACTGTTGTGTTTTAACACAGGACCCGGGCCATTCATTCTCTCAGATAACCACATTAAGGGTTGCTTGGCACATGTGCTTTCTCAGTTTATTGCTTGCTAGCTGCATGTTTCCTAGGTAGGCAGGGCATGAAATTGGCCTTCGGAGATTTTCTCTTGGGTTTATTCCAGGTTGTTCTCAACTCCGTTCAAGCGTAGGGGATGCTTGCAGTCCAGCTCTAGGCAAATGGCTTCAGTTTTTAGGATTTGATATTTTGAAGCATTTGCATCTTGAAATGGGACCTAATCTGGCCATGGAGATTTTATATTACTCTTGCGTATTATGGAAGGAAAGGGAGAAGGACACCCAGAATTTCCCACACGTTTGTTGTAGTAAGGTGGGAATAAAAAGCACAGGGAAACAGATGAGTGTTTATTATTTGCAATTTTTTAAATAAACCCAAACTTCACTTAATGCTTTCAAGATTTGCCTGCAAGCATTACCTAAAGACAGTCCCACAGCTTAGCACTCTCCTCAAATATGTTGAAATTTCAATGACCATCATAAGCTCTATTCCAATATAATATGTTGACCCCAAGTTGGGAAGACTTTCAAAGGATTATGGGGATGCTATAAAAAGTGTATCTGCTGAATTTATATTCCAATTTTAGTTTTTGCAACTCAGGAGAAGTACATAACAATCCTTTCTCCCATTTTTCTCACCAAAACTACAGGTAGTCCTCAATTTATGACCACAATTGAGCCCAAAATTTCTGTTGCTAAGCAAGACAGTTGTTAAGTGAGTTTTGCCCTATTTTATGACCTTTCTTGCCACTGTTGTTAAGTGAATCATTGTAGTTTTTAAGTTAGTAACACAGTTGTTAAGTGAAACTGTCTTCTGCATTGACTTTGCTTGTCAGAAGATCACAAAGGGTGATCACATGATTCCAGGACATTGCAACCATCATCAAATTTTTGATCACATGACCATGGGAATGATGCAATTGTCCTAAGTGTGAAAAATGGTCACAAGTCACTTTTTTCAGTGCTATTGTAATTTTGAATAGTCACTAAACAAATGGTTGTAAGTGTTGTGGTTAGGCAGCAGCAGGTGCAGATGGCTGAGGAGAGCGAGGACTCAGATGAGGGGCCAGGACCATTAGGGAGTGGACTGCTGCCTTCAGAGATTGTGGGAGCTGGCAGCAGTGATGAGGAGGTTCCCAAGGAGCCTGAGCCAAGTGCGTGTGCACGAAGGATTGCTTGGAGGAAAGAACAGTTACAACAGCATGGGCGATTCGGGAGTAAGGCTGCAAGGTAATGGCCCCTCCTTCAAGAAGATAAAAGCCAGCTGTGAAATTAACCTTCTTTGCAGAAGGCAAAGAAGTTTTGAACTCAGCCTCGTGGACATTACGGTTGGTATTTGAAGACTCTTGTAAACTATTTCTTATCTGTTGTTTTTTGGCAGACTTGAAAAAACTTGGCAAGGCTCTTTCTTGTTGGAGCTAATTAGTTGGAAGCAGCCTTTTATCTGTGAAGAAACAGGATTCTTAGCTGAAACTTAAACAGGTTATACTGCTGCCTTTGTTTTGTGTTTGCTTTCTTGGAACCAGGTTTTGGTCAGAACAGTAAATTGAGGATTACCTGTACCTTGTAAAGTGGGTTGGACTGAAAATGACTGGCCCAAAATCACCAGAGCTGGTTTCCCTATGGAAGGAAGGACAATAGCACATGGTCTCCTGGTTTCTAGTCCATTGTACCAAAGTAGGTCTCAAAAACGATACCCTCAAAAATTATACCCATATGTAAACATATAAATATATTCTCCAGACCTTGGAGAACTCCCAAGGACAATCCCAGATAGAGCTAGATATTCAGAGGACACATTAGGAAAGCAGGACAACTAGATCACTGGCTAAGGTTGTACATTCTGCAAAGCCCTAATGAGGTTTTTGTTTGTTTTGACTATTGTTTATTTTAAATACGTTATGCAGGAATCAGACTACCATTGCATATTCAAAAACCCCACACTATATTAAAACAAACCATGACTTAGACATTAACTCTGTTTTTCCCCCTCTTTTATTCCATTTGTATGCAATGCTGAAGAACCAAAACAAAGTGTGCAGGTATATTTACATAGCATGATAGGCTAGCTATGGTGAGCTTGTCTGAGCTTCAGTGTGTTGCATGCATGCAGCCAGTGTGTGATACGTGAACCCAGCCAGTGGTGGGATTCAAATATTTTTTTACTACCGGTTCTGTGGGCATGGTGTGGCTTGGTGGGTGTGGCAGGGGAAGGTTACTGCAAAATCTCCATTCCCTCCCCACCCCACTAACCTGCTTTCCAGCTCCGTTCTCCTGTGCAGGGCACCCAAAGAAGACCCAGCCGATCAGCTGCAACTCGGGAGGCAGAGAATAGATGGGGGTGGGGCTAGTCAGAGGTGCTATTTGCTGGTTCTCCGAACTACTCAAAACTTCTGCTACTGGTTCTCCAGAACTGGTCAGAACCTGATGAATGCCACCTCTGAACCCAGCCAATATGTGTTCCTTTGTTTCCAAAGGAGCAACATCATTGATTGCAGCTTATCCTCCAAAGAATAAAGAAACTATGGCTTACACCCAGTTTTGGAAAAATCATTTCAACAATAAGTTGAAAAGGCCCAGATGAAGTTGTCTTGAACACTATTGTTAAAAAGGATGCCAGGCTGAGTTTTACACTTCAATCCAAAAACCTTTATTTATCTTTTAATCATGTCCTCCTAAGTTTTACATAGGATGCACCTTTACGAGCTTGGAAATACATTCAGGGAGTCAGGATTGGTAAAAGTCAGAGCACTTGACTTTAGTTCTCCATGGCTGGGTTTAAATACCAGGTTTCACTCCAATACTGGGTCAGCAGATATTCTGAGTCTGAACAATTCATTGTGTGAAACCATAGAAACTAACCCAAGTTAAAACTATTCAGACTTCACATGTTATGCAAATGTGAGTGCTGAGTCTTAGCTAAGCATGCTTGCACGAACCAAGCAAGCATATTCTGATCTGTATGTTATATGGAGATTTTTTTAAAAAACAACAACAGCCTCTTTTGTTAGTGCTGAAAATTGATCTGGCAGGAAGAGAGTGCTAGGATAACAGCTTTCCTATGCAGCTGTTATTCCCCTTGCCCTTCACAACAGTGTTGGAAGATACTATCTTGTGATTCAAATGCAAGAGCATGTAGCATGTATGTACGTATATCTATATATATTTAGATGATACCATTTGCAATACTATTTGTGTCCTTTGATATTTTTCTCACCTTGCTGTAACCAAGGTGACCTTTCAGAATCTCTTAAGGAAATGTCTATGATTAGAAAGTGCTAGAAACGGTAGTAGCAGGTCTGCCCTCAGATACCATGAAAATAACAAGGAAATCTAATTGGACTGAAAAGGACTCAACATCTTCATCGCCAATTATAAAATAAAGGAAAATTACATGATGATTGGCATCATAATGGCCAGTGCTGAAATGCGATGACATATCAATATGATGTAGTTCTCTATTAGGAATGATAAATCAAAGGTTATTCATTTGTGTTTGATTTATGCCTTGGAAATGTTGCCATGGGAAATAAAGAATAAAATCTCTTCTTGGCAACATAAAAGGCCCACGAGAGCCCTCTTCTGCTGGCATGTGAGAATTATAGACTTTACAATCCCCCTTCCCAACCACTAGATTTCCCTGACGTGTTATCATCTGCTTCATTTTTAATCTTCCTTCCTCTTGGCTCAATCTAGACACTGTTTAATATCTCTACTTGTACAAACAGAATGTACTACAGATGAAGGCACTGCTCAGAGTCCTTCTATTTTGATTGAAAGACCTTCGCCAGGCACAACGGGAGCTATTGACACTGTCTACCCTTACCAAAATCTGAAGTTCCTTACCTTTGATTGAAAGAAAGAACAAAGTAAAGACAGTTATTATCTTTCCCCACCAGTTAAAGGATGTTCTTCCTTGTTTTCTACTAGGTAAATGAAGAGGAAACAACAGTATCATGCAAGTAGTCCACGACATACAACCACGATCACAATTTCTGTTGCTAAATAAGGCAGTTATTCAGTGAGTCATGCGCAATGTTATGACCTTTTTTTTGCCATGATTGATAAGCAAATCATTCTGGTTGTAAAGTGAATCATGCAGTTGTTAAGTGAATCTGGACTCCACCCTTTGACTTTGCTTGTTGGAAGCCAGCTGAGGAAGTTGCAAACGACAATCACAAGACCCTGGGATGCTGCAATCATCATAAATCCATGTCAGTTATCAAACATCCAAATTTTGATCAGGTGACCATGGGGATACTGCAATGATTATAACTGTGAGGACTGATCTCAAGTCACTTTTTTTCAATATAACACTGAATGGTTGCTAAAGAAATAGTTGTAGGTTGAGAGCTACCTGTATGTAGCATGTTATTGCTGTTAATGTTGGCCTTAAACTGTTATTGGTAAAATAAGATACCAGTAAAATAAGATACCAGTACCTTACCTGCATTACTTGATCCTACATTACAGTCATGAGGCTCCATTGTAACTCTTGTGGCTTCATAATAAACATGTTCGTGATTTTAAAAACCTATAACCCCCCTTCCCCGCTCTCTGTTCAACCAGTACCATGGTTCATGTAGTACAGCATTTTGTATCACAAAGTGGCCAATCAGATACATTCGAGGAACTTGCAAGTGTGGAAAGGAGGGTGATGATAGCCTTCTTCTGTGTTGCTTCCTGGTTGGTATTTAAAGCATGTTGTTGCCTGTGATTCAGCAATAGGAAAATGGAAAGCCACTGATCGACTATTCCACCATGCAATTGTTTAGTTCATTTTTGAAAGCATTCAAATGGCTGGCCATGACCATCAATCCATAGCTCAATCCAGGGGTGGGATGCTATCAGTTCTGCCCGGCTCTATAGAACTGGTAGCTCTGAAGAGCAGCAGACACAGAACCAGTTCTGTGTTTGCCGCTGTTTGGCCCGCCCGCCCGCCCCGGGCTTTTACCTGTCCTTTATTTCCTGCTTTTTCAACCTCAGCTGCTTTGCGCAGCACAGCTGAGGTTGAAAAAGCAGGAAAAAAGTGGCTTTTCAAATGCTGCTCACCTGCACGCAGCACTTTTCATCTGTCTGGGCAGCACAGCTTAAGGTTTTTTACACATGCACGCAACACATAGTCACTGAACTAGTAGTAACACCAGTTGAATCCCACCCCTGGCTCAATCCATAGATTAACTGTGTGGTATGAAACAAATGGTGGGTAACCTCATCCAGTGGTAGTAATTTCTACTCAGATGGAAGAACCTTCCTGTCTATTTAGAAGCAGCGCAAGAAGAATGATAATGGCACCTGACACAGAAAGTCTTACAACTCAATAAGACAAGGAGATTCATGTAAACAGTGCTGTCAGTGATACTTAAATCTTTTACAATCAGCACAGTACATTACATCTTAGACTAGTAGACAACAGCACTGGTTCTATTTTGACACATCGCATCTGGGTCTCCTGTTAATCATAGTTAATGTGGACATTCCAATAGCAGCCCAAGAATCAAAACTTGGTGGCAAGGCAGATGATATAAACACAGTTCTGATAGCTAACGATTCATACAACTTTCATAAGCTCCTTTTCCCCCTCTCAACTTCATACTAATTTTTAACAGTATCAAAATAAACCAAACTAATCATATTTGTACCCCCCAATTCCAGGTGTGGAACTAAGTATGCATTGGCATATCAATGCTAGTTGGAGCTGATAAGCAGCCTGTAGTGAACAAGGTAAGTACGGCAGGCATGGGCTCCAACTCTCTTTAGCGCAATAAAAATTAACTTGAGCCATCAAGAAAAAAGGATAACTGCTACATTCCGAAAACACTATGAGAATTAACCCTATGATCTTATTAGGAATATTTCACAAATATCTGATGAAGTGGGAATATTTCTTTTCCTCCCACAAGAGCAATGCATGGTATTTTGATAGATTTGTAACTCTATTATAACAGGGTTAAACAGAGTAGGGCATGCTTTGCCAAATCCTGTAGGAATGCAGTAGTATAAAGAAAAAAAATATTTTTGGAGGAAGCTCTGGTGCAAATTACATCTTTTATCTCTCACATGTCTTTTATAAAGAAGAATTACATAGAGCAACAATAGTATTAGCGATATCATTTAGGCTTATATACCACCCATAGTGCTTTACAGCACTCTCTAGGTGGTTTACAATGTGAATATTACTTCCATGTTTTCCCCCAATAATCTGCGTTTCCATTTTACTGACCTTGGAAGGATGGAAGGACTGAGTCAGCCTTCAGCCCTGTTAGGTTGAACAATGCATAAAGGCATCTATATACCTGCTTTTTCAAATGTCATAAAAAAAACCTCCCTCCCAAACTAACTGTTTAAGTTCTCTAAGCACCTGCAAGCTTCATGGCACACTTCAATAATTCTCACTTCATTCCATGAGGTTTATTCTTCTGTTACTGTCTGTGTTCCATGCCCTCAACTCAAGATCAATTTTTTGTGATTTGTAATTTTCTTGACAATAACATGAACTCGGTTTGCCATTGTCCTGTTGTTCTTAATTTTCCCATCCAGCCAACAGCCATGGTCCCCATCCAAGTATTAACCAGAGTGCAACTAAATCTGGCAAATGGTTGCTAAAATAGCTTTCATGTAGGCTATACCAGTGGTCCCCAACCTTTTTTGTACCAGGGACCAGTTTCACGATTATTCATTCTTTGTGGCCCAGTACAAAATGATCCATGGACTGGTACCGGCATCAGCACGCACGACCAAGGCAAGGCGAGCTGAGCGACCGGCCAGCCAGCCAGCCGTCCCCCGCTTCTCCCCGCCACCTTCAACTCCTCCTTTGTACCTTCTTGCGGTCGATGGGCTTTTTGGGCTCTTTCTTAATCTCCTCCTGAGTAACGCGAGACTCCACCGCCATCGGGACGGCTCTTCGTTCGAAGCTGCCCCCCCTCTTCGACGAAACTAAGGCGCGAGGATTCCTTCAGCACCTAAATGCCGCTTTCCAACCGACGACTGACAAGTTCACCCGGAAGCACTTTCTCAAGCGCCGTCAAAACAAGATGGCGGCGCCCAAGCAAAGTAGGCCCGGTACAAAATGATTCATTCTTTGCGGCTTGGTACAAAATGATCCACGGACCGGTACCAATCCGGCGCCCAGTGGTTGGGGACTCCTGGGCTATACAATTACAATCATACATGTTGTTAGAAATATATTAGATAAAGCTTTATGGATTGGCATATAGCTAAATGCTAATACAAGATACTCAAAATGGAGGCAGTCTTAGATGAATATTAAATAGAACATGCCTTTTCTTTAATAGTTAATATGTTTGTTTACTGGTAATCACATTCTAATTGTCTAAAATAATTCTGTTGAAAACTTGAGTTTGAGTAACTGATTCCAAAATTTACTCTTTGGTCTTCTGACTTGTGAGAAAAGGCTGAGTAACTTGATATGTATATGCCCATTGTATGACCAGCAGGGAGAATACATCTGCTATTTGGATTATATTCAAGCTTCAGTAGCTTAATTTATATGATACTTGGGTTCCTGGAGACCTTAGCTGCACTGACATTTTTATTGATTATGTAAACTTGGCACTTTTCCAGAGAAGGGGAAAAAAAGAAGTAAAATCCTGCTTGTGCTTGAAGGACATAGTAATGAGTTACTTTCACTAACAACATAGCCTATTATACTACAGATAATCATTGATTTACAGTAGTTCATTTAGTGACCATTCAAAGTTACAACAGCACTGAATAAAGTGACTTATGACCATTTTTCAGAGTTACAACCTTTGCAGAATCCCTGTGGCCATGGTATCAAAATTCAGAAGCTTGGCATCAGGTTCATATTTATGATGGCTGCAGCAGTGGTGGGATTCAATTTTTTTTACTACCGGTTTTGTGGGTGTGGCTTGGCGGGTGTAGTTTAGTGGGCATGGCTTGGTGGGTGTGACAGGGAGAAGGATACTGCAAAATCCCCATTCCCTCCCCACCCCACTAACCTGCTTTCCAGCTCCGTTCTCCTGTGCAGGGCAATAAAAGAAGACCCAGACCAACATCTGGGACTTGGGAGGCCGAGAATAGATGGGGGCAGGGCCAGTCAGAGGTGGTATTTGCCGATTCTCTGCTATAGGTTCCCCAGAACTGGTCAGAACCTGCTGAATACCACCTCTGGGCTGCAGTGTCCTGAGGTCATGTGATCACCTTTTGCAACCTTCTGACAAGCAAAGCCAATGGGTAAGCCTGATTCACTCAACAACCAGATTACTAACTTAACAACTGCAGTGATTCACTTAACAACGGTGACAAGAAAGAATATAAAATGGGGCAAAACTTACTTAACAAATGTCTCACTCAACAACAGAAATTTTGGGCTCAATTGTGGTCGTAAGTCGAGGACTACCTATATTCACAACATGGTTGGGAAAACATTCTTGTTGGTATCCATTAATCTATTGTTGATGTCACTGGAGTTTGCAGGGAACAATTATCCCCTAAGTTGCCTTTAATGTTTAATAAGTAACAAAAACAGCGGGGAAGGATGGTTTCATTAGTGATGCTATGGAAGCCAGCCAAAAAGTTTCTCTGCAATTAATACAATTATTTTCAGATGGAAACTTTAAATCACACTCTTAGAGGTAAAGGTGGGAAGGCAAGATTGCAGTGCCATATCTTCCCAGAAACAGAAAATTACTAAATAAATGCTGAGAAAATTAATTTTATTATACCTCCCTGTTAAATGGGAGGTGGGGGGCGGGGAGATCAGATCCTTGCAATAATTGAGTAATGACCATATAGAACATTTCATAGAGCAGCGGTCCCCAACCTTTCTGGCTCTGTGGACAGACAGCAGCACTGGGGGGGGGGGAGAGGATGGTTTTGCATGCATGCACCTGCCACTGTGTGACCTGGTTCCCAATGGGCCGTGGCCTGGAGGTTGGGGACCCCTGTCATAGAGGACAATCTTTTATTAGGAAATTCCCTATAGAGATAATTCTTGACTTACAATTGGGATTGAACTCTCAGTTATTTAGTGAAGCAGTCATGTGATTGCCATGCAACAGGTCATGTGACTGCCCATGTGATTGCTTCCCTCAATGGCTGCAATCCCAGCACTCCCAATGTTGTGGATGGAACTCGATGTAAGGATCAAGGAGATGCCTGAGGGATGGTGGGGGAGGCCATGGGAAACTCCACTCAGGATCTGAAAATCTTCCCTGCCAAAATCTAAACAGGATTTTCAGCCCCTCAGTGGAGAGCCGCTCATCTGTGGTCTGCACCAGGCCCACAAGGGCCTCCCCCATCCCCCTGAAGGACCCTGCACTCCTTTCCTTAATACACTGCCAGTCCATTCTCTGTTGGGATTTTGGCTTCCTGTTGTCTCTGGGGGCTGCTCTTCAGGGTTTGAGTTCTATTGCTGCACCACTTTAAAGGAGATCAGATTCCCCTCCATGCACAGAAGGGAACTCCTTCAACAAGGTAAGGGAATGGAGCTCAAATCTTCAGGACTTGATCTCTGATTCTGCACCCCACCGAAGGCGTTCAGCTCCCCTTGGCAGGCAGCTCTTTCAGCCAGCCCTCAGACATGAGAGGGAATCAACAGGCAGCAGCTTGCAATCTTCCCAGCTGGCTACCATATTCATTTTTGGGGAAGCCAGCAGAGAAGCTTGTAAAGGGCAATCATGTCATTGCAGGCTGCTTGGCAACCAGTTGTGAGTGCCAACGGGTTGTCAGGCACCCAGATCTTGATCATGTGACTGCAGGGTGGTGGTGTAATGTTTAAAGATGTCTAGAAGTGTCTTCTGACCCAGTTCCCCAAACACAACAAACCCTCTGACGTTAACTCAAAGATTCCTTTACTAGGAGT